>NC_137019.1:26558259-26878727 GCF_032717465.1 Coenobita brevimanus | reverse complement strand
GCCATGAGCTCTATTCCTTCCCCACTCCGAACCATTTTACCCCTCACCTCCTTCTTGGGCCACCAGGCCTGTTGTTCACCTTTTACCGGTGAATATACGTGGCATGCATTAATAAGAATAATTATAAAATTGACAACAACAACATACATCTGCAGTATTCCGAACATTACATAATTATAAAAGTCGCAGACCCAAACGTGCCTATATTACGGAGCTCTGATATATTAACCACAGAACCGACCACAGACCGTTCCTCTCATTGCCACTGGACCTTACCTGTAGCACTTCACCATAGTAATACAACCCACTAAAGTACTTTGTGGGATCACCACACATGTTTGGGGAAAATAACAGCGCACAACATACCTACAACCCATTAAAATACACCTGTGACGTTTCACTGACATCCATTAAATTGCCTAGAAGTTAGCGGACAAACAAACACACGGCTGGACATTGACTGAGGCCGAATGTCTCGCATCGGTATATGACAACCTGCCAAAACTATTACGATCCTGCTTTGTAGGTGTCATCATAGTTAGCCTATAATAATGATAATAATAATCGTAGTAGTAGTAGTAGTAGTAGTAATCACATGTTAATATCCATGATACAGAGGAGGACAAACACCATAATCTCCCTGATAAAACAAGTGAAAACAGCTGTGACACATAAAACCAAACAGTGGTATAATATGCTGTAATGGTAGGGTTATAGTAATACTAAATTAATGTTTGATCGCAACCCAACCTTCTGTCATGGCAAACAGATTCTGCATTGCGTCGACACATACTATTCCAGTGTGTGTCCTTCTCAGTACCGTGCCTAATAACATGTGATTAATTATTATCATTATTATTATTATTATTATTATTATTATTATTATTACTGTGATGACACCTGCAATGCAGGATCACAAGAGTTTTGTCAGGTCGTTACATACCGATGCGAGACATTCTGCTTCTGTCTGTCTGTGTCCAGTCGTTTGTTTGTTTGTCCACTAACTTCTCCTAGGCTATTTGATGGATGTCAGTGAAACATCATATGCTTATTTTAGTGGTTTGTAGGCATGTTGTGCACTGTTATTTTTCCCAAACACGTGTAGCGATCTCACAGAGGACTACAGTGGCTTGTATTACCATGGTGAAGTGCTATAAGGAAGGTGCAGTGGTAATGATAAGAACGGTCTATGGTCGGTTTTGTGGTTAATATATCAGTGTTCCGTAATATAAGCACGTTTGGGTCTGCAGTTATTAGGTGTAATGTTAGGAACACTACAGTACACATCTACGATGTTGTTGTTATTATTATATTATTATCGCCTACCTTTAGAAGGCGGAGCGATCATGTTTTTAACTGCATCTGTATGTGTGTGTGTGTGTGTGTGTGTGTGTGTGTGTGTAATTCACCGGGTCGGTCAGGATCACTTGATGGTCGTGATTGTCAGCTTTTACCCTCCCGGAAGGGAGCTGAGAGCTCATACAGTCCGATCTAAGGGCAAGGCTGTGACCTTCACACACACACACACACACACACACACACACACACACACACACACACACACACACACACACACACACACACACACACACACGTCCCCTTGCTCAAGGGGGACAGTAACCACCCACTTCGTCAGTGAAACTTTTCGCAACCTGAGCTAGGCGCGAACTCCCGTCCAACAGTTGGCAAGCACGCGCGCGCGCGCGTGCGTGCGTGCGTGTGTGTGTGTGTGTGTGTGTGTGTGTGTGTGTGTGTGTGTGTGTGTGTGTGTGTGTGTGTGTGTGTGTGTGTGTGTGTGTGTTCCTATTATATCTCATGAACGGCTTGAGCTATCAACATGAAGCCTTCAGCATATCAAGATATGGGCAAAATCTTGGAGGAGTTCGAAAATGGCAACTCGGGGTCAGAGTCAAGGTCACCAGACTAACTGCTAAAGGTCATCTAGTTTTTATTGCCTGCCTTTAGCACCATTAAATCTCATAAATGGCTTGAGCTATCAACATAAAACCTTCATGGTATCAAAATATGGCCTAAAATTTGGACTTGGCAAACAGAATATTTTAGAGGGCGATTACCGTTTAGCTCTCAAATGCCTTCTTTTTTATTATTAATGCATGTCACGTATATTCACCGGTAAAGGATGAACAACAGGCCTTCTGGCCCAAGGATGAGGAGAAGGGTAATGTGGTGTCGGAGTGGGGGAGGAGTAGAATCCATGGTGGGTGGGAACTGGAGTAGCGGTGCCGGGTCAGTGACGAGTTGTCGACGGTGGGACAGGGACAATAATTATGATTAACAGATACACAGACATAAGGACAATCATATTTATTATTATACAGATTTATAGTGGAGTAGTAATAGGAGCAGCAGTAGTAGTACTGTGAGGGAAATTAGACACAATAGGAAAAGGGGGATTACAGTAGTAGTGGCAGTGGCAATAATGGTATTAACAGATTCAGCAGTCTTGTGCTAACGTTGTTTGTCTGGGAGTGATGATGCGAGGAATAATGTAATACAGTAGGGGTTATAGGACCGGACGACAAGAAACCCTCCAAGGAATATGACGACTCGCAGTAAGAGGATACCGGGAAGTAAGAGTAGTAAAAGAGGCAGAGACTGAAGGAAAATAATGCACGTATGAGGTGAAGCCACAGTAAAGGCCTTGATAACAAGGCGGAGCAGGATACCACAGCTGTGTCTTCGTTGTCTTATAATATTTTGTGTTGTTTGCATCTAATTTCATCTGGTTATAGTATATTATTGGCGAATGCTCTCCGCTGTCCATCATTATGTGGTTTAGTCGTCCACATAAAATAATTGCCACATTTATAACCATCCGCACAACTACTGTGAGAATCAACATTAAATTCACAATCATTCTATATTATAGCTATAGACAATCCAGGGATAACATTCACAAAAATTATGACTGCAGTTATAATGACAAGTTGCAACCTATATACGGTACAACTGGCTCGGTGCTTTATTTGTGTGATGAGGATCCGAAACAGATGGGTCAGTATCACAGGACACCCTAATAACACAGTAGTCCGTGTTATATGTTACAGTATGTATGTTACGAACGCATAATGTTTTGCAGGTGAATAGCATGGAAATGTTTCGAATCCAGTGTCATTAGGTTTCTCACTATTCGCCTTGTAGCTCAGTTCCAAAGTACCACTCACGGTTGTCCGTTCACCTGCCCTCTCTCTAACCCTGACTTCCACTTCCTTCCATCGAGGGGGGTACCGAAACTTTGGTTCGCGGGTGTACATGTCAACAGATATGAGAAATAAATATATATGGGATAATTGTAATTAATTATATATCTCAGTATTCCGACAGCTTTTGTACTTTCTGGTTTAAACTTATAAACGAAAGTCGAAAACTCATCAATATCTCATCTCACGAGGAATCTGGAATCATTTTACCGAAGGAAGTGTGCATTTTTTTTTTTATTAAGGATTCTCGATGTGATTTTAAAAATCCTCATACTGCAGATAAGAAAAGAATACTCATCCTGTTTCTCGCTTGTTTCGGTGACACCCACATCAACTGAATTTTGTCTTAACCACCTTAAATACCTGCTCCCTTTATGGTGTCAATCGATTTCTTATTATGTTTGTAAATGTGATTTTTCCACCCTCATGAGGGTCTTCTGAGTTTTGGTAATAATTAGGTGTTTTTCATAGTCAAATATAAGGTTATTTTTTGAAGATGAATATTTAACGATTTCGCCCAAAAATACTTTTATACAGAGATCATTACAGTAAATCTGTTCTGAACTCCCAGAGAGAATGCTATCAGCCGTGACTAGTTAACCTTTAGCGCTACCTTTTATCCGTGAAGTCAGGGCTAAATAGAAGAAAAGTCAATCATCGGAAATTAAAAATACAGTTAATCTCAACACGGTAGACACGATAGTTCAGGTCTAAGCTCTCGAACTATGGTAATTTTTAGAGCCATCATTAACAATAAAACATCATAAAGCAGAAGCCAAATAATCATTACGAACTGAATATCTCCGTACAGCTATGTACTCAGTTTTTTCCTAATAATATATGTATAATAATTAACAAATAAACGATTTTCTTGTGAAAGATTAACTTTAGAAGCGATGTTAAATTCGTGAACCTGTGTAATGATATCACATGATCCATGCTGAGAAAATATTTCATATTTTATAATTGATCACCGGGCTCAATGTCCAAATATAACGCCCCTGGGGGTAGGGGTTTTTTTCAAGAACACTCCCCCAGTGTCCCTGCTTGTCATAACAGGCGACTAAAGAGTTGGCAGAGGGTTAGTGCCCCTCCCCGGAAAACAACTAACTAAAAAAACAAACAAAAAGCCTCGGACAAGGACTGACCAAACGATGACGACCAAGGACCGGACAATGGACATGGTTATCGGAACGTGGAATGTAAGGGGAGCGAATGATGAGGTGAAAGAGAGATTGTCCAGGTGCTTGAGGGTGCGAAAGTGGATGTATGTGGAATAACTGAAACATAATGGAGAGGAGAAACTGTGAGAGAATGGGAGTATGGATGTGGTATATGTGCAGGAGTAGGTGAGAATGAGAGGGCAAAGGAAGGAGTATGTATAGTTGAGTAAAAGATGGAAGAGGAGCATAAGACAGTATGGATCAGTTGGGTCAAGGATTGTGTGGGTAAAGTTGAAAGTTGGAATACAAATGCGGGCGATTGTGTGTATGTATGCTCCAACGCAAGATCGTGCTAGAAGAGTGAGAGAAGAGTTCTGGATAAATGTAGAAGTGTGCATGGAAAAGTTTGGAAGGAATGAGTCTTTTTGATTGGTGATATGAATGGTAAAGTTGGGAATGTGAAGGTGGATGGAATAGTTGGTGAGTTGAGTGTGCTTGCTGAGATATGAGAATGGGAGTGCGTTAGTGGACATTTGTGCTGGGAGGGGGTTTGTGATAGCCAATACCCTCTTCAGGCATAAAATGATCCACAGGTATACATGGCGAGTGATGAGAAGGGTGGGTGGTGAACTGAATGAAAGGAAGGCAATGATTGATTATGTGTGTGTGGATGAAAGGATGCGAAGATGTGTAATGGATGCAAGAGCCCATAGAGGAGTGGACTTTCTGACCACTACTTGGTGGTGGCCAGAATTAGAATTCAAGTAAGATGGAGGAATAGAAGAAGGTAAAGAAGAGAGGAAGGAGTAGTTGCAAGGAGAGTGGAAAGGTTACAAGAGGATGAGAAAAAGGCAGAGTATAAGAGAGAAGTGGAGGAACGATTAGGCAAATATGAATTGGAGCAGATGGGAGACGTGGAAGGTGTGTGTGGGATTTTTACAGAATATGTGCAGCATGTGATGTGGTGCGTGGAATTAAGAGAAGACGGAGGGGGGTGCAAGGAACAGAGTGGTGGACTGAAGAGGTGAGACAGGCTGTGGCACAAAAGAAGAAAGCATACAATGAATGGATGAGAAATAGGGGCGTGGAAGAAGTTGAGAGGCAGAAGAGTTATATGTAGAAAGAAAGAGGTGAAAAGATTAGTAAGAGAGTAAGAAGAGAGTGGATGAGGAATTTGGAAGGAATTTGAGTGTAAAGTGGGACTGTAAGAAAATGTTCTGGAAAGAGGTGAAAAGAATAAGACAGGGTGGAAGTGAAGTTATCAGGTGAGTGAAAGATAAAAATGGTAGATTACTAGTGGAGAAGGGAGAAAAAGTGAGCAGATGGAGAGAACACTTTAAGGAATTGTTGAACATAGACGGAAGCTAAGCTTGGACGTTGTTGGAAGGACACAAGTCGAGTGAGAGCAGTGGAAATGAGTTATTTAAGAGGAGCCTGTGGAGTCATATGGAGAGACAGGGTGACGAATGAGGATATAAAGGAGCGTTGTGGTGTGGATGTGGATGTGATAGGAAGCGTTATGAGGAACAGACTGAGGAGGTTTGGCCATGTGGAGAGGATGGAGGGTGAAAGACTGACGAAGAGAGTGTATGTGAGTGAGGTGGAGGGGGGAAGAGGGAGGGGAAGGCCGAGGATGAGATGGAGGGATGGGGTGGAGAGGTATATGAGAGAGGGGGGTGTGAGTTGGGAGCAGGGCAGTGAGATGGCGGGGGACAGGGCGACTTGGAGGCGATCTGTTTGTGGCCACCCCAAACGGGATTGAGGTGTCTGGCAATATATATATATATATATATATATATATATATATATATATATATATATATATATATATATATATATATATATATATATATACGTTTGTGGAAGTTGCATATTTAGTTTTTTCGTCCTCAAATATGCGGTTTTTAGCATCACTCAAAAGACCCTCTTTAAAACATAAAAATCCAAACAATCTCCGGACGACATCAATAATGAGCATTCCTCTTTCTTTCAAAATGCATTTTTTGTTGCTCATGCACTATATGTCCTCGCGTGTGAAGAATAAAGTAATAAACGGTAACTAATTATATATCTCGGAATTCCGAGTGTTTTTACTTTATTATATAAATTTACAGGTGAGAGTCAAAACTCATCAGTATTCCATCTAAGGAAGTATCATTTTGGACATATTTTACTAAAGATAATGTTTCATGTTGTATAACAAGCAACTTCATAAAATGAAGATTTTTTTTTTTTTTCGTCCGTCAGGATACTCGATGTAATTTTAAAGCACAACTACTGCAGATAAAAAATAATACTCATTGGAAGACTCTCGATTGTTTCGTTGACCCGCACATCTATTAAAACATTATTCTCAACCACGTCAGACGCCAGCTCTCTTTAAGTGTCAATCGATTTCTTGTTATATTTCATAAATATGATTTTTTTACCCTCAGATTCTTTTTCTGAATTGTGGTAAGAATTATGTTTCCGAATTGATTTTGAGTACATTTATGGAAATTGCCCAAAAATACGTTTTTACAGCCATCATTTAAGTAACATTGTTCTTAAGTACCCCCCCAAAGAAAATGATATCAGCCGTAACCAGTTCTCCTATGGTCAGGGCTTTAAAAAAAAAAAAAAAAAAAAACGCTTATTCAATCATCATATTTTAAAAATCCACTTAATCTCAAAACGTCAGACACAACAGTTCAGGTTAACACTGCTGCAAGTGGATTTTCTTTAGAGCCATCATCAACAATAAAACTGCGAATATCAGAAACCATATTATTTTTATATCCTGCATATCAGCACGTCTATGTATTTTGTTGTACCTTAAAATTGATAAATGACAATAAGGAAATAATTTTCTTCTAAACGATTTTTTTGCCTTTCCTAATGATATTACCTTCTTAAATATAGATAATAATATCAACAAATCGCCTTCCTGCAAGAGTGTTCCATATTTTATATTTGATCACTAGGCTCAAGGTGCCATGGTCAATCCCTACTTATGTCTCCCCATAGTAACGTCACTTTTATGTCAAAATTTTTAAGTTGTTTTACGTCCCTAATGAAAGGAAACTCCTTCAGTTTAAAAGCCTCAAATGGCAGCTTTCATTGCCCTTGAATGGATTTCATCCTATGTGGAAATTGCATCTTTAGTGTTTCGTCAAAAATTATGCTGTTTTTAGCAAAACTCAAATTACCCTTTTCATAATGTGAGAGTGGAACAATTTCCAGGTGATATTAATACAATTCATTCAGTGATCAATCAACCTGCAAATTTTGTAGCTGTCATTCACTACATGTCCACAGATATGAGAAATAAATTTATACGGGTAAATTATAATTGATTATATATCTATGTATTTCGACAGTCTTTGTACTTTCTGGTTAAATTTATAGATGAGAGTCAAAAGCACATTAATATTCCATCTCAGGAGATATCGGTTTGGAAACATTTTACTAAACAAAATGTGCAAAATTTATTTTTTTCTTTTATTCCGTTAGAATGCTCGATGTGATTTTAAGAATCCTTATATTTCAGATAGAGAAAAGCATACTCATTCTGTTTCACGCTTGTTTCGGTGACACATCAACAGAATTTTGTCTTAAATATCTTAGATACCTGCTCCCTTTTTTATTACAATTGATTTCTTGCTATGTTTCCAATACGTGACTTCTGCACCGTCATGAGGATCGCCTAAATTTTGGTAAAAATTAGGTGTGTTTCACTATCAAATATAAGGTTATTTGTGGTAGTTGCATCTTTAACGATTTCCCCCAAAAATACTTTTATACAGCGATCATTACAGTGAATTGTTCTGAACTACCCCCAGAGGGAATGTTATCAGCATTGACTTGTTCACCTTAAGCACTGCTTTTTATCAGTGAAGTCAGGGCTAAAAAAAAAAAAGAAAAGCCAATCTTAGAAAATTAAAAATAAAGTTAACTCAATACGGTAGACTTTGGAACTCTTTAGAGCCATCATTAACAATAAGACATCTTATATCAGAAGCCAAATAATTACCATGAACTGAAAATCTCCGTACAGCTATGTATTCAGTTCTTCCTAATAATGTAATATACTATTCAACAAATAAACGATTTTCTTTTAAAAGATTTATTAACTTTTGAAGCGATGTTAAATTCGTAAACATGTTTAATGATATCACATGATCTGTCATACTGAGGAAATATTTCATATATAATAATTGATCACCAGGCTCAATGTCCAAATTTAACGCCATGCGTTAGCATATATATATGTATATATATATATATATATATATATATATATATATATATATATATATATATATATATATATATATATGTATATATATATATATATATATATATAATTTATTTATTTATTTATTGCCAGACGCCTCAAACCCGTTTGGGGTAGCCACAAACAAATCGCCTCCAAGTCGCCCTGTCCCCCGCCATTTCACTGCCCTGCTCCCAACTCACACCCCCCTTTCTCATATACCTCTCCACCCCATCCCTCCATCTCATCCTCGGCCTCACCCTCCCTCTTCCTCCCTCCACCTCACTCACATACACTCTCCTCGTCAGTCTTTCACCCTCCATCCTCTCCACATGGCCAAACCACCACAGTGTGTTCCTCATAACGCTTCCTATCACATCCACATCCACACCACAACGCTCCTTTATATCCTCATTCGTCACCCTGTCTCTCCATGTGACTCCACAGGCTCCTCTTAAATAACTCATTTCCACTGCTCTCACTCTTGACTTGTGTCCTTCCAACAAAGTCCAAGCTTCACTTCCGTACGTTAGAGTTGGTATCACAATATTGTCATGTAGTAACTTTTTCACTTCCATGCTCACTTCCCTGTTTTTTATCACTGCTTTTAAGGAACCAGCAACCTTTTTTCCCTGTTGTACCCTTTCAAGCACTTCACCCTCCAAACCTCCATCCTTACTCATCACACTACCCAAGTACTTGTACTCACATTTTCCAATTCCTCACCATCCAACCTAGCTGTACATTCACTGACCACCTCTCTCAAAGACCATCACTTTACTTTTCCCTACATTCACCTTTAGATTCCGTTTCATAACCCATTGGAGCCCAGCGTCCTCAATATAGGACAGGACTGGGAATTTTCAAAAGCTTATAAAGAAGGGAACCCCCGGTTAGGGACCTATGAGATTCGCGACTATGAGCCGATAGGCAGAGGGCGGTACGCCTAGTACCCTGCCAGTACAATGCCTCGCCCAGGAACTCTGGGATCCAATGGGTTAAACACTCTCCCAGACTCATCCACCAAGCCTTACAGCTCCCCTTCGTCTTCACTCAACAACACAGTATCATCTGTAAACAACAGTAGAGGGAGTTTCCAAATACTACCCTCCCTCACCAGGGCCACTCTAACATCCACTACTCTACATTGTACACTACCCTACCTTGTACCTCTTTTATTACCCCAATCATGTAAAGATTGAACAACCATGGAGACATGACACATCCCTGTTTCAACCCAACTTTCAAAGAGATAAATTCACTTAGTTCACCATCCACATGCACTGCAGCCTTCGCACCATCGCACAGACTCCACAGCATTCAACAACTTCCCATCTACTCCATATATTCTTAACGCTTTCCACAATCCTTGTCTATCCACCCTGTCATATGCTTTCTCCAAATCCATGAATGCCGCATACAACTTCTTTCCCTTCTCTAGGAACTTTTCCACTAAAGATCTAAGAATGAATATCTGATCTACACAACCTCTTCCCTTCCTAAAGCCTCCCTGTTCTTCTCCAACTAATTTCTCTGTTCTTTCTCTAACTCTGTCTATAAGTATCCTACCATACACTTTTCCTATTATACTAAGAAGACAAATGCCCCTATGATTACCGCATACTACTTTTTGCCTTTTCCTTTGTACAAGGGAATAATTATACCTGACTTCCAATCCTCTGGGACTCTACCTTCCTCCCAGGCCAATCTGCACATCTTCCACATCCATTCTACTACTATCTCTCCCCCATGCTTCAGCATTTCACCACACACTCCATCAAATCCTGGGGCTTTCCCCGATTTAACTTTCTTCATTGCTTCCACAACTTCTGTCCTACTGATTTCTTCCTGTCTTCTCACCTCCCTCCTTCTCCCAGCCATTCCCCAGCCACTTATACTCGCATTCTCTCCATCTACTCACTTTTTCTCCCTTCTCCACTAGTAATCTACCATTTTTAGCTTTCACTTCCCTGCTAACTTTTCACTTCCACGCTTTCTTACACTTTTCATCTCTTTCTAGAACATTTTCTTACAGTCCCTCCACTTTACTTAAATTCCATCCAAATTCCTCATCCACTCTCTTTTCACCTGTCTCTTTCTACATATAACTCTCTTCCGCCTCTCAACTTGTTCCACGCCCCTATTTCTCATCCATTCATTGTATGCTTTTTTCTTTTGTGCCACTGCCTGTTTCACCTCTTAAGTCCACCAACGCTGTTCCTTGCACCTCCCTCCGTCTTCTTTTCTTTCCACACACCACATCACATGTATACATTAGTAGAAAAAACTGAATATATAGTCATTCGGAGTCAAACAGTTTGTAAAAACTATTTTGATTCTGATATATGCCTTTTATTGTTAATGATGGCTCTAAAAAATATAATAATGCAGGAGAGAAAACCTGAACTATCGTCTCTACCTTGAGATTAACTGGAATTTTAATTTCCGATGATTGACTTTTTTCTTTAGGCTTTTTTTCACGTAGTTGAAGGACGTTAAAATTACATCGAGCATCATAAGATAAAAAAAAAAATTATTTGCACAATTTTTTTTTTTTCTACCACAAGCAACATTAGCTCCAGTAAAATGTTCCCAAACTGATACGACTCTAGATGGAATACTGATTAGCTTTTAAGTCATTGGTAAATTTATGAGAAAGTAAAAACTATCTTATTACCGAGATATATAATTATATACCAATTATAGCTTTCTTTCTAATCTCAATTATTATATAGTGATATGAAGCCTAAAAAAAAAAAAAAAAATTGAAGGAACGCTGAATGCTCTATATTAATGTCGTCTGGTGATTATTTGGATTTTTACGTTATAAATAGGGTCATTTGAGTGATGCTAAAAACCGGATATATAAGAATGAAAATACTAAATAACATACTTTAAACTAGCTGGGAAAAACTTCATAATGTATATAAATTTCAGTAAACCTTTCTGATGGATACAAAATGCCTTCTCGAATATACATCAGTATCAAGGCTACTTAGGATTAAATCGGTTCACATGTAGAGATGGAAGGAATTTGAGGGTTTTAACACTTTAAATGTTTCGTTTCATTCGGATCGTAAAAACGTCATAGAGATTTAGAGAGAAGTATTATTTTTTTTTTTCTCAAAAGTATGGCGTTAAATTTTCACATTGAGCCTGATCATCAATTTTAAAATATAAAATATTTCCTCAGTACGACGGATCGTGTGATACAATTACACTAGTTTACGAATAAAACCGCTTCAAAAGTTAATAAATCTTTTACAAGAAAATCGTTTATATGTTGATTATTATATATATACTATTAGGAATGAAGTGAATACATTGCTATACGGAAGTATTCAGTTCGTTATAATTATTTGGGTTCTGCTATACGATGTTTTATTGTTAATGATGGCTCTAAAAATTACCATTGTGCAGGATCGTAGACCTCAACTCTCGTGTCTACCGTGTTGAGTTTAGTGGATTTTTAAGTTTCGATGATTGACTTTTATATTAGCCCTGACTTCACGGATTAAAGGTAGTGCTAAATGTGAACTAGTCACTGCTGATAGCATTCTGTTTGGGGGTAGTTCAGAGCAATTTCATTGTAATGATCGCTGTATAAACGTATTATACGGCGGAACTATTAAATATGAAACTTCCACAAATAACACTATATTTGATTGGGAAACATCTAATTATTACCAAACTAAGAAGACCCTCACGAGGCTGGAAAAATCATATTTTGGAAACATGAAATCGATTGACACCAGAAAGGAAGCAGGTATCTATGGTGGTTAAGACAAAATTCAGTTAATGTGGGTGTCACCGAAACAAGAGAGAAACAGAATGAGTATTCATATCTTCATCTGCAGTATAAGGATTTTAAAAATAACCGAGTATCCTAACTGAAAAAAAAAAAAAATGCACATTTCCCTTTGTAAAATGTATCCAAACGGATACATCGTGAGATGTAATAATGGTGAACTTTTGCCTCTTATCTATAAATTTAAACCAAATAGTACAAAGACTGTCCCAATACCTAGATATATAAATAATTACAATTTACCAGTATAAATTTATTCCTCATATCTGTAAAAATTTAGTGCATGACAGCTATAAAATTTCCAAGGTAATAGATCACCGAATAAATTCGATTATCAACTGGAAATTTTCATTTTCCCGTTTTGAAGAGTCATTTGAGTGATGGTAAAAAACCGTATAATTATTGGTGAAAATACTAAATATGCAACTTCCAAAAATGTACTTTCAATTACCTGGAATAAACTCCCAATTGTCCCAAATTTATAAATCATTTCTGAGCCAGAGTAAATTCCTTCTCGAAAAGAAAAATCAGTGAAAAAAGATGAGGTAATACGTTGGATGAAATCCATTCACAGGCAATGAAAGTTCTCGTTTGAGCGTTTCAAACTCAAAGAGTTTTCTTTCATTAGGGACGTAAGACAACTTACAAATTTAGACATAAAACGGATGTTATTTTCGGGAGGCATAAGTAGAGATTTAACGTGGCATCTTGAGCCTAGTGATCATACAAAAATATGGAATACTCCCGCAGTAAGGCGATTAGTTTGAAAATTTCCATATTAAAGAAGGTAAGATCATTAAGAAAGACAAAAAAATGTTTACAAGAATATCTTTTATTATCATCTATCCATTATTAGAAAAAACAAAATACATAGCCGTGCTGAGATATGCAGATTATAAAAATTATATGGTTTCTGATATACACAGTTTTACTGTTCACGATGGCTCTAAAGAACATCCTGTTGCAGCAGCGTAGACCTGGACTGTTGTGTCTGTCGGGTTGGGACTATGGATTTTTAAAATCTGATGATTCAATTAGCTTTATTTATTTTTTTTTTTTAGCCCTGTCATCTCTGGTAAAAGGTATTGCCACAAGTGAACTAGTTACGGCTGATAGCATTCTCTTTGATGGTAGTTAGGAACAATTTTACTGGAATGATGGCTATATAAACGTATATTTGGGCGAAATCGTCAACGATACAATTTCCATAATTGTCCTCGTAATCAATAGGGAAACAATTATTACCAAAACTCAGAAAAAGCATCTGAGTGTGAAAAGATCGTATTTAGGAAAAAAACATGAAATAGACTGACACGTAAAGAGAGCTGGCATCTGAGGTGGTTAGGAATAATAAGTATCAATGGATGTGCGGGTCACCGAAACATTAGGGAAACTTCGAATGAGTATTCTTTTTAATCTGCAGTATAACTTTAAAATTACATCGAGCAACCTGAAACGAAAAAAAATATTTTCACTTCATGAAGTTGCTTCTTATACAACAAGAAACATTATCTTTACTAAAATTTCTCCAAAATGATTCGTCGTGAATACAGATGAGCTTTTGACTCTCATCGGTAAATTTATAGGATAAAGTAAAAACACTATCCATATACGAGATATATAATTAATTATTTTATTTTTCACCTCCGTGGACGTATAGTGAATGAAAGCTACAAAAAATGCATTGTGAAACAAAGCTGAATGCTCTTTATTGATGCCTTGTGGAGAATGTTTGGATTTTTACGTTGAGGGTCATTTCAGTGATGCCAAAAACCTCATATTTGAGGACGAACACACTACACTTGCAACTTCCAGAAACGTTCTATAAACTAGCTGGGAAAAACTCCATATTGTATTTAAATTCAGTAAACATTTCTGAAGGATAGAAATTCCTTCTCGAATATACATCAGTATGAAGGATACTATGAAGACTACTTAGGATGAAATCGATTCACAGTTAGAGTTGGCTGGAATTTAAAAGATTCGTTTCATTCGGGACGTAAAAACATCATGGAAATTTAGAGATAATTTTTTTTTTTTTTTTTTTTTTTTGCGAAAGCATGGGGTTAAATTTGCACATTGAGCCTGGTGATCAAATATTAAATTTAAAATATTTCCTCAGTATGACGGATCATCTGACATCATTACACATGTTTAAGAATTTAACCGCTTCAAAAGGTATTAAATCTTTTACAAGGAAACCACATATAAAAATTATTGGGAAAAAACTGAATACATTGCTGTACGGAGATATTCAGTTCGTAATAATTATTTGGGTTCTGATAAACGATGTTTTATTGTTAATGATAGCAATAAAAATTACCATTGTTCGGGATCGTAGACCTCGACTATCGTGCCTACCTTGTTGAATTTAATGGATTTTTAATTTTCGATGATTGACTTTTTTTTGGTAATGACTTTACAGATCAAAGTTAGTGCTAAAGGTGAACTAGTCACGGCTGATAGCAATCTTTTTGGGGGTAAAGAACAATTTTACTATAATGATGGCTGTATAAACGTATTTTTTGGCGATATCATTAGAGATGCAATTTCCAGAAATGTACTGGAAATCGATTGGGAAACATAATTACCAAAAGTCAGAATACTGATCTGAGGGTGAAAAAATCCTATTTAGGAAACAACAAGACATCGACTGACAAGTATAGACAGCTGGCACATGAGGTGGTTAAAAAAAATAAGGTTCAATAGATATGCGGGTCACCGGAACAATCGAAAAACCAAATAAAGAAGATTTTTTATTTTAATCTGCAGAAGAATCGCTTTAAAATTACATCGAGCATCTTGACACGAAAAAAATAAATATATGCATTTCATGTAGTTGATTTTTATAAAATAATAATCTTTACTAAAATCATTCCAAAGTAATGTCGTGACATGGAATACTGACGAGTTTTTGACTGAGCTGTAAATTTATACGATATAGTAAAAACTATCGCAATACCGAGATATATAATTATAGTTTATTACTTTATTCTTCACCCGCGAGGACATATAGTGCATGAGCAAAAAGAAAAAAAAAAGCATTTTGAAAGAAAGCGGATTGCTCATTATTGATGTCGTCTGGAGATTGTTTGGATTTTTATGTTTTAATGATGGTCTTTTGAATGATGCTAAAAACCGCATATTTGAGGACGAAAAAACTAAATATGCAACTTCCACAAACGTACTCTAAACTAGCTATATATATATATATATATATATATATATATATATATATATATATATATATATATATATATATATATATATATATATATATATATATATATATATATATATATATATTTGTGCAAAAGAGTGGCGTTAAATTTATACATTGAGCCCGATGATCAATTATAAAATATGAAATATTTCCTCAGCATGACGGATCGTGTGATATCATTATACATGTTCACGAATTTAACATCGCTTCTAAAGTTAATAAATCTTTCACAAGAAAATCGTTTATTTGTTGATTATTATATGTATATTATTAGGAAAAAAGTGAGTACATAGCTGTCCGGAGATATTCAGTTCGTAATGATTATTCGGCTTCTGCTATACGATGTTTTATTGTTAATGATGGCTCTAAAAATTACGATAGTGAGGGACCTTAGACCCGAACTATCGTTCTACCGTGTTCAGATTAACTGGATTTTTAATTTCCGATGATTGACTTTTATTTAGCCCTGACTTCACGGATAAAAGGTAGAACTAAAAGTAAACTAGTCACGGCTGATAGCATTCTCTCTGGGGGAAGTTCAGAATAAATTTACTGTAATGGTCGCTGTATAATCGTCTTTTTGGGCGAAATCGTTAAAAATGCAACTTCAAAAAAAAAAATATATATTACCAAAACTAAAACACCTAATTATTACCAAAACTCAGAAGACCCTCATGAAGGTGGAAAAATCACTTTTACAAACATAATGAGAAATCGATTGACACCATAAAGGGAGCAGGTATCTAAGGTTTTACAGACAAAATTCGCTTCATGTGTGTCACTGAAACAAGCGAGAAACAGGATGAGCATTCTTTTCTTTATCTGCAGTATAAGGATTTTTAAAAATCACATCGAGAATCCTTACTGAATTAAAAAAAAAAAAAAATTACACATTTCCTTCGGTAAAATGATTCTAAACCGATTCCTCGTGAGATGAGATATTGATGAGCTTTCTTCTCTTATCTATAAGTTTAAACCAGAAAGTACAAAGACTGTCGCAATACCGATATATAATTAATAACAATTATCCAATATAGATTTATTCCTCATATCTGTAGACATGTAGTGCATGACAGCTACAAAATTTGCAGGTTGATTGGTCACTGAATGAAGTGTATTACCTGAAAATTGTTTCTTTTCACGGTATGACGAGGGTCATTTTAGTGTTACTAAAAACCGAATAATTGTGGTCGGAAACACTAAATATATGCAACTTCCACAAATGTAGTCTAAAATACCTGGAACAAACTCAGAATTGTCTCGAAAATTCATAAAACAATTCTGAGCCAGAGAAAATTCCATCTCGAAAAGAAACATCAGTAACAAAAGATTATGTAATACGAAGGATGAAATCCATTCACAGGCAATTACAGCTGCCACTTGAGGGTTTTAAGTTTCCTTTCGAAAGGGACGTAAAATAACTTACAAATTTAGACAAAACGGATGTTATTTTGGGAGGCACAAGTAGGAATTGAACGTGGCATCTTAGGCCTAGTAATCGTCTATAAAATAAGGAATACTCTTGCAGCATGGCGATTCGTTTGATATTATTATCCATATTTACGAAGATAATATAATTAGGAAAGGCAAAATCGTTTTCTAGAAAATTTTTACTTATCATGTATCCATTACTAGCAAAAACAAAATACACAGCCGTGCTGAGATATTCAGATTATAAAAATTATATAGTTTCTGATATACGCAGTTCATGATGGCTCAAAAGAAAATCCGATTGCAGCAGCGAATACCTGAACTGTTGTGTCTAACCCGTTGAGATTAACTGGATTTTCACAATCTGATGATCGTATTAGTTTTCTTATTTTTTTTGTGACGGCCTCTCGGGTAAAATGTAATGCCATAGGTGAACTAGTTACGGCAGATGGAATTTTCTTTGAGGGTAGTTAAAAACAATTTTAATTGTATGCGGTTTAAAGAATTTTTGGTCGCAATTGTTAACGATACAATTTCCATAAAAGTGCTCGAAATCGATTGGGAAACATTTAAATTTTTCCAAAGCTCAGAAAACGCATCTAAAAATGAAAAAATCATATTTAAGACATAACAAGAAATCGATTAAGTAAAGAGTTCTGGCATCTGATGTTGGTTAAGAATAATGCTTCAGTAGATGTGCGCGTCACCGAAGGAATCGAGAAAATTCTAATGAGTATTCTTTTTATCTGCAGTACAAATCGCATTAAAGTTACATCGAGCATCCTGACAGACGTAAAAAGGAAAAAATTGCAATTTATGAAGTTGCTTGTTATACAACAAGCAATATTATTTTTAGTAAAATCTTTCCCGTGATACGTCGTGAGATGGAATAATGATGAGTTTTTGACTGATCTGTAAATTTATACGATAAAGGAAAAACACTACGGCAATACCGAGATATATAATTACTCGTTTATTACTTTGTTCTTAATCTCCTTGGACATATAGTGCATGAAAGCTACAAAAAATATATTTTGAAACAACGCGGAATGCTCGTCTAGAGATTGTGTAGATTTTTACGTTATAAAGAGGGTCATTTGAGTGACTAAAAAACTCATGATTGAGGGCCAAATACTAAATATGCAACTTCCACAAATATACTCTAAACTAGCTGGAGAAAACTCCCAATTGTATATAAAATTCAGAAAAGATTTCTGAAGATTTGAAAATTCCGACACGAAAAAAACATCAGTAACAAGGCTATATATGGTACTACTTGGGATGAAATCGATTCACACTTAAAGATAGCTTGATGTTGAGGATTTTAATCCCTTGAAAGTTTCGATTCATTCGAGAACAAAAAATATCATGGAAAATTAGAAATAAAACGTGTTTTTTTTTCTCCTAAAGTAGGGCTTTAAATGGATAATTGAGCCTACTGATCAATCATAAAATATGAAATATTTCCTCAGTAAAAATACGTTTATACAGGCATCATTCCTGTAAAATTTTTCTTAACTACCACCAAAGAGAATGCTATCAGCCGTAACTAGTTCAACAACTGCACTACCTTTTACCCGAGAGGCGAGGACTAAAAAAAAAAAAAAAAAATACAATCATCAGATTTTAAAAATCCAGTTAATTTCATCACGCCAGACACAATAGATCAGGTCTACGCTGCTGCAACCTGATTTTCTTTTTATCCATAAACAATAAACTGCGTATATCAGAAACCACATTATTTTTATGATCTGCATATATTAGCACGGCTATGTATTTGGTTTTCCTAATAGTAGATATATAAGAAGTAAAAAATTTTTGTCTAAACGATATTTTTCGGATAAAGGTATCAAACGAAGCGCCTTCCTGCAAGAATATTCCTTATTTTATATTTTGATCACTTGGCTCGATGCCTTGTTAAATCACTACATATGACCCCAAAATAACATTCGCTTTATGTCTAAATTTTCAAGTTGTTTTACGAACATAATGAAAGGAAACTTCTTGAACTTAAAACCCTCAAATGGCAACTTTCATTGCCTGTGATTGGATGTCGTCCTACGTATTACCTCATCACTTGTTATTGATGTTTCTTTTCGAGACGGAATTTTCTCTTGCTCAGATAGGTTTTAAGAATTTTAGATACCATTGGGCGTTTATTCCAGGTAACACAGTAAATTTGTTGAAGTTGCATTTTTAGTGTTTTCTCCCAAAATTATGCGGTTTTTAGCATCACTGAAATGAAACTCTTCATTACGTGAAAATGAAAATTTCCAGATGATATTAATACAATTCATTAAGTGATCCATTATCCAGCAAATTTTGTAGCTGGCATGAATTACATGTCGACAGATATGAGGAATGAGGAATGAGTTTTTACAGGTAAATTGTAATGAATTATATATCTCGGTATTGCGACAGTCTTTATACTTTCTGGTTTAAATTTATAGGTGATAGTCTAAAGCTAATTAATATTTCATATCGTGAGGGATCGGTTAGGGAAGATTTTACCAAAGTAATTTCTGTAGTTAAGATGCTCGATGTGATTTTTAAAATCCTTATATTTCAGATACAGAAACGATTAATCATTGTTTCTTGCTTGTTTCGGTGACACCCAAATTAATTGAATTTTGTCGTAACCGTTCCCTTTTTGGTGTATATCGATTTTTTGTTGTTTCTTATATTTGATATAGCCATCCTCATGAGTGTCTTCTGAGTTTTGATAATAATTAGGTGTGTTTTCCAATCAAATATAGGATTATTTGTGGAAGTTGCATATTTAACGATTTCGCCCAAAAATTCAACGATCACTCCAGTAAAATAGTTCCGAGCTAGCCCCAGAGTGAATGCTATAAGCCGTGACTAGTTCACCGTTAGCACTACCTTTTATCCGTGAAATCAGGGCTGAAAAAAAAAAAATGGAAATTAAAAATGCAGTTAAACTAAACACAGTAGATACGAAAGTTCAGGTCTACTCTCCCGCAATATGGTCCTCTTTAGGGCTATCATTAACAATAAAACATCGTATATCAGAAGGTAAAAAATTTTTACGAACTGTATTCAGGTTTTCCTAATAATGTATACATTATAATCAACAAAATAAACGATTTTCTTCAAAAACATTTAACTTTCGAAGCGATGTTAAATTCGTAAACATGTGTAATGATATCACACAAACCGTCATACTGAGGAAATATTTCATATTTTATGATTGATCACTTGGCTCAATTATCCATTTAAAGCCCTACTTTTGCACAGAAAAAAAAAAAATACACGTTTTATTTCTAATTTTCCATGATGTTTTTTCTTCTTGAATGTGACGAAACTTTCAAGGGATTAAATTCCTCAACTTCAAGCTATCTTTCAGTATGAATCGATTTCATCCCAAGTAGTACCTTGTTACTGTTTTTCTCGAGTCGGAATTTTCAGATCTTCAGAAATGTTTTCTGAATTTTATATACAATTGGGAGTTTTATCCAGCTAGTTTAGAGTACATTTGTGGAAGTTGCATATTTAGTGACGGCCCTCAATCATGAGTTTTTTAGCGTCACTGAAATGACCCTCTATATAACGTAAAAATCCAAACAATCTCCAGACGACATTAGTAAGGAGCATTCCGCGTTGTTTCAAAATATATATATTTTTTTGCTTTCATGCACTATATGTACAGTCGCGAGCAGATGAAATGGAGACACCAGCACACACACCTCTGGGTCGCTTCTACCCGACTAGTTACTAGGTGTCGGGGGGAGGGGAGTGAGAGAGGAAGAAGGGAGGGGGGGAGGGAATGGAGGGGCTTGTGGAGGGAGAAAGGGCAGGGGAGGGTACGAGAGGCGTAACCATGGCTGTCCAGGTTTTACTTTATCTTAAGGATGTAGGATTGACTTTGGCCGAGCTTAATTAATCATGATGTCATACATATCACTGATAAGGTAATGGGTTTGTAACTTTAAGTTGTTTTCCATTTAAGCGAGAGAGCAATATATTGTATTACACATGAAGATATGGCTAGCTTCGCAGCTCAACTGTGGCTTCATAAGAATCAAGGCAAGAGCTAAATCGTTAACCTAAAGTTTCACAATGGCTACGCCGAGTTGAAGAGGGACAGGGAGTGAGAGAGGAAGAAAGGAGATGGTAGGCTGGGGAGGGAGGGGGGGAGGGGGAGAGCTTTTGGTGAGTGGAAGGGGAGGGAGAAACAGTCTTGGCTGTCTGAGAATGAAGGTGGTTGCCAGGCATCACATTTTGATATTGACGAGTTTGTTAGTCATTATTCCCATTCTGGCAACATTCCTGGTGTGTGTGTGTGTGTGTGTGTGTGTGTGTGTGTGTGTGTGTGTGTGTGTGTGTGTGTGTGTAAAGGGAACTGCGGTTCACATGAATAGAACCCTCACCACCAGAAATGAGCTTATATTCTGCAAGAGGGTTTGTCTGACTCCGTTCCTCACAATTTTCTTTTATCATAAAAAACATGAATACCTGTGGTTCTCGTATTTTATATTATTAATAATTATTGCTAAAACACATTAAACACTGAAAATAGCCCATTCATTAAAGAAATTGTAATCATTACAGTTGTAATATCGAACAAATACTGACGTATGATGACTTAACTAAAAATCAATACATAGCTTTGTAAATGTGAAATCCATCTAATTCGGTTTCATATGCTTTTGATCCCTAGCATTCCAAGGATAAAAAATGTGTATAATCATGGCTAGAGTCTGATGACATATAGCAAGACATATTTATGCTGACATCCTGAATGACGAGCACAATCAACCTATTAAAATGTTCATCCATTAATTGTTGGGCACCAGAACCATCACAGACAAGTGTTAACCCGACGTGCACATATTTTCTTCACCTTTGGCTTATGACTACAATACTATTCTCCTCATTCCCCAATATTTTCCACCACACCGCTCAAACAGGTGTTACCCCCTCCCTCTTGAACCCCTTCCAGTTTCACCTCTCACCAATGAACCCCTCGAATGGAACTCGCACCTGGGGAGGGATACTTTTGAGACAGAAAAGCCTATTATAATTTGGCAATCGTCTCTCCATCGTGAGCAGCAGCCTTGTGTGATACCCATAGTGCTGATGAACTCCTCTTCATCTCGGTTTAGCCAATATGAACCATTAGGTTAACGCTTTGGCTGTTGTATAGAATCTTATGAAGCCACAGTTCAGCTGCAAAGGTGCCAACTTCATCTATGACACAACAAACTACTCTCTCGCTTCAAGTGAAAACAGTTTTAAATTAAAACCCATTATCAGTGATGTGATTGACATCATGATTAATTAAGCTTTCCCAAAATCAAATATTAATCCATAATCAAGATAAAGTAAGACCTTGACAGCCATGGTTATTGCCGCCCCTCCTCTCCTCCCTTCCCTTCCCTTCCCTCTCTTGATCTTTCTCCCACCACCAGCCCCTCCATACACCCCCTCCCTCTCTCACTCTCCCGTAACTCGTCGGGTAGAAGCGACCCAGAGGTGTGTGTGCTGGTGTCTCCATTTCATCTGCTCGCGACTGTACATGGTGGTTAAGAACAAAGTAATAAACGAGTAATTATATATCTCGGTATTGTCGTAGTGTTTTTCCTTTATCGTATAAATTTACAGATGAGAGTCAAAAGCTCATCATTATTCCATCTCAAGACGTATCACTTGGGAAAGATTTTACTAAAAATAATGATGCTTGTTATATAACAAGAAACATCATAAATTGCAATTTTTTCCTTTTTACGTCTGTCAGGATCCTCGATGTAATTTTAATGCGTTTATACTGCAGATAAAAAGAATACTCATAAGAATGTTCTCGATTCCTTCGGTGACGCGCACATCTACTGAAACATATTATTCTTAACCAACACCAGATGCCAGAACTCTTCACTTCGCAATCGATTTCTTGTTATGTGTCCTAAATATGATTTTTTCACTTTCAGATGCGTTTTCTGAATTTTGGTAAAATTTAAATGTTTTCCAATCGATTTCGAGTACATTTATGGAAATTGCATCGTTAACGATTGCGACCAAAAATTCTTTTAAACAATAACATTTACAGTAAATGTTCAAAATTCCGCCCTCCTTGCTCGATGCAAGCTGCAGCCCGTCGCAGAAGTGACTGACGCACACGTTCGAAGACCCCAGGATTGTTTCGTACACGTGCCGCGCTGTCCTCCACACGGCGCCACAATTCCTCACGGTTTGGAACGTCTGTAGCGTACACTTCGCTTTTAATGTGTCCCCACATGTAGAAGTCCAGGGTAGTGATGTCAGGAGACCGAGGTGGCCATGACACTGGGCCACCTCGCCCAATCCATCGTCCAGGAAACACATCATTTAAGTAATCCCTTGTAATATGCCAATAATGGGCCGGAGCACCATCATGCTGAAACCACATCCTTCTCCGTATTCCAATGGGCACATCCTCCAGCAGCAGTGGCAGTGTGTCCTCAAGAAAAAGTCTATGTTGCACCATTCAGCCGCTGGGGTAGAAGGTATGGACCAATCAGATAGTCACCAATGATGCCTGCCCATACATTGATTGTAAATCGTACCTGATGACCTCGTCGAGCCATTACATGTGGGTTGTCACCAGACCAAGTATGCCGGTTATGTAAATTTATGGTGCCATCTCTCCCGAATGTTGCCTCATCAGTAAATAGCACAAGTGCTGGAAATTGACAGTTTTCAGCATGCCTCCTTAACGGTCACTGGCAAAACTGCATCCTTGGAAAATAGTCCACATCAGTTAAAACTTGTACTTTCTGATGGTGGTATGGATGTAGATGATGTTGATGTAGAGTCCGCCACACTGTCACCACTGGCAGCTGCAGAGCATAAGCAATCTGTCGAGTACTTATTTCAGGATCATTCTCAATCATTTGTAGTATCCGGTCCTCCATGTTGTCCATGTGAATGTCCCGTGGTCGTCCTCTGTCACCCGGAATTGCACGTTGACGAACGGTACCAGTCTCACGTATACGACGATCAACTGCGAGAAATGTTCGCCAGTGTGGCACTCTGCGGTTCGGATAACGTTCCCTGTACAGCCGTACTGCTGCCGCAGCATTACCCCTAGCTTCACCCAGTGTCAGGTGCATATCTGCATAGTCACCATTGCAGTATTGCTCCATGTCTGCTTGCGCGTGGTTCTCTAAAACTGATTGATCCACACGTTCAGCTCTCGATCCCTGGTAGACGGGTGTTGCTGGGTGAGTGAACACCCGTCCTTCCACTACCCCTCGACATCACCTTGCTGGTTCGCCACCCCCACCCTTCCTTCCTCATACACCATCCCCACTCAACCACCCAACAACACCTTTGTCGTTTAAGGCATGTTACCACGTAAAGGGTGATAACACTATCTGATACTGCACACACGAACGTATCATTACGATTCTTATTACTAACTTGTACAGGCTATCACATACTGTACATTCTACAGCTTTCGGCACATTCCTGACAAACTTGTCAACTTTGCTGTGCCGTATTACTTTATGGTCGTTAAGTAATTTCACATCTGTCTCAGACATTTTGTACAATCCCTGGAATTAAACACATTCCTGGCAGACCTCTGAGGTGCTGTAACTCGAAAACTATTGAGAATTGCCAATATGGTCATTTAGTAATTTACATTCAATTATGTGTCAGGAATACATCCCCTGATTTTCGGCACATTTCTGGAACACCCTGTATGTATATATATATATATATATATATATATATATATAGATTTATATATATATCTATATATCTATCTATCTATATATCTATATATATATATATATATATATATATATATATATATTGTTACGGAACAGAGAAAGATAATGTACACTTTAAGTGAGAATGCTAAAAATCACTACTGTCCCGTAAAGTTCCAGGTTCAAAACAAAAGAGTTAGGTAAAATTACAAGTTAAAGTTTAATGCTCAAACTAACAACAAAACATTCAGGACTCATAAGGATAATGTAATGGCAAATAAACAGGTTAAATATATGGTTAACTGCAATAGCCTCTATTAACACGAAATTAGCAAGAGTAAATTTATCTAAGTCAGCCCTGATAAAATGAGATACCAGATAATACTCAGTGAATGCCAGATAAATTATTACAGATACAAACTATTATCAAAAATGACTGACAAAGAACCCTACATAAATTACAAACTTCACTAGGCCTACAAATTAAACTTATGCTATACAGTACAAGAACAAAATGCAATAACACGTATACTCAAATCACACAGCTGCTAGATGGTTGGAGACTTCCTGAGAAATTCACAATAATAATAACTGTACAGGGGAGGACAGAGATGTGAACAAAATGAGGAGCAGATCTAAGTGGCAATGATGCAGAGACTGAGCTCATTATATAGGGGCCAGGAGAGCTTGATACAACTTGTAATAAGGACGCGCAAATGAAGCCATGGGGACAAAGAGATGACAATCCCGCAAAGTATAACAGAGATGTCGACTTACTCTACTATAACGGTAGAAGGGGGGAACTGAGGCAGAACACGCTCGTGATCAAACATGCAGCATACTGTGCGTTAAAATTACACAAAGGATGATGAAATCATAGGCTATGTAACACCTCCCCACAAAGAAAAAAGAAATTTACAAAGGAAATTTCTTATTATTCTAAAACAATCTGTCTAAAGTCTAGATAAGCAATCTGCAATAACATTCTCTTTCCCCTTGACATGTTGTATGCCTAATGAATACTCCTGAAGAAGTAGACTCCATCTTGTCAATCTCTGATTTTTATCTTTAAACTTACTAAGGAATTTCAGTGGGTTATGATCGGTATAAATGACTATGGGGTCAAAACCAGAACACAAATAAAATGAAAACTGCTGTAAACCCAAAATCAAGGCCAAAAGCTCTTTCTCAATAGTGGAGTAGTTCTTTTGAGGTGGAGTGAACTTCTTACTGTAATAAGATATAGGGTGTTCAATACCCTGATCATCCTCTTGCAGCAAAACAGCCCCAGCTCCTGTATCACTTGCATCAACAGCCATCTTAAAAGGCTTAGCAAAATTTGGAGTAGCGAGCACTGGCTGACTTAATAGAATAGCTTTAAGTTTGTTGAAAGAGGATTCACAGTTATCGGTCCAGACAAATTTAACTCCCTTTTTCAGTAGGTCTGTAAGTGGTGATACAAGAATAGAAAAGTTAAGAACAAATCTCCTGTAATAACCTACCATTCCCAAAAATCTTTGTAGCTCTTTCCTACTTTTAGGACTGGGAAGATCACTTATAACCTGAACCTTAGCTCCTGGTGGTGCAACATGTCCATCACCAATTACATACCCAAGGTACTGAACCTTAGCTTGACCAAACTCACACTTTGATAAATTAGCTACAAGATTAGCCTGAACTAAACGGTCAAGAAATTTACTGACATGGCATAGATGATCTTTCCAGTTGTCACTGAAGATTAATACATCATCAATATAAACAACACACCCTGCCAAACCCTCTGTTACAACATTCATGAGCTTCTGAAATGTGGCTGGTGCATTCTTCATACCATATGGCATTACCGAACATGCAAAAGCCTTTCCTAGTGTTACAAAACATGAGATCTCCCTAGCACGTTCAGTCATAGGTACTTGCCAGTATCCCTTTAACAAATCAAACTTACTTATGTACCTAGCCTTTCCGATCTTGTCTATGCAATCTTCCACACGAGGGAGGGGGTAAGTGTCTGTTTTGGTTATCTGATTAACACGTCTGTAGTCAATGCAAAGCCGCTGTGACCCACCTGGCTTAGGGACCAGAGTGACAGGAGAACTCCACTCGCTCTGACAGGGCTCAATCATCTTGTGGTCCAACAGGTAGCCAAGCTCCTTCTGGATGAGAGGAACTTTCACTGGGTTCACACGGTAAGGAGGCAATTTAATTGGCTTTGCGTCTCCAACATCGACATCATGCATCAACACAGTGGTTCTTCCTGGAGTGGCACGGAACACTTGCGGGTACTCCTGCAGTAATGCCGAAAACTCCTGCCTTTCCTTGGGTGGTAGATGAGAAAGCTTAGTCTGGAGATCATTCATGATATCAGGATTCTTCCCCAAACTATCACCCAGGCTCATACTGCATGGGAGAGCTTCACTTGCAGACTCGGGTGGAACAGCTACAGTGCAGACTGGATTATTTTCGTCCCGCCTGTGATATAACTTTAGCATGTTGATGTGACATAGTTGCTTGCTCTTTCTACGATCTGGCGTGGCGATGACATAGTTGACGTCACTGAGTTTCTTCTCCACGAAATAAGGGCCACTAAACTTGGCTTGAAGAGGTTGCCCATGAACTGGTAGCAGAATCAAAACCTGATCTCCTGGCTGAAAGTGGCGTAACCTGGACTTCTTGTCATACCAAGTCTTCATCTTCTCCTGAGCAGCTCCTAAATTCTCTCTCGCCAGCTGTAAAGCAGTGGACAGCCGTTCTTTGAACTTCATCACATACTCCAGCAGGTTGACGTCATCTTCCTCCGACAGCCAGCATTCCTTGAGTAACTTAAGGGGTCCTCTTACTTCATGGCCAAACAGTAGTTCAAAAGGTGAGAAGCCCAGTGATTCATTTGGAGATTCTCTTGCGGCAAATACGACGAATGGAAGACCTTTATCCCAGTCTTTCTGATGTTCCAAACAGTATTTCTTGAGCATCGATTTGAGTGTTTGATGATATCTCTCCAACGCTCCTTGGGTCTGGGGATGGTAAGCTGAAGACGTGATCTGGGAGATGCCCAACTCTTTCAGAGACTGCTTGAAAACGTTTGACATGAAATTACTTCCCCGGTCTGACCGTACCTCCTTGGGCAGACCAAACTTTGTGAAGAACCCTAGCATTTCCTTAACCACGTTCTTTGCTGAGATGTTTCTAAGTGGAATGGCTTCAGGATAACGAGTAGCCACATCAATCATGGTCAACACATAAGAAAATCCTGAAGAAGTCTTAGGAAGAGGGCCCACAACATCCACCAACACACGGGTGAAAGGCGCCTCAAAAGGAGGAATGGGAACTAGAGGTGCAACCTTTTCAGTCTGATTACACTTCCCCACAACTTGACAGGTGTGACAAGACTTACAATACCAGGAAACATCCCTGAAGATACCTGGCCAGTAGAAGTGTTTCAAAATGCGTGCCACAGTCTTCCTCATTCCAAGGTGTCCTGCCAAACTGGAATCATGAGCCACTCGAATGATATCCTGCCTACAAACACGAGGGATGACAACTTGATGTACAACCTCCCATTCACAGTCGGCTGATGCTGTTGGAGGTCTCCACTTCCTCATAAGTACCCCTGACTTTACATAATAACAAGTAGAAGCACCGGCTGACTCTTCTTCACTGTAAGCAGAGTTAGCTAGACCTTTCAACTCAGGGTCAGCAACCTGCAACTCAACCAACTCTTGACGAGACAAATTATCAACACTACGGGGTACTGCCTCATCTGGTGAGTGGTCCAAATTAGCAAGAAAAGTGTCAGCTAGGATAACATCATCATCATCATTATCCTCTAAATCACCAGTAACTTTAGACTTAGCCCTAGTGACAGCACATGCAGGGAACACATCAGGGACATCACAATCCTGGGCCGCAGCCACTGGCTCACTAGACAACTGAGGAGCTGGACACACTTGACTTCCACCAATATCATTTCCAAGTAAGAAAGTTACACCTGACATTGGGAGTGTCTCAACCAACCCAACCATAACGGAACCATTAAAAAAACCAGACTCTAAATTCACTCTGCACAGAGGGACAGAGAAGTAATTATTCCCTACACCTTGTAAGATTACAGTTTCATCAGAGGAATTAACATTAAAGCCTAGAACACTGGTCAGCATAAGGGATTGGCAAGCACCTGTATCACGATATATTTTAACTGATTTCCTGTCATTACTGTCCAGAGGACTGACAAAACCATCAGACAGAAAATTAGCACATGAACTCTTGAGAGTGTCACCCACGTTACTGCTCAAAAGAGGAGCTCCATCATGAGAATTTAAGTTACCCCTCAAAGCAGGTTCCATTAACTCAGTTAAAGAATTCTGGGAACTCTCAAGAGTGGACACTAGACCAATTGACTGAATATTTAAAGACTCCTTTTTGTTCACATCACGCTGTCTCCTGAAACATCTCTCCGTAGTATGACCAAGCTTACTACAATAAGTACATTTACTTTTCTGAAATGTAGAGGTGAAGCTGGTATTTACTTCCTGAGAAACATCATCCTTATTCTCTTTCCTGTTACCTGTACTCTGAGTAGAGGCAACATACTTACTCTCAGCTTTCCCTTTTTCTCTAGAATATCTCTTGTGAGTGAGAACGTACTCATCAGCTAAAACTGCAGCATCAGACAAATTATCTATTCTTCTCTCATCAAGATATAGGCTTACATCTTTATAAATACACCTTTTGAAGTCCTCCAGCAAAATCATCTGCTTAAATTTGTCAAAATCAGAATCCACATTCTTAGAATTTAACCACTGCTCTAACAGATCTTCTTTGATTTTTGCATACTCAACATGGGATTGCTTATCTTGCTTGTAAGTTGTCCTAAATTTTACTCTATAGGCTTCAGGAACAAGCTCATAGGCCTTAAGAATCAAGCTCTTAACTACATCATAATTATCACATTGATCCTGAGGCAAAGATGCATAAGTTACTTGAGCTTTACCGGTGAGAACAGTTTGAAGGAGTACTGGCCAATTCTGTTTGGGCCAATTAAAACCTGTAGCTACCCTCTCAAACAACTGAAAATACTTTGTTAAATCAGATTCATTAAAAGGAGGGACAAGTTTAACATTTTTAGCCACATCAAAATCATCAGAGCTAGATGATCCAGTTCCACCTTGTTTCATGCGATACTCATGGTCTGCCTGAATCCTGGCAAGTTCAACTTGTGCCTGAGCCTGTATCTGTGCCTCCTGAATCCGAACCTGAGATTCCGCCTCCTTAGCCTGAGACTCAGCCTCCTTAGCACGTGCTTGAAATTCAGCCTCCTTAACACGAGACTCCGCCTCCTTAGCACGAGCCTCCTGCAGGGCTAGCTGTAACTTAGCTATTTCAATCTGCGTTTGCTCATTTGGAGGAGTTACATTAAACAAGCTTTCATTAATCATGGCAACAATCTGATCTTTAGACTGATGAGAGCGAACAACAAATCCCAATTGTTGAGCAACAATCTTAAGTTCATTCTTTGTTCTGTTTTCTATATCACACACTGTTTGCACATTTGACAAAAAGTCCTTGGCTTCATCAAGTGTAGTAATAGTAGACATAATTAATAAGAAACAGTCACAAAATATCAAGCAATATCCTTATGATAATATCCTGAATATCCTGATATGAGGTCGCCAAATTTATGTTACGGAACAGAGAAAGATAATGTACACTTTAAGTGAGAATGCTAAAAATCACTACTGTCCCGTAAAGTTCCAGGTTCAAAACAAAAGAGTTAGGTAAAATTACAAGTTAAAGTTTAATGCTCAAACTAACAACAAAACATTCAGGACTCATAAGGATAATGTAATGGCAAATAAACAGGTTAAATATATGGTTAACTGCAATAGCCTCTATTAACACGAAATTAGCAAGAGTAAATTTATCTAAGTCAGCCCTGATAAAATGAGATACCAGATAATACTCAGTGAATGCCAGATAAATTATTACAGATACAAACTATTATCAAAAATGACTGACAAAGAACCCTACATAAATTACAAACTTCACTAGGCCTACAAATTAAACTTATGCTATACAGTACAAGAACAAAATGCAATAACACGTATACTCAAATCACACAGCTGCTAGATGGTTGGAGACTTCCTGAGAAATTCACAATAATAATAACTGTACAGGGGAGGACAGAGATGTGAACAAAATGAGGAGCAGATCTAAGTGGCAATGATGCAGAGACTGAGCTCATTATATAGGGGCCAGGAGAGCTTGATACAGCTTGTAATAAGGACGCGCAAATGAAGCCATGGGGACAAAGAGATGACAATCCCGCAAAGTATAACAGAGATGTCGACTTACTCTACTATAACGGTAGAAGGGGGGAACTGAGGCAGAACACGCTCGTGATCAAACATGCAGCATACTGTGCGTTAAAATTACACAAAGGATGATGAAATCATAGGCTATGTAACAATATATATATATATATATATATAAAAGCTAATACAATTATCAGATTGTGAAAATCCAGTTAATCTCACCACGTCAGACACAACAGTTCAGGTATTCGCTGCTGCCATCGGATTTTCTTTTGAGCCATCATGAACTGCGTATATCAGAAACCATATATTTTTTATAATCTGCATATCTTAGCACGGCTATATATTTTGTTTTTCCTGGTAATGGAAATATGATAATGAGTAAAAATTTTCTTGAAAACTATATTTTGCCATTCCTAACGATAGTATCTTTGTAAATATGGATAATAATATCAAACGAATTGCCATGCTGCACGAGTATTACTAGGTTCAAGATGCCACGTTCATTCCATACCCAAAATACCATCCATTGTCTAAATTTGTAAGTTATTTTACGTCCCTTATGAAAGGAAACTTAAAACCCTCAAGTGGCAGATGTAATTGCTTGTGAATGAATTTCATCCTTTCTTATTATCTAATCTTTTGTTGCTGATGTTTCTCTTCGAGATGGAATTTTCTCTGGCTCAGAATTGTTTTATGAATTTTCGAGAATTTTGAGTTTGTTCCAGGTATTCTAGACCACATTTCCTGAAGTTTCATATTTAGTGACAAATGATCCTCGTCATACCATGAAAATGAAACAATTTTCAGGTAATACAATTCATACAGTGACCAATCAACCTGCAAATTTTGTAGCTGTCATGCAGTACACCCGCGAACCAAAGTTTCGGTACCCCCCTCGATGGAAGGAAGTGGAAGTCAGGGTTAGAGAGAGGGCAGGTGAACGGACAACCGTGAGTGGTACTTTGGAACTGAGCTACGAGGCGAATAGTGAGAAACCTAATGACACTGGATTCGAAACATTTCCATGCTATTCACCTGCAAAACATTATGCGTTCGTAACATACATACTGTAACATATAACACGGACTACTGTGTTATTAGGGTGTCCTGTGATACTGACCCATCTGTTTCGGATCCTCATCACACAAATAAAGCACCGAGCCAGTTGTACCGTATATAGTTTGCAACTTGTCATTATAACTGCAGTCATAATTTTTATGAATGTTATCCCTGGATTGTCTATAGCTATAATATAGAATGATTGTGAATTTAATGTTGATTCTCACAGTAGTTGTGCGGATGGTTATAAATGTGGCAATAATTTTATGTGGACGACTAAACCACATTGTGATGGACAACGGAGAGCATTCGCCAATAATTTACTATAACCAGATGAAATTAGATGCAAACAACACAAACTATTATGAGACAACGAAGACACAGCTGTGGTATCCTGCTCCGCCTTGTTATCAAGGCCTTAACTGTGGCTTCACCTCATACGTGCATTATTTTCCTTCAGTCTCTGCCTCTTTTACTACTCTTACTTCCCGGTATCCTCTTACTGCGAGTCGTCATATTCCTTGGAGGGTTTCTTGTCGTCCGGTCCTATAACCCCTACTGCATTACAATATTCCTCGCATCATCACTCCCAGACAAACAACGTTAGCTCAAGACTGCTTAATCTGTTAATACCATTATTGCCACTACCACTACTATTTCCCCTTTCACCATTGTGTCTACTGCAGTTCCCCTCAGTACTACTACTGCTACTCCTATTACTACTCCACTATAAATCTGTATAATATTAAATATGATTGTCCTTATGTTTGTGTATCTGTTAATCATATTGTCCCTGTCCCACCGTCGACAACTCACTTACCCCGCACCGCCACCCCAGTTGCACCCCACCCCCCTCTCTCCCACCCGCCATGAGCTCTATTCCTTCCCCACTCCGAACCATTTTACCCCTCACCTCCTTCTTGGGCCACCAGGCCTGTTGTTCACCTTTTACCGGTGAATATACGTGGCATGCATTAATAAGAATAATTATAAAATTGACAACAACAACATACATCTGCAGTATTCCGAACATTACATAATTATAAAAGTCGCAGACCCAAACGTGCCTATATTACGGAGCTCTGATATATTAACCACAGAACCGACCACAGACCGTTCCTCTCATTGCCACTGGACCTTACCTGTAGCACTTCACCATAGTAATACAACCCACTAAAGTCCTTTGTGGGATCACCACACATGTTTGGGGAAAATAACAGCGCACAACATACCTACAACCCATTAAAATACACCTGTGACGTTTCACTGACATCCATTAAATTGCCTAGAAGTTAGCGGACAAACAAACACACGGCTGGACATTGACTGAGGCCGAATGTCTCGCATCGGTATATGACAACCTGCCAAAACTATTACGATCCTGCTTTGTAGGTGTCATCATAGTTAGCCTATAATAATGATAATAATAATCGTAGTAGTAGTAGTAGTAGTAGTAATCACATGTTAATATCCATGATACAGAGGAGGACAAACACAATAATCTCCCTGATAAAACAAGTGAAAACAGCTGTGACACATAAAACCAAACAGTGGTATAATATGCTGTAATGGTAGGGTTACAATAATACTAAATTAATGTTTGATCGCAACCCAACCTTCTGTCATGGCAAACAGATTCTGCATTGCGTCGACACATACTATTCCAGTGTGTGTCCTTCTCAGTACCGTGCCTAATAACATGTGATTAATTATTATCATTATTATTATTATTATTATTATTATTACTGTGATGACACCTGCAATGCAGGATCACAAGAGTTTTGTCAGGTCGTTACATACCGATGCGAGACATTCTGCTTCTGTCTGTCTGTGTCCAGTCGTTTGTTTGTTTGTCCACTAACTTCTCCTAGGCTATTTGATGGATGTCAGTGAAACATCATATGCTTATTTTAGTGGTTTGTAGGCATGTTGTGCACTGTTATTTTTCCCAAACACGTGTAGCGATCTCACAGAGGACTACAGTGGCTTGTATTACCATGGTGAAGTGCTATAAGGAAGGTGCAGTGGTAATGATAAGAACGGTCTATGGTCGGTTTTGTGGTTAATATATCAGTGCTCCGTAATATAAGCACGTTTGGGTCTGCAGTTATTAGGTGTAATGTTAGGAACACTACAGTACACATCTACGATGTTGTTGTTATTATTATATTATTATCGCCTACCTTTAGAAGGCGGAGCGATCATGTTTTTAACTGCATCTGTATGTGTGTGTGTGTGTGTGTGTGTGTGTAATTCACCGGGTCGGTCAGGATCACTTGATGGTCGTGATTGTCAGCTTTTACCCTCCCGGAAGGGAGCTGAGAGCTCATACAGTCCGATCTAAGGGCAAGGCTGTGACCTTCACACACACACACACACACACACACACACACACACACACACACACACACACACACACCCGTCCCCTTGCTCAAGGGGGACAGTAACCACCCACTTCGTCAGTGAAACTTTTCGCAACCTGAGCTAGGCGCGAACTCCCGTCCAACAGTTGGCAAGCACGCGCGCGCGTGCGTGCGTGCGTGTGTGTGTGTGTGTGTGTGTGTGTGTGTGTGTGTGTGTGTGTGTGTGTGTGTGTGTGTGTGTGTCTGTGTGTGTGTGTGTGTGTCTGTGTTAATATTATATCTCATGAACGGCTTGAGCTATCAACATGAAGCCTTCAGCATATCAAGATATGGGCAAAATCTTGGAGGAGTTCGAAAATGGCAACTCGGGGTCAGAGTCAAGGTCACCAGACTAACTGCTAAAGGTCATCTAGTTTTTATTGCCTGCCTTTAGCACCATTAAATCTCATAAATGGCTTGAGCTATCAACATAAAACCTTCATGGTATCAAAATATGGCCTAAAATTTGGACTTGGCAAACAGAATATTTTAGAGGGCGATTACCGTTTAGCTCTCAAATGCCTTCTTTTTTATTATTAATGCATGTCACGTATATTCACCGGTAAAGGATGAACAACAGGCCTTCTGGCCCAAGGATGAGGAGAAGGGTAATGTGGTGTCGGAGTGGGGGAGGAGTAGAATCCATAGTGGGTGGGAACTGGAGTAGCGGTGCCGGGTCAGTGACGAGTTGTCGACGGTGAGACAGGGACAATAATTATTATTAACAGATACACAGACATAAAGACAATCATATTTATTATTATACAGATTTATAGTGGAGTAGTAATAGGAGCAGCAGTAGTAGTACTGTGAGGGAAAGTAGACACAATAGGAAAAGGGGGATTACAGTAGTAGTGGCAGTGGCAATAATGCTATTAACAGATTCAGCAGTCTTGTGCTAACGTTGTTTGTCTGGGAGTGATGATGCGAGGAATAATGTAATACAGTAGGGGTTATAGGACCGGACGACAAGAAACCCTCCAAGGAATATGACGACTCGCAGTAAGAGGATACCGGGAAGTAAGAGTAGTAAAAGAGGCAGAGACTGAAGGAAAATAATGCACGTATGAGGTGAAGCCACAGTTAAGGCCTTGATAACAAGGCGGAGCAGGATACCACAGCTGTGTCTTCGTTGTCTTATAATATTTTGTGTTGTTTGCATCTAATTTCATCTGGTTATAGTATATTATTGGCGAATGCTCTCCGCTGTCCATCATTATGTGGTTTAGTCGTCCACATAAAATAATTGCCACATTTATAACCATCCGCACAACTACTGTGAGAATCAACATTAAATTCACAATCATTCTATATTATAGCTATAGACAATCCAGGGATAACATTCACAAAAATTATGACTGCAGTTATAATGACAAGTTGCAACCTATATACGGTACAACTGGCTCGGTGCTTTATTTGTGTGATGAGGATCCGAAACAGATGGGTCAGTATCACAGGACACCCTAATAACACAGTAGTCCGTGTTATATGTTACAGTATGTATGTTACGAACGCATAATGTTTTGCAGGTGAATAGCATGGAAATGTTTCGAATCCAGTGTCATTAGGTTTCTCACTATTCGCCTTGTAGCTCAGTTCCAAAGTACCACTCACGGTTGTCCGTTCACCTGCCCTCTCTCTAACCCTGACTTCCACTTCCTTCCATCGAGGGGGGTACCGAAACTTTGGTTCGCGGGTGTACATGTCAACAGATATGAGAAATAAATATATATGGGATAATTGTAATTAATTATAAATCTCAGTATTCCGACAGCTTTTGTACTTTCTGGTTTAAACTTATAAACGAAAGTCGAAAACTCATCAATATCTCATCTCACGAGGAATCTGGAATCATTTTACCGAAGGAAGTGTGCATTTTTTTTTTTTTTATTAAGGATTCTCGATGTGATTTTAAAAATCCTCATACTGCAGATAAGAAAAGAATACTCATCCTGTTTCTCGCTTGTTTCGGTGACACCCACATCAACTGAATTTTGTCTTAACCACCTTAAATACCTGCTCCCTTTATGGTGTCAATCGATTTCTTATTATGTTTGTAAATGTGATTTTTCCACCCTCATGAGGGTCTTCTGAGTTTTGGTAATAATTAGGTGTTTTTCATAGTCAAATATAAGGTTATTTTTTGAAGATGAATATTTAACGATTTCGCCCAAAAATACTTTTATACAGAGATCATTACAGTAAATCTGTTCTGAACTCCCAGAGAGAATGCTATCAGCCGTGACTAGTTAACCTTTAGCGCTACCTTTTATCCGTGAAGTCAGGGCTAAATAGAAGAAAAGTCAATCATCGGAAATTAAAAATACAGTTAATCTCAACACGGTAGACACGATAGTTCAGGTCTAAGCTCTCGAACTATGGTAATTTTTAGAGCCATCATTAACAATAAAACATCATAAAGCAGAAGCCAAATAATCATTACGAACTGAATATCTCCGTACAGCTATGTACTCAGTTTTTTCCTAATAATATATGTATAATAATTAACAAATAAACGATTTTCTTGTGAAAGATTAACTTTAGAAGCGATGTTAAATTCGTGAACCTGTGTAATGATATCACATGATCCATGCTGAGAAAATATTTCATATTTTATAATTGATCACCGGGCTCAATGTCCAAATATAACGCCCCTGGGGGTAGGGGGGTTTTTCAAGAACACTCCCCCAGTGTCCCTGCTTGTCATAACAGGCGACTAAAGAGTTGGCAGAGGGTTAGTGCCCCTCCCCGGAAAACAACTAACTAAAAAAACAAACAAAAAGCCTCGGACAAGGACTGACCAAACGATGACGACCAAGGACCGGACAATGGACATGGTTATCGGAACGTGGAATGTAAGGGGAGCGAATGATGAGGTGAAAGAGAGATTGTCCAGGTGCTTGAGGGTGCGAAAGTGGATGTATGTGGAATAACTGAAACATAATGGAGAGGAGAAACTGTGAGAGAATGGGAGTATGGATGTGGTATATGTGCAGGAGTAGGTGAGAATGAGAGGGCAAAGGAAGGAGTATGTATAGTTGGGTAAAAGATGGAAGAGGAGCATAAGACAGTATGGATCAGTTGGGTCAAGGATTGTGTGGGTAAAGTTGAAAGTTGGAATACAAATGCGGGCGATTGTGTGTATGTATGCTCCAACGTAAGATCGTGCTAGAAGAGTGAGAGAAGAGTTCTGGATAAATGTAGAAGTGTGCATGGAAAAGTTTGGAAGGAATGAGTCTTTTTGATTGGTGATATGAATGGTAAAGTTGGGAATGTGAAGGTGGATGGAATAGTTGGTGAGTTGAGTGTGCTTGCTGAGATATGAGAATGGGAGTGCGTTAGTGGACATTTGTGCTGTTAGGGGGTTTATGATAGCCAATACCCTCTTCAGGCATAAAATGATCCACAGGTATACATGGCGAGTGATGAGAAGGGTGGGTGGTGAACTGAATGAAAGGAAGGCAATGATTGATTATGTGTGTGTGGATGAAAGGATGCGAAGATGTGTAATGGATGCAAGAGCCCATAGAGGAGTGGACTTTCTGACCACTACTTGATGGTGGCCAGAATTAGAATTCAAGTAAGATGGAGGAATAGAAGAAGGTAAAGAAGAGAGGAAGGAGTAGTTGCAAGGAGAGTGGAAAGGTTACAAGAGGATGAGAAAAAGGCAGAGTATAAGAGAGAAGTGGAGGAACGATTAGGCAAATATGAATTGGAGCAGATGGGAGACGTGGAAGGTGTGTGTGGGATTTTTACAGAATATGTGCAGCATGTGATGTGGTGCGTGGAATTAAGCCAACACGGAGGGGTGCAAGGAACAGAGTGGTGGACTGAAGAGGTGAGACAGGCTGTGGCACAAAAGAAGAAAGCATACAATGAATGGATGCGAAATAGGGGCGTGGAAGAAGTTGAGAGGCAGAAGAGTTATATGTAGAAAGAAAGAGGTGAAAAGATTAGTAAGAGAGTAAGAAGAGAGTGGATGAGGAATTTGGAAGGAATTTGAGTGTAAAGTGGGACTGTAAGAAAATGTTCTGGAAAGAGGTGAAAAGAATAAGACAGGGTGGAAGTGAAGTTATCAGGTGAGTGAAAGATAAAAATGGTAGATTACTAGTGGAGAAGGGAGAAAAAGTGAGCAGATGGAGAGAACACTTTAAGGAATTGTTGAACATAGACGGAAGCTAAGCTTGGACGTTGTTGGAAGGACACAAGTCGAGTGAGAGCAGTGGAAATGAGTTATTTAAGAGGAGCCTGTGGAGTCATATGGAGAGACAGGGTGACGAATGAGGATATAAAGGAGCGTTGTGGTGTGGATGTGGATGTGATAGGAAGCGTTATGAGGAACAGACTGAGGAGGTTTGGCCATGTGGAGAGGATGGAGGGTGAAAGACTGACGAAGAGAGTGTATGTGAGTGAGGTGGAGGGGGGAAGAGGGAGGGGAAGGCCGAGGATGGGATGGAGGGATGGGGTGGAGAGGTATATGAGAGAGAGGGTGTGAGTTGGGAGCAGGGCAGTGAGATGGCGGGGGACAGGGCGACTTGGAGGCGATCTGTTTGTGGCCACCCCAAACGGGATTGAGGTGTCTGGCAATATATATATATATATATATATATATATATATATATATATATATATATATATATATATATATATATATATATATATATATATACGTTTGTGGAAGTTGCATATTTAGTTTTTTCGTCCTCAAATATGCGGTTTTTAGCATCACTCAAAAGACCCTCTTTAAAACATAAAAATCCAAACAATCTCCGGACGACATCAATAATGAGCATTCCTCTTTCTTTCAAAATGCATTTTTTGTTGCTCATGCACTATATGTCCTCGCGTGTGAAGAATAAAGTAATAAACGGTAACTAATTATATATCTCGGTATTCCGAGTGTTTTTACTTTATTATATAAATTTACAGGTGAGAGTCAAAACTCATCAGTATTCCAACTAAGGAAGTATCATTTTGGACATATTTTACTAAAGATAATGTTTCATGTTGTATAACAAGCAACTTCATAAAATGAAGATTTTTTTTTTTTTCGTCCGTCAGGATACTCGATGTAATTTTAAAGCACAACTACTGCAGATAAAAAATAATACTCATTGGAAGACTCTCGATTGTTTCGTTGACCCGCACATCTATTAAAACATTATTCTCAACCACGTCAGACGCCAGCTCTCTTTAAGTGTCAATCGATTTCTTGTTATATTTCATAAATATGATTTTTTTACCCTCAGATTCTTTTTCTGAATTGTGGTAAGAATTATGTTTCCGAATTGATTTTGAGTACATTTATGGAAATTGCCCAAAAATACGTTTTTACAGCCATCATTTCAGTAACATTGTTCTTAAGTACCCCCCCAAAGAAAATGATATCAGCCGTAACCAGTTCTCCTATGGTCAGGGCTTTAAAAAAAAAAAAAAAAAAAAAAAAAACGCTTATTCAATCATCATATTTTAAAAATCCACTTAATCTCAAAACGTCAGACACAACAGTTCAGGTTAACACTGCTGCAAGTGGATTTTCTTTAGAGCCATCATCAACAATAAAACTGCGAATATCAGAAACCATATTATTTTTATATCCTGCATATCAGCACGTCTATGTATTTTGTTGTACCTTAAAATTGATAAATGACAATAAGGAAATAATTTTCTTCTAAACGATTTTTTTGCCTTTCCTAATGATATTACCTTCTTAAATATAGATAATAATATCAACAAATCGCCTTCCTGCAAGAGTGTTCCATATTTTATATTTGATCACTAGGCTCAAGGTGCCATGGTCAATCCCTACTTATGTCTCCCCATAGTAACGTCACTTTTATGTCAAAATTTTTAAGTTGTTTTACGTCCCTAATGAAAGGAAACTCCTTCAGCTTAAAAGCCTCAAATGGCAGCTTTCATTGCCCTTGAATGGATTTCATCCTATGTGGAAATTGCATCTTTAGTGTTTCGTCAAAAATTATGCTGTTTTTAGCAAAACTCAAATTACCCTTTTCATAATGTGAGAGTGGAACAATTTCCAGGTGATATTAATACAATTCATTCAGTGATCAATCAACCTGCAAATTTTGTAGCTGTCATTCACTACATGTCCACAGATATGAGAAATAAATTTATACGGGTAAATTATAATTGATTATATATCTATGTATTTCGACAGTCTTTGTACTTTCTGGTTAAATTTATAGATGAGAGTCAAAAGCACATTAATATTCCATCTCAGGAGATATCGGTTTGGAAACATTTTACTAAACAAAATGTGCAAAATTTATTTCTTTCTTTTATTCCGTTAGAATGCTCGATGTGATTTTAAGAATCCTTATATTTCAGATAGAGAAAAGCATACTCATTCTGTTTCACGCTTGTTTCGGTGACACATCAACAGAATTTTGTCTTAAATATCTTAGATACCTGCTCCCTTTTTTATTACAATTGATTTCTTGCTATGTTTCCAATACGTGACTTCTGCACCGTCATGAGGATCGCCTAAATTTTGGTAAAAATTAGGTGTGTTTCACTATCAAATATAAGGTTATTTGTGGTAGTTGCATCTTTAACGATTTCGCCCAAAAATACTTTTATACAGCGATCATTACAGTGAATTGTTCTGAACTACCCCCAGAGGGAATGTTATCAGCATTGACTTGTTCACCTTAAGCACTGCTTTTTATCAGTGAAGTCAGGGCTAAAAAAAAAAAGAAAAGCCAATCTTAGAAAATTAAAAATAAAGTTAACTCAATACGGTAGACTTTGGAACTCTTTAGAGCCATCATTAACAATAAGACATCTTATATCAGAAGCCAAATAATTACCATGAACTGAAAATCTCCGTACAGCTATGTATTCAGTTCTTCCTAATAATGTAATATACTATTCAACAAATAAACGATTTTCTTTTAAAAGATTTATTAACTTTTGAAGCGATGTTAAATTCGTAAACATGTTTAATGATATCACATGATCTGTCATACTGAGGAAATATTTCATATATAATAATTGATCACCAGGCTCAATGTCCAAATTTAACGCCATGCGTTAGCATATATACATATATATATATATATATATATATATATATATATATATATATATTTATATATATATATATATATATATATAATATATATTTATTGCCAGACGCCTCAAACCCGTTTGGGGTAGCCACAAACAAATCGCCTCCAAGTCGCCCTGTCCCCCGCCATTTCACTGCCCTGCTCCCAACTCACACCCCTCTCTCTCATATACCTCTCCACCCCATCCCTCCATCTCATCCTCGGCCGCACCCTCCCTCTTCCCCCCTCCACCTCACTCACATACACTCTCCTCGTCAGTCTTTCACCCTCCATCCTCTCCACATGGCCAAACCACCACAGTGTGTTCCTCATAACGCTTCCTATCACATCCACATCCACACCACAACGCTCCTTTATATCCTCATTCGTCACCCTGTCTCTCCATGTGACTCCACAGGCTCCTCTTAAATAACTCATTTCCACTGCTCTCACTCTTGACTTGTGTCCTTCCAACAAAGTCCAAGCTTCACTTCCGTACGTTAGAGTTGGTATCACAATATTGTCATGTAGTAACTTTTTCACTTCCATGCTCACTTCCCTGTTTTTTATCACTGCTTTTAAGGAACCAGCAACCTTTTTTCCCTGTTGTACCCTTTCAAGCACTTCACCCTCCAAACCTCCATCCTTACTCATCACACTACCCAAGTACTTGTACTCACATTTTCCAATTCCTCACCATCCAACCTAGCTGTACATTCACTGACCACCTCTCTCAAAGACCATCACTTTACTTTTCCCTACATTCACCTTTAGATTCCGTTTCATAACCCATTGGAGCCCAGCGTCCTCAATATAGGACAGGACTGATAATTTTCAAAAGCTTATAAAGAAGGGAACCCCCGGTTAGGGACCTATGAGATTCGCGACTATGAGCCGATAGGCAGAGGGCGGTACGCCTAGTACCCTGCCAGTACAATGCCTCGCCCAGGAACTCTGGGATCCAATGGGTTAAACACTCTCCCAGACTCATCCACCAAGCCTTACAGCTCCCCTTCGTCTTCACTCAACAACACAGTATCATCTGTAAACAACAGTAGAGGGAGTTTCCAAATACTACCCTCCCTCACCAGGGCCACTCTAACATCCACTACTCTACATTGTACACTACCCTACCTTGTACCTCTTTTATTACCCCAATCATGTAAAGATTGAACAACCATGGAGACATGACACATCCCTGTTTCAACCCAACTTTCAAAGAGATAAATTCACTTAGTTCACCATCCACATGCACTGCAGCCTTCGCACCATCGCACAGACTCCACAGCATTCAACAACTTCCCATCTACTCCATATATTCTTAACGCTTTCCACAATCCTTGTCTATCCACCCTGTCATATGCTTTCTCCAAATCCATGAATGCCGCATACAACTTCTTTCCCTTCTCTAGGAACTTTTCCACTAAAGATCTAAGAATGAATATCTGATCTACACAACCTCTTCCCTTCCTAAAGCCTCCCTGTTCTTCTCCAGCTAATTTCTCTGTTCTTTCTCTAACTCTGTCTATAAGTATCCTACCATACACTTTTCCTATTATACTAAGAAGACAAATGCCCCTATGATTACCGCATACTTCTTTTTTCCCTTTTCCTTTGTACAAGGGAATAATTATACCTGACTTCCAATCCTCTGGGACTCTACCTTCCTCCCAGGCCAATCTGCACATCTTCCACATCCATTCTACTACTATCTCTCCCCCATGCTTCAGCATTTCACCACACACTCCATCAAATCCTGGGGCTTTCCCCGATTTAACTTTCTTCATTGCTTCCACAACTTCTGTCCTACTGATTTCTTCCTGTCTTCTCACCTCCCTCCTTCTCCCAGCCATTCCACAGCCACTTATACTCGCATTCTCTCCATCTACTCACTTTTTCTCCCTTCTCCACTAGTAATCTACCATTTTTAGCTTTCACTTCCCTGCTAACTTTTCACTTCCACGCTTTCTTACACTTTTCATCTCTTTCTAGAACATTTTCTTACAGTCCCTCCACTTTACTTAAATTCCATCCAAATTCCTCATCCACTCTCTTTTCACCTGTCTCTTTCTACATATAACTCTCTTCCGCCTCTCAACTTGTTCCACGCCCCTATTTCTCATCCATTCATTGTATGCTTTTTTCTTTTGTGCCACTGCCTGTTTCACCTCTTAAGTCCACCAACGCTGTTCCTTGCACCTCCCTCCGTCTTCTTTTCTTTCCACACACCACATCACATGTATACATTAGTAGAAAAAACTGAATATATAGTCATTCGGAGTCAAACAGTTTGTAAAAACTATTTTGATTCTGATATATGCCTTTTATTGTTAATGATGGCTCTAAAAAATATAATAATGCAGGAGAGAAAACCTGAACTATCGTCTCTACCTTGAGATTAACTGGAATTTTAATTTCCGATGATTGACTTTTTTCTTTAGGCTTTTTTTCACGTAGTTGAAGGACGTTAAAATTACATCGAGCATCATAAGATAAAAAAAAAAATTATTTGCACAATTTTTTTTTTTTTCTACCACAAGCAACATTAGCTCCAGTAAAATGTTCCCAAACTGATACGACTCTCAATGGAATACTGATTAGCTTTTACGTCATTGGTAAATTTATGAGAAAGTAAAAACTATCTTATTACCGAGATATATAATTATATACCAATTATAGCTTTCTTTCTAATCTCAATTATTATATAGTGATATGAAGCCTAAAAAAAAAAAAAAAAAATTGAAGGAACGCTGAATGCTCTATATTAATGTCGTCTGGTGATTATTTGGATTTTTACGTTATAAATAGGGTCATTTGAGTGATGCTAAAAACCGGATATATAAGAATGAAAATACTAAATAACATACTTTAAACTAGCTGGGAAAAACTTCACAATTTCAGTAAACCTTTCTGATGGATACAAAATGCCTTCTCGAATATACATCAGTATCAAGGCTACTTAGGATTAAATCGGATCACATGTAGAGATGGAAGGAATTTGAGGGTTTTAACACTTTAAATGTTTCGTTTCATTCGGATCGTAAAAACGTCATAGAGATTTAGAGAGAAGTATTATTTTTTTTTTCTCAAAAGTATGGCGTTAAATTTTCACATTGAGCCTGATCATCAATTTTAAAATATAAAATATTTCCTCAGTACGACGGATCGTGTGATACAATTACACTAGTTTACGAATAAAACCGCTTCAAAAGTTAATAAATCTTTTACAAGAAAATCGTTTATATGTTGATTATTATATATATACTATTAGGAATGAAGTGAATACATTGCTATACGGAAGTATTCAGTTCGTTATAATTATTTGGGTTCTGCTATACGATGTTTTATTGTTAATGATGGCTCTAAAAATTACCATTGTGCAGGATCGTAGACCTCAACTCTCGTGTCTACCGTGTTGAGTTTAGTGGATTTTTAAGTTTCGATGATTGACTTTTATATTAGCCCTGACTTCACGGATTAAAGGTAGTGCTAAATGTGAACTAGTCACTGCTGATAGCATTCTGTTTGGGGGTAGTTCAGAGCAATTTCATTGTAATGATCGCTGTATAAACGTATTATACGGCGGAACTATTAAATATGAAACTTCCACAAATAACACTATATTTGATTGGGAAACATCTAATTATTACCAAACTAAGAAGACCCTCACGAGGCTGGAAAAATCATATTTTGGAAACATGAAATCGATTGACACCAGAAAGGAAGCAGGTATCTATGGTGGTTAAGACAAAATTCAGTTAATGTGGGTGTCACCGAAACAAGAGAGAAACAGAATGAGTATTCATATCTTCATCTGCAGTATAAGGATTTTAAAAATAACCGAGTATCCTAACTGAAAAAAAAAAAAAAAAAAAAAATTGCACATTTCCCTTTGTAAAATGTATCCAAACGGATACATCGTGAGATGTAATAATGGTGAACTTTTGCCTCTTATCTATAAATTTAAACCAAATAGTACAAAGACTGTCCTAATACCTAGATATATAAATAATTACAATTTACCAGTATAAATTTATTCCTCATATCTGTAAAAATTTAGTGCATGACAGCTACAAAATTTCCAAGGTAAAAGATCACCGAATAAATTCGATTATCAACTGGAAATTTTCATTTTCCCGTTTTGAAGAGTCATTTGAGTGATGGTAAAAAACCGTATAATTATTGGTGAAAATACTAAATATGCAACTTCCAAAAATGTACTTTCAATTACCTGGAATAAACTCCCAATTGTCCCAAATTTATAAATCATTTCTGAGCCAGAGTAAATTCCTTCTCGAAAAGAAAAATCAGTGAAAAAAGATGAGGTAATACGTTGGATGAAATCCATTCACAGGCAATGAAAGTTCTCGTTTGAGCGTTTCAAACTCAAAGAGTTTTCTTTCATTAGGGACGTAAGACAACTTACATATTTAGACATAAAACGGATGTTATTTTGGGGAGGCATAAGTAGAGATTTAACGTGGCATCTTGAGCCTAGTGATCATACAAAAATATGGAATACTCCCGCAGTAAGGCGATTAGTTTGAAAATTTCCATATTAAAGAAGGTAAGATCATTAAGAAAGACAAAAAAATGTTTACAAGAATATCTTTTATTATCATCTATCCATTATTAGGAAAAACAAAATACATAGCCGTGCTGAGATATGCAGATTATAAAAATTATATGGTTTCTGATATACACAGTTTTACTGTTCACGATGGCTCTAAAGAACATCCTGTTGCAGCAGCGTAGACCTGGACTGTTGTGTCTGTCGGGTTGGGACTATGGATTTTTAAAATCTGATGATTCAATTAGCTTTATTTATTTTTTTTTTTTTAGCCCTGTCATCTCTGGTAAAAGGTATTGCCACAAGTGAACTAGTTACGGCTGATAGCATTCTCTTTGATGGTAGTTAGGAACAATTTTACTGGAATGATGGCTATATAAACGTATATTTGGGCGAAATCGTCAACGATACAATTTCCATAATTGTCCTCGTAATCAATAGGGAAACAATTATTACCAAAACTCAGAAAAAGCATCTGAGTGTGAAAAGATCGTATTTAGGAAAAAAAACATGAAATAGACTGACACGTAAAGAGAGCTGGCATCTGAGGTGGTTAGGAATAATAAGTATCAATGGATGTGCGGGTCACCGAAACATTAGGGAAACTTCGAATGAGTATTCTTTTTAATCTGCAGTATAACTTTAAAATTACATCGAGCAACCTGAAACGAAAAAAAATATTTTCACTTCATGAAGTTGCTTCTTATACAACAAGAAACATTATCTTTACTAAAATTTCTCCAAAATGATTCGTCGTGAATACAGATGAGCTTTTGACTCTCATCGGTAAATTTATAGGATAAAGTAAAAACACTATCCATATACGAGATATATAATTAATTATTTTATTTTTCACCTCCGTGGACGTATAGTGAATGAAAGCTACAAAAAATGCATTGTGAAACAAAGCTGAATGCTCTTTATTGATGCCTTGTGGAGAATGTTTGGATTTTTACGTTGAGGGTCATTTCAGTGATGCCAAAAACCTCATATTTGAGGACGAACACACTACACTTGCAACTTCCAGAAACGTTCTATAAACTAGCTGGGAAAAACTCCATATTGTATTTAAATTCAGTAAACATTTCTGAAGGATAGAAATTCCTTCTCGAATATACATCAGTATGAAGGATACTATGAAGACTACTTAGGATGAAATCGATTCACAGTTAGAGTTGGCTGGAATTTAAAAGATTCGTTTCATTCGGGACGTAAAAACATCATGGAAATTTAGAGATAATTTTTTTTTTTTTTTTTTGCGAAAGCATGGGGTTAAATTTGCACATTGAGCCTGGTGATCAAATATTAAATTTAAAATATTTCCTCAGTATGACGGATCATCTGGCATCATTACACATGTTTAAGAATTTAACCGCTTCAAAAGGTATTAAATCTTTTACAAGGAAACCACATATAAAAATTATTGGGAAAAAACTGAATACATTGCTGTACGGAGATATTCAGTTCGTAATAATTATTTGGGTTCTGATAAACGATGTTTTATTGTTAATGATAGCAATAAAAATTACCATTGTTCGGGATCGTAGACCTCGACTATCGTGCCTACCTTGTTGAATTTAATGGATTTTTAATTTTCGATGATTGACTTTTTTTTGGTAATGACTTTACAGATCAAAGTTAGTGCTAAAGGTGAACTAGTCACGGCTGATAGCAATCTTTTGGGGGTAAAGAACAATTTTACTATAATGATGGCTGTATAAACGTATTTTTTGGCGATATCATTAGAGATGCAATTTCCAGAAATGTACTGGAAATCGATTGGGAAACATAATTACCAAAAGTCAGAATACTGATCTGAGGGTGAAAAAATCCTATTTAGGAAACAACAAGACATCGACTGACAAGTATAGACAGCTGGCACATGAGGTGGTTAAAAAAAAAAGGTTCAATAGATATGCGGGTCACCGGAACAATCGAAAAACCAAATAAAGAAGATTTTTTATTTTAATCTGCAGAAGAATCGCTTTAAAATTACATCGAGCATCTTGACACGAAAAAATAAATATATGCATTTCATGTAGTTGATTTTTATAAAATAATAATCTTTACTAAAATCATTCCAAAGTAATGTCGTGACATGGAATACTGACGAGTTTTTGACTGAGCTGTAAATTTATACGATATAGTAAAAACTATCGCAATACCGAGATATATAATTATAGTTTATTACTTTATTCTTCACCCGCGAGGACATATAGTGCATGAGCAAAAAGAAAAAAATATCATTTTGAAAGAAAGCGGATTGCTCATTATTGATGTCGTCTGGAGATTGTTTGGATTTTTATGTTTTAATGATGGTCTTTTGAATGATGCTAAAAACCGCATATTTGAGGACGAAAAAACTAAATATGCAACTTCCACAAACGTACTCTAAACTAGCTATATATATATATATATATATATATATATATATATATATATATATATATATATATATATATATATATTTATATATATATATATTTGTGCAAAAGAGTGGCGTTAAATTTATACATTGAGCCCGATGATCAATTATAAAATATGAAATAATTCCTCAGCATGACGGATCGTGTGATATCATTATACATGTTCACGAATTTAACATCGCTTCTAAAGTTAATAAATCTTTCACAAGAAAATCGTTTATTTGTTGATTATTATATGTATATTATTAGGAAAAAGTGAGTACATAGCTGTCCGGAGATATTCAGTTCGTAATGATTATTCGGCTTCTGCTATACGATGTTTTATTGTTAATGATGGCTCTAAAAATTACGATAGTGAGGGACCTTAGACCCGAACTATCGTTCTACCGTGTTCAGATTAACTGGATTTTTAATTTCCGATGATTGACTTTTATTTAGCCCTGACTTCACGGATAAAAGGTAGAACTAAAAGTAAACTAGTCACGGCTGATAGCATTCTCTCTGGGGGAAGTTCAGAATAAATTTACTGTAATGGTCGCTGTATAATCGTCTTTTTGGGCGAAATCGTTAAAAATGCAACTTCAAAAAAAAAATATATATTACCAAAACTAAAACACCTAATTATTACCAAAACTCAGAAGACCCTCATGAAGGTGGAAAAATCACTTTTACAAACATAATGAGAAATCGATTGACACCATAAAGGGAGCAGGTATCTAAGGTTTTACAGACAAAATTCGCTTCATGTGTGTCACTGAAACAAGCGAGAAACAGGATGAGCATTCTTTTCTTTATCTGCAGTATAAGGATTTTTAAAAATCACATCGAGAATCCTTACTGAATTAAAAAAAAAAAAAATTACACATTTCCTTCGGTAAAATGATTCTAAACCGATTCCTCGTGAGATGAGATATTGATGAGCTTTCTTCTCTTATCTATAAGTTTAAACCAGAAAGTACAAAGACTGTCGCAATACCGATATATAATTAATAACAATTATCCAATATAGATTTATTCCTCATATCTGTAGACATGTAGTGCATGACAGCTACAAAATTTGCAGGTTGATTGGTCACTGAATGAAGTGTATTACCTGAAAATTGTTTCTTTTCACGGTATGACGAGGGTCATTTTAGTGTTACTAAAAACCGAATAATTGTGGTCGGAAACACTAAATATATGCAACTTCCACAAATGTAGTCTAAAATACCTGGAACAAACTCAGAATTGTCTCGAAAATTCATAAAACAATTCTGAGCCAGAGAAAATTCCATCTCGAAAAGAAACATCAGTAACAAAAGATTATGTAATACGAAGGATGAAATCCATTCACAGGCAATTACAGCTGCCACTTGAGGGTTTTAAGTTTCCTTTCGAAAGGGACGTAAAATAACTTACAAATTTAGACAAAACGGATGTTATTTTGGGAGGCACAAGTAGGAATTGAACGTGGCATCTTAGGCCTAGTAATCGTCTATAAAATAAGGAATACTCTTGCAGCATGGCGATTCGTTTGATATTATTATCCATATTTACGAAGATAATATAATTAGGAAAGGCAAAATCGTTTTCTAGAAAATTTTTACTTATCATGTATCCATTACTAGCAAAAACAAAATACACAGCCGTGCTGAGATATTCAGATTATAAAAATTATATAGTTTCTGATATACGCAGTTCATGATGGCTCAAAAGAAAATCCGATTGCAGCAGCGAATACCTGAACTGTTGTGTCTAACCCGTTGAGATTAACTGGATTTTCACAATCTGATGATCGTATTAGTTTTCTTATTTTTTTTTGTGACGGCCTCTCGGGTAAAATGTAATGCCATAGGTGAACTAGTTACGGCAGATGGAATTTTCTTTGAGGGTAGTTAAAAACAATTTTAATTGTATGCGGTTTAAAGAATTTTTGGTCGCAATTGTTAACGATACAATTTCCATAAAAGTGCTCGAAATCGATTGGGAAACATTTAAATTTTTCCAAAGCTCAGAAAACGCATCTAAAAATGAAAAAATCATATTTAAGACATAACAAGAAATCGATTAAGTAAAGAGTTCTGGCATCTGATGTTGGTTAAGAATAATGCTTCAGTAGATGTGCGCGTCACCGAAGGAATCGAGAAAATTCTAATGAGTATTCTTTTTATCTGCAGTACAAATCGCATTAAAGTTACATCGAGCATCCTGACAGACGTAAAAAGGAAAAAATTGCAATTTATGAAGTTGCTTGTTATACAACAAGCAATATTATTTTTAGTAAAATCTTTCCCGTGATACGTCGTGAGATGGAATAATGATGAGTTTTTGACTCATCTGTAAATTTATACGATAAAGGAAAAACACTACGGCAATACCGAGATATATAATTACTCGTTTATTACTTTGTTCTTAATCTCCTTGGACATATAGTGCATGAAAGCTACAAAAAATATATTTTGAAACAACGCGGAATGCTCGTCTAGAGATTGTGTAGATTTTTACGTTATAAAGAGGGTCATTTGAGTGACTAAAAAACTCATGATTGAGGGCCAAATACTAAATATGCAACTTCCACAAATATACTCTAAACTAGCTGGAGAAAACTCCCAATTGTATATAAAATTCAGAAAAGATTTCTGAAGATTTGAAAATTCCGACACGAAAAAACATCAGTAACAAGGCTATATATGGTACTACTTGGGATGAAATCGATTCACACTTAAAGATAGCTTGATGTTGAGGATTTTAATCCCTTGAAAGTTTCGATTCATTCGAGAACAAAAAATATCATGGAAAATTAGAAATAAAACGTGTTTTTTTTTCTCCTAAAGTAGGGCTTTAAATGGATAATTGAGCCTACTGATCAATCATAAAATATGAAATATTTCCTCAGTAAAAATACGTTTATACAGGCATCATTCCTGTAAAATTTTTCTTAACTACCACCAAAGAGAATGCTATCAGCCGTAACTAGTTCAACAACTGCACTACCTTTTACCCGAGAGGCGAGGACTAAAAAAAAAAAAAAAAATACAATCATCAGATTTTAAAAATCCAGTTAATTTCATCACGCCAGACACAATAGATCAGGTCTACGCTGCTGCAACCTGATTTTCTTTTTATCCATAAACAATAAACTGCGTATATCAGAAACCACATTATTTTTATGATCTGCATATATTAGCACGGCTATGTATTTGGTTTTCCTAATAGTAGATATATAAGAAGTAAAAAATTTTTGTCTAAACGATATTTTTCGGATAAAGGTATCAAACGAAGCGCCTTCCTGCAAGAATATTCCTTATTTTATATTTTGATCACTTGGCTCGATGCCTTGTTAAATCACTACATATGACCCCAAAATAACATTCGCTTTATGTCTAAATTTTCAAGTTGTTTTACGAACATAATGAAAGGAAACTTCTTGAACTTAAAACCCTCAAATGGCAACTTTCATTGCCTGTGATTGGATGTCGTCCTACGTATTACCTCATCACTTGTTATTGATGTTTCTTTTCGAGACGGAATTTTCTCTTGCTCAGATAGGTTTTAAGAATTTTAGATACCATTGGGCGTTTATTCCAGGTAACACAGTAAATTTGTTGAAGTTGCATTTTTAGTGTTTTCTCCCAAAATTATGCGGTTTTTAGCATCACTGAAATGAAACTCTTCATTACGTGAAAATGAAAATTTCCAGATGATATTAATACAATTCATTAAGTGATCCATTATCCAGCAAATTTTGTAGCTGGCATGAATTAAATGTCGACAGATATGAGGAATGAGGAATGAGTTTTTACAGGTAAATTGTAATGAATTATATATCTCGGTATTGCGACAGTCTTTATACTTTCTGGTTTAAATTTATAGGTGATAGTCGAAAGCTAATTAATATTTCATATCGTGAGGGATCGGTTAGGGAAGATTTTACCAAAGTAATTTCTGTAGTTAAGATGCTCGATGTGATTTTTAAAATCCTTATATTTCAGATACAGAAACGATTAATCATTGTTTCTTGCTTGTTTCGGTGACACCCAAATTAATTGAATTTTGTCGTAACCGTTCCCTTTTTGGTGTATATCGATTTTTTGTTGTTTCTTATATTTGATATAGCCATCCTCATGAGTGTCTTCTGAGTTTTGATAATAATTAGGTGTGTTTTCCAATCAAATATAGGATTATTTGTGGAAGTTGCATATTTAACGATTTCGCCCAAAAATTCAACGATCACTCCAGTAAAATAGTTCCGAGCTAGCCCCAGAGTGAATGCTATAAGCCGTGACTAGTTCACCGTTAGCACTACCTTTTATCCGTGAAATCAGGGCTGAAAAAAAAATGGAAATTAAAAATGCAGTTAAACTAAACACAGTAGATACGAAAGTTCAGGTCTACTCTCCCGCAATATGGTCCTCTTTAGGGCTATCATTAACAATAAAACATCGTATATCAGAAGGTAAAAAATTTTTACGAACTGTATTCAGGTTTTCCTAATAATGTATACATTATAATCAACAAAATAAACGATTTTCTTCAAAAACATTTAACTTTCGAAGCGATGTTAAATTCGTAAACATGTGTAATGATATCACACAAACCGTCATACTGAGGAAATATTTCATATTTTATGATTGATCACTTGGCTCAATTATCCATTTAAAGCCCTACTTTTGCACAGAAAAAAAAAATACACGTTTTATTTCTAATTTTCCATGATGTTTTTCTTCTTGAATGTGACGAAACTTTCAAGGGATTAAATTCCTCAACTTCAAGCTATCTTTCAGTATGAATCGATTTCATCCCAAGTAGTACCTTGTTACTGTTTTTCTCGAGTCGGAATTTTCAGATCTTCAGAAATGTTTTCTGAATTTTATATACAATTGGGAGTTTTATCCAGCTAGTTTAGAGTACATTTGTGGAAGTTGCATATTTAGTGACGGCCCTCAATCATGAGTTTTTTAGCGTCACTGAAATGACCCTCTATATAACGTAAAAATCCAAACAATCTCCAGACGACATTAGTAAGGAGCATTCCGCGTTGTTTCAAAATATATATATTTTTTTGCTTTCATGCACTATATGTACAGTCGCGAGCAGATGAAATGGAGACACCAGCACACACACCTCTGGGTCGCTTCTACCCGACTAGTTACTAGGTGTCGGGGGGAGGGGAGTGAGAGAGGAAGAAGGGGGGGGAGGGAATGGAGGGGCTTGTGGAGGGAGAAAGGGCAGGGGAGGGTACGAGAGGCGTAACCATGGCTGTCCAGGTTTTACTTTATCTTAAGGATGTAGGATTGACTTTGGCCGAGCTTAATTAATCATGATGTCATACATATCACTGATAAGGTAATGGGTTTGTAACTTTAAGTTGTTTTCCATTTAAGCGAGAGAGCAATATATTGTATTACACATGAAGATATGGCTAGCTTCGCAGCTCAACTGTGGCTTCATAAGAATCAAGGCAAGAGCTAAATCGTTAACCTAAAGTTTCACAATGGCTACGCCGAGTTGAAGAGGGACAGGGAGTGAGAGAGTTGTTGTTGTTGATATTTACCCACACTTGGTGGGGCACGGGCAAACTAAGAGCCCGTCAGAGAAAAGCCTTTAAAAAAAAAAAAAAAAAAAAAAGCAGGATCAATGCCTGAGAATTACCGAGGAGGAGGGTAGTCCCGCACAGTGCGCAAAATTCTCTGAAAAGATGCATTGCCAACAACCCTAGCTGCATCAAAGACATCATCCCCAGTACGAGGGAAGCCTCCGCCAGGACCTGCAAGAAGCAGTGCTGTGGCCGGACAGTCTAGTAAGTAATGGGATAAAGGATCGGCGGACCATGCATAGCAATGGGGGCACGGGTCAGGCTCCAAGCCGGCAACCTGGCGGTAGCACAGGAAACCTAAGCGGAGACGCCTAATCCTAACTAGAATAAAGTTGGGTAATCCAGTTAGTATCGGAAGAGGTGAATAAGATGTGGCCGCCGCATACCAGGCAGCCGAGCGTGATCCCTCGGCAATACAGAGTTCATGCTCATCCCTGGTACGCATGTAGATAGTGGCATACACCTCTGAGAGGACACGGGTGGCACAGGGGCGAAGCGGAAATGTGACAGCAGGGAGGGTGCTAGCCGCACGTGCAGTTGTATCTGCCAGTTCATTCCCCCAAACGCCAACATGTCCAGGGACCCAGTGAAATAACACTGAGCCACCACGCTGCTGAATGAAAGACGCAACAGTATATATAGCCGTTAGTAGGAAACGGTGGGATGTAAGCGCGAGAGATTCCAGACACTGAAGGGCAGAGAGCGAGTCAGTGTGCAGAACGACTCGCTGATGCTGATGCCGGTAGGCATGACGCAAGGCACCGAGAAGAGCCACCAGCTCCGCCTGGAAGGCTGAGACCCCCGTGGAGATGCGCCAGGATTCAGTGTATGGTCCAAAAGGAAAAGTCAAAGCAAAAGCCGCCCCCGCTGAGCCATCGGATGAGACTGAGCCGTCCGTATAATAGACTGCCGAAGCTGTTGAGTTAACAGTAGAGATGCTACAAAGACTGTCCTGCCGAAGAACTGCTGGAATGGAGTGGCGAGGCTTGGGCACTGAGGGATAGACAACAGTGAAAGGGGGGGGCGACCAGGGGGGAGGAGGCAAGTAACCTGGACAGTCTACTCTCAGGATCACGGCACACCTCCGAAGCCACGCCCAAATCCTGTAGTAGGGCCGTAGTGGCACGAGCCCAGTCACGACGAGTAAGCGGGTCAGGGGGTCTGCCTGCTAAACGCCGCAGTAAGGCCGAGACCGGCAGGTGCGGATGGTGATGCACAAGCCGGAGTGTTTCAGCTGTTGCACGCAATGCAATTCTATGAGCCAGTGAAGGAAAACCACTCTCCAGACGTAGGTTAACCAACCTTGTCCAGCGTGGCGCATGTAGCATGGTGCGGAGTGCCTCATTTTGAAGGACCTCCAAGGACTGAGAGACATGTGGGGCAAGGCTGGTGAGACATATGGCACTATAGTCCACAAGAGAGCGGATAGCGTGGACAAAAAAGGTGCGCAAGACGTTATAGGATGCCCCTAGACTGCGACGAGACAGATAACGCAGAGCAGAAGTTCGGGTGGCAGCCCGCTCCCGCAGGTACCTGACGTGCTTGGCGAAAGTGAGGCCAGCATCAAAACAGACGCCCAGGTAGCGGTGGAGCTTGACCAGCTCAATGCTGCAGCCATCAAGCAAGAGAGGACGATCTGGAGGGCGGAGACCGAAAGGTAGGCACTTGGTCTTCCCGAGGTTGACCTTCAGCCCGAGTTCATTACACTTGGCGTGTAGCCGAGAAAGAGCAGCGGGTGCCTGGGTGAAACAGTCCCCCCTCGAAAAGACCAGTGCCAAATCGTCAGCATACACCAGCAGAGTCACGCCGGGACCATAATCCACCGTTAATAGCCCTTCAACAAGGACATTAAAAAGCAAGGGGCTGAGAACACTCCCCTGGGGCGTGCCGTTAAGATGGTGGTAAAACGGGGAGAGCTCCCCTTGAAACCTGACCCCTGCCGACCTGTGCAAAAAGAAATCCCCCACCCATGAGAGAAGTCTACCCCCAACTCCCTGGGCCGCAAGGGCTGCCTGGATGGCTAGAGGGCTTGCCAGCTCAAAGGCTTTTTCGAGGTCGAGGAAGACTGCCATCCCCCGTCCACCTCGAAGCTCCCCGAGGAAGGAAGCAAGGCAGTGAGAAGCACTCCTGCCAGGATGGTATGCAAAAGTCCTCGGGTGCAACGGTCCCAGACGCCAGGCAAGGCGGGCACGCACAACCCTTTCTGCTGTCTTAGCCACACAGCTAAGGAGCGAGATAGGGGCGCATGGCGTCGGGATCGCGAGGCTTTGGAATCGGGTGGATGATAGCTGTCTTCCACGACCTCGGCAAACGGCCCTCAGACCACGAGAGATTGAACAGACCAAGCAGTCTCCTCACTACCACAATCTCCAGCATGAGACAAGAGTGAGTAGACGAGCCCATCGAGGCCAGGTGCAGTGTCGGTTCTGTGTCGCAGCGCCTTATGAAGCTCCCTGCTGGTGATGGGAGGATCAGCGGGGTCAGGTCTGGCACAAGCAGCCTGTACAGCAGCGACACGAGAAGCCGACAACTGCTCCTGTAGGGCTCGGACGGGTTGCGGAAGATTGTGGGAGGCAGAACGATCCGCGAAATGCTGAGCAAGACGGCTGGCTTCAGCAGCAGGGTCAGGGTGTGACGGTGGTCGAGGTGGACGTGGATCAGAGATGGACCGGATCCTCCTCCACATCTCACGGAGAGTGGAGTGAGAATCCAAGGTTCGACACCATCTAATCCACGCCTCCTCCTTAAGGCGACGCTTCTCCAGCGTCACATGGCGTGTGACAGCAGCCAAGCACCGACGGTGAGGGGATGTACGGCGCCGCTGGTACTGCCTGCGTGCTGCATTGAGCCTATGATTCAGCTCCCTGACCCTGTCGCAGTAAATCCAGCCGTCCCGATAGCACCGCGTGGATCGTCACTGCAGAGGAATAGTGAGAGAGGCAGCCTGGGAAAAAGCGTGGGCTACCTGATCTGCTTGACTCTCGAGGTCCGGGGCAGTAGGAGATGCCTCAAAGGCCGCAGCTAACACACGGCCAAAAGCCGGCCAGTCAGCCCTGCGGAGATCCCACCTAGGTGGAGGGAGAGGGGGAGGTGGGAGTGGAGGCATTGGTAGTGTAACGTGAACTGCGAAATGATCACTAGTGAGATGGGGGTGAAGTGACCATGTCGCAGATCCAGCCAGAGGGGACGACACAAAAGATAGGTCGAGACGGCCCCCACCCACATGTGTAGCAACCCTAGTATCATTCAAGAGAGATACACCATCCATCTCCTCCAGTACCAAAGAGATGTGCCGCCCTGCGTCATTGGACGGGAGAGGCGATGAAAGCAAGGCGTGGTGGGCGTTAAAGTCGCCCCCGACATAGACAGTGCCCCTGGCAGCCTGGGAGAACAAATCTCCCATCTCCAGGGAGCCCCTGTGACTTCGGTACACGTTGTATACCGTCAGGGACGACGTAGCCAGGTGGAGAACCACGCCCAGAACCTCCACATCAGGTCCACAGAAAGGAGGAGGTTCACAGTCTGTGCACTCAATGTGGTCCTGAACCAGAACGGCACATCCCCGTGTGACGCCACGAACAGACGGGAGAAGATGGGTGGTGTAGCCCGCAAGATGAAAGGTGGAATTGTCTGGGAGCAGGGTCTCCTGTAACAGGATGACATGAGGACGGTCCCTGGCGGCCGCCTCCTGTAAGAGCGGGAGCTTATGCCGTGCCCCTAGACAATTCCACTGAAGGAGTCTGAGGGAGGAGTTTTCCGGCCGTCTGGAGATAAGTGAAGACGGTGGTTCTCCTGTAAGTGTTGTGGGGCCGTGTCCATCGTGATGCCCACTGATGGTGGTGATGCCGGCTCTGACAGGAGGCGAGAACGAAGTGGGTGAGTGGCAGAAGTCCGAGCAGTGGAAGGCCGAGGCTTGGCCCGCTTGAAAGAGCGAGCCAGCTTGCGTGGAAGATGGCGTGTTTCCCTCATGGAAGGAGCCGAGCGTCGAGAGGCAGGAGGAGCGTCGAGGCCTTTTAGCTTTGTCTCGATCGCTTGGTCGATGATGATGTCGGCGGCTCCAGCAAGCGTGGCCGTCTTCATTTTTATTCCCAGCTTTTGAATTATAGTCTGGGCCAAAGCCACTGCTATGCGTGTGCCCAGATCCCTGATGTCCTCCGCAGTGAAGGTGATGGCCGGTGGAGTGGGAGCAGTGAGTGTGCTGGGCATGGCGCTGAGTGGAGGTGTCGAGGTCGGCTTTGGGCTGGGAACCAAGCAGGGTGGTGTTGGCAGAACAGACGGTGGTGGGCAATGAACTTCTGCATTGGTCTGGCCGAGAGTGAGGGCTGAGGGTAGTGGAGGAAAGTCCTGCTCGTTGATAACTGGCGAGTTCGTAGCCTGTGGGCGGCGCTGCTGTCCCCAGACAAAAGTGCCTGGAGGAGCTGGATGGGCGCTGGCAGTTTGGCGCTCTTGCACCCACGTTACCTGCGTCTCCCGACCCCGGTTGACACGCTGCACTCTTGCAGGGCAACTGGGGTGCCATGCGTGGTGTCGTCCCGAGCAATTGGGGCACTTTGAGGCAATCTGTTCCTTGGCCTTGAACCACTTCAGGCACTCTTCGGTGTCGTGGGAGCCGCTGCACATACCGCAGATGATGGGGCGGTTGCAAGTGGCGCGATGATGGCCATAGCGGTGACACCGATAGCAGCGCAGTGGTTCTGGCGTAAAGGGACGGAGGAAAAACCTGCCCCAATTGCCCAGGTCGATGGACTCCACGAGGGGTCCCCGCAGGGTTACAACTACCTGCTTTGTCTCCTCCCGTGTACGCTTTGTTTGGCAGCGCTCCGCTGTCTCAACAAGGTCGTGCCGCAGGAGGATATCCACCGGCATGTGCCGAGGATATCCCATAACAGTGGCCTTGGTGGTTCGGGCTCCCTGAGGAAGCTCGACAATCCTGACGACCGGAGCCTCCGCCTCCGCCACTGCCTTTAGCCGCAGGTACGACTCCTCCCCAGTAGGGATCAGCACGCAGCTGCTGTCGCGGCCGAAACGATTCGTGGCTGCAAGGCCTGGCAGGTGGTGTTCCAGAGCCGCTACCGCATCGTAGCTCGTGCTGAATCCCTCCTGGAGAGGAACTCGAAAAGCCGGAAAGGAGGAGCGAGGAGGCGGAGGACCCGCGACTGAGACAGAGGGGCAAGCAGCAGGGGGAGGCCGTCGAGGCACCACAGTCCTGTATGCAGGAGGAGTGGCGTTTCCCTGCGGCGCTCGCCGTGGTTTTCGCGCCACAGTTATAAAGCCGTCAGCGTCCTCGGTAGTAGTAGCAGGGGCAGCTCCCGCGGGAGAATGGTCGGCACCGGGTGCCTGTGCAGCACGGGCTCCACTGTGTGGAGATGGCATGGCAGTGGTAAGGGCCTGGCGGCGTGGGCAGGCAGCAGTAGGGGCATTAGCAGAGGGCGCGTTGGTAGGGACGGGAAGCGGAGCCGAAGCAGCTTCCTCCATAGCCTCATGGACACGTGCAACCTTAGCTGCACGTGCCAAAGTGGGAAGGGGGGAGGCTGAGGCGACAGCCCTCGCGCGGGGAGCCTGTCCTTTAGGGCGACAAGAAGTGGAGGCGGAGACGTCACCAGACGTTGACGAGTGAGAGCTCGCATCTGAGAGACGCCGCTCTCGCTTCGCGCCTGGTGTAGCAGCAGGGCGAGTCGTCCTCTGCTGGGACTGGGATGGGCGCGGTGGCCCCGTAGGCCTAGGGATCTGGGTGCGTCTCATGTCCCTGAGGGACAGTCACACAAACACGCAAAGACGCCACTCACACAGACACCCAAACAGATACACCAACACTCACTCTGAAAAAAAAAAAAAAAAAAAAAAACTAAGAAAAGCCGGCAGTTCCCTACAGTGACGGGCTACCTATGCTCCCCGCCCTCTAAAGGGCGACGTGGGAGGCCCCGCCACTGCCCCTTACGGGTCTTCCCTAATCTATCAGAGCCGCTCTCTGCGCTTCCTATAACCAGGCCCTAATGGCCCCCCCTCATGGAACTGCCCTAACGACAGCCCTTCAGGGTTCGGCTTCGTACCACGCAGAGAGACACTAACGGCAGCCGGAAAAAAAAAAAAACACCCACACACTCGCAAACACACTCACAAAACACCCACACACTCACACACACAAGCTCGCAAGGCTATCTGTCAGAGACAGAGTCCACCCAGAAACAGAGAAAAAAAAAGAGAAAAATCGCCTAAGTAAATTAGGCTAAGTCCTGCAATGGTCAAAAACAGGAAAAACTCCCGAAAAATGCTTCTCAGTAACTGAGGCAGAGTCCAATACTCGAGAGAGACTGGCAAGAGGTCCGCTCACCACGAGAGCTAAGCAGGGAGTGAGTGAGAGAGGAAGAAAGGAGATGGTAGGCTGGGGAGGGAGGGGGGGAGGGGGAGAGCTTTTGGTGAGTGGAAGGGGAGGGAGAAACAGTCTTGGCTGTCTGAGAATGAAGGTGGTTGCCAGGCATCACATTTTGATATTGACGAGTTTGTTAGTCATTATTCCCATTCTGGCAACATTCCTGGTGTGTGTGTGTGTGTGTGTGTGTGTGTGTGTGTGTGTGTGTGTGTGTGTAAAGGGAACTGCGGTTCACATGAATAGAACCCTCACCACCAGAAATGAGCTTATATTCTGCAAGAGGGTTTGTCTGACTCCGTTCCTCACAATTTTCTTTTATCATAAAAAACATGAATACCTGTGGTTCTCGTATTTTATATTATTAATAATTATTGCTAAAACACATTAAACACTGAAAATAGCCCATTCATTAAAGAAATTGTAATCATTACAGTTGTAATATCGAACAAATACTGACGTATGATGACTTAACTAAAAATCAATACATAGCTTTGTAAATGTGAAATCCATCTAATTCGGTTTCATATGCTTTTGATCCCTAGCATTCCAAGGATAAAAAATGTGTATAATCATGGCTAGAGTCTGATGACATATAGCAAGACATATTTATGCTGACATCCTGAATGACGAGCACAATCAACCTATTAAAATGTTCATCCATTAATTGTTGGGCACCAGAACCATCACAGACAAGTGTTAACCCGACGTGCACATATTTTCTTCACCTTTGGCTTATGACTACAATACTATTCTCCTCATTCCCCAATATTTTCCACCACACCGCTCAAACAGGTGTTACCCCCTCCCTCTTGAACCCCTTCCAGTTTCACCTCTCACCAATGAACCCCTCGAATGGAACTCGCACCTGGGGAGGGATACTTTTGAGACAGAAAAGCCTATTATAATTTGGCAATCGTCTCTCCATCGTGAGCAGCAGCCTTGTGTGATACCCATAGTGCTGATGAACTCCTCTTCATCTCGGTTTAGCCAATATGAACCATTAGGTTAACGCTTTGGCTGTTGTATAGAATCTTATGAAGCCACAGTTCAGCTGCAAAGGTGCCAACTTCATCTATGACACAACAAACTACTCTCTCGCTTCAAGTGAAAACAGTTTTAAATTAAAACCCATTATCAGTGATGTGACTGACATCATGATTAATTAAGCTTTCCCAAAATCAAATATTAATCCATAATCAAGATAAAGTAAGACCTTGACAGCCATGGTTATTGCCGCCCCTCCTCTCCTCCCTTCCCTTCCCTTCCCTCTCTTGATCTTTCTCCCACCACCAGCCCCTCCATACACCCCCCTCCCTCTCTCACTCTCCCGTAACTCGTCGGGTAGAAGCGACCCAGAGGTGTGTGTGCTGGTGTCTCCATTTCATCTGCTCGCGACTGTACATGGTGGTTAAGAACAAAGTAATAAACGAGTAATTATATATCTCGGTATTGTCGTAGTGTTTTTCCTTTATCGTATAAATTTACAGATGAGAGTCAAAAGCTCATCATTATTCCATCTCAAGACGTATCACTTGGGAAAGATTTTACTAAAAATAATGATGCTTGTTATATAACAAGAAACATCATAAATTGCAATTTTTTCCTTTTTACGTCTGTCAGGATCCTCGATGTAATTTTAATGCGTTTATACTGCAGATAAAAAGAATACTCATAAGAATGTTCTCGATTCCTTCGGTGACGCGCACATCTACTGAAACATATTATTCTTAACCAACACCAGATGCCAGAACTCTTCACTTCGCAATCGATTTCTTGTTATGTGTCCTAAATATGATTTTTTCACTTTCAGATGCGTTTTCTGAATTTTGGTAAAATTTAAATGTTTTCCAATCGATTTCGAGTACATTTATGGAAATTGCATCGTTAACGATTGCGACCAAAAATTCTTTTAAACAATAACATTTACAGTAAATGTTCAAAATTCCGCCCTCCTTGCTCGATGCAAGCTGCAGCCCGTCGCAGAAGTGACTGACGCACACGTTCGAAGACCCCAGGATTGTTTCGTACACGTGCCGCGCTGTCCTCCACACGGCGCCACAATTCCTCACGGTTTGGAACGTCTGTAGCGTACACTTCGCTTTTAATGTGTCCCCACATGTAGAAGTCCAGGGTAGTGATGTCAGGAGACCGAGGTGGCCATGACACTGGGCCACCTCGCCCAATCCATCGTCCAGGAAACACATCATTTAAGTAATCCCTTGTAATATGCCAATAATGGGCCGGAGCACCATCATGCTGAAACCACATCCTTCTCCGTATTCCAATGGGCACATCCTCCAGCAGCAGTGGCAGTGTGTCCTCAAGAAAAAGTCTATGTTGCACCATTCAGCCGCTGGGGTAGAAGGTATGGACCAATCAGATAGTCACCAATGATGCCTGCCCATACATTGATTGTAAATCGTACCTGATGACCTCGTCGAGCCATTACATGTGGGTTGTCACCAGACCAAGTATGCCGGTTATGTAAATTTATGGTGCCATCTCTCCCGAATGTTGCCTCATCAGTAAATAGCACAAGTGCTGGAAATTGACAGTTTTCAGCATGCCTCCTTAACGGTCACTGGCAAAACTGCATCCTTGGAAAATAGTCCACATCAGTTAAAACTTGTACTTTCTGATGGTGGTATGGATGTAGATGAGGTTGATGTAGAGTCCGCCACACTGTCACCACTGGCAGCTGCAGAGCATAAGCAATCTGTCGAGTACTTATTTCAGGATCATTCTCAATCATTTGTAGTATCCGGTCCTCCATGTTGTCCATGTGAATGTCCCGTGGTCGTCCTCTGTCACCCGGAATTGCACGTTGACGAACGGTACCAGTCTCACGTATACGACGATCAACTGCGAGAAATGTTCGCCAGTGTGGCACTCTGCGGTTCGGATAACGTTCCCTGTACAGCCGTACTGCTGCCGCAGCATTACCCCTAGCTTCACCCAGTGTCAGGTGCATATCTGCATAGTCACCATTGCAGTATTGCTCCATGTCTGCTTGCGCGTGGTTCTCTAAAACTGATTGATCCACACGTTCAGCTCTCGATCCCTGGTAGACGGGTGTTGCTGGGTGAGTGAACACCCGTCCTTCCACTACCCCTCGACATCACCTTGCTGGTTCGCCACCCCCACCCTTCCTTCCTCATACACCATCCCCACTCAACCACCCAACAACACCTTTGTCGTTTAAGGCATGTTACCACGTAAAGGGTGATAACACTATCTGATACTGCACACACGAACGTATCATTACGATTCTTATTACTAACTTGTACAGGCTATCACATACTGTACATTCTACAGCTTTCGGCACATTCCTGACAAACTTGTCAACTTTGCTGTGCCGTATTACTTTATGGTCGTTAAGTAATTTCACATCTGTCTCAGACATTTTGTACAATCCCTGGAATTAAACACATTCCTGGCAGACCTATGAGGTGCTGTAACTCGAAAACTATTGAGAATTGCCAATATGGTCATTTAGTAATTTACATTCAATTATGTGTCAGGAATACATCCCCTGATTTTCGGCACATTTCTGGAACACCCTGGATGTATATATATATATATATATATATATATATATATATATATATATATATATATATATATATATATATATATATATATAAAAGCTAATACAATTATCAGATTGTGAAAATCCAGTTAATCTCACCACGTCAGACACAACAGTTCAGGTATTCGCTGCTGCCATCGGATTTTCTTTTGAGCCCTCATGAACTGCGTATATCAGAAACCATATAATTTTTATAATCTGCATATCTTAGCACGGCTATGTATTTTGTTTTTCCTGGTAATGGAAATATGATAATGAGTAAAAATTTTCTTGAAAACTATATTTTGCCATTCCTAACGATAGTATCTTTGTAAATATGGATAATAATATCAAACGAATTGCCATGCTGCACGAGTATTACTAGGTTCAAGATGCCACGTTCAATCCATACCCAAAATACCATCCATTGTCTAAATTTGTAAGTTATTTTACGTCCCTTATGAAAGGAAACTTAAAACCCTCAAGTGGCAGATGTAATTGCTTGTGAATGAATTTCATCCTTTCTTATTATCTAATCATTTGTTGCTGATGTTTCTCTTCGAGATGGAATTTTCTCTGGCTCAGAATTGTTTTATGAATTTTCGAGATTTTTGAGTTTGTTCCAGGTATTCTAGACCACATTTCCTGAAGTTTCATATTTAGTGACAAATGATCCTCGTCATACCATGAAAATGAAACAATTTTCAGGTAATACAATTCATACAGTGACCAATCAACCTGCAAATTTTGTAGCTGTCATGCAGTACACCCGCGAACCAAAGTTTCGGTACCCCCCTCGATGGAAGGAAGTGGAAGTCAGGGTTAGAGAGAGGGCAGGTGAACGGACAACCGTGAGTGGTACTTTGGAACTGAGCTACGAGGCGAATAGTGAGAAACCTAATGACACTGGATTCGAAACATTTCCATGCTATTCATCTGCAAAACATTATGCGTTCGTAACATACATACTGTAACATATAACACGGACTACTGTGTTATTAGGGTGTCCTGTGATACTGACCCATCTGTTTCGGATCCTCATCACACAAATAAAGCACCGAGCCAGTTGTACCGTATATAGGTTGCAACTTGTCATTATAACTGCAGTCATAATTTTTATGAATGTTATCCCTGGATTGTCTATAGCTATAATATAGAATGATTGTGAATTTAATGTTGATTCTCACAGTAGTTGTGCGGATGGTTATAAATGTGGCAATAATTTTATGTGGACGACTAAACCACATTGTGATGGACAACGGAGAGCATTCGCCAATAATTTACTATAACCAGATGAAATTAGATGCAAACAACACAAAATATTATGAGACAACGAAGACACAGCTGTGATATCCTGCTCCGCCTTGTTATCAAGGCCTTAACTGTGGCTTCACCTCATACGTGCATTATTTTCCTTCAGTCTCTGCCTCTTTTACTACTCTTACTTCCCGGTATCCTCTTACTGCGAGTCGTCATATTCCTTGGAGGGTTTCTTGTCGTCCGGTCCTATAACCCCTACTGCATTACAATATTCCTCGCATCATCACTCCCAGACAAACAACGTTAGCTCAAGACTGCTTAATCTGTTAATACCATTATTGCCACTACCACTACTATTGCCCCTTTCACCATTGTGTCTACTGCAGTTCCCCTCAGTACTACTACTGCTACTCCTATTACTACTCCACTATAAATCTGTATAATATTAAATATGATTGTCCTTATGTTTGTGTATCTGTTAATCATATTGTCCCAGTCCCACCGTCGACAACTCACTTACCCCGAACCGCCACCCCAGTTGCACCCCACCCCCCTATCTCCCACCCGCCATGAGCTCTATTCCTTCCCCACTCCGAACCATTTTACCCCTCACCTCCTTCTTGGGCCACCAGGCCTGTTGTTCACCTTTTACCGGTGAAAATACGTGGCATGCATTAATAAGAATAATTATAAAATTGACAACAACAACATACATCTGCAGTATTCCGAACATTACATAATTATAAAAGTCGCAGACCCAAACGTGCCTATATTACGGAGCTCTGATATATTAACCACAGAACCGACCACAGACCGTTCCTCTCATTGCCACTGGACCTTACCTGTAGCACTTCACCATAGTAATACAACCCACTAAAGTACTTTGTGGGATCACCACACATGTTTGGGGAAAATAACAGCGCACAACATACCTACAACCCATTAAAATACACCTGTGACGTTTCACTGACATCCATTAAATTGCCTAGAAGTTAGCGGACAAACAAACACACGGCTGGACATTGACTGAGGCCGAATGTCTCGCATCGGTATATGACAACCTGCCAAAACTATTACGATCCTGCTTTGTAGGTGTCATCATAGTTAGCCTATAATAATGATAATAATAATCGTAGTAGTAGTAGTAGTAGTAGTAATCACATGTTAATATCCATGATACAGAGGAGGACAAACACCATAATCTCCCAGATAAAACAAGTGAAAACAGCTGTGACATAAAACCAAACAGTGGTATAATATGCTGTAATGGTAGGGTTATAGTAATACTAAATTAATGTTTGATCGCAACCCAACCTTCTGTCATGGCAAACAGATTCTGCATTGCGTCGACACATACTATTCCAGGGTGTGTCCTTCTCAGTACCGTGCCTAATAACATGTGATTAATTATTATCATTATTATTATTATTATTATTACTGTGATGACACCTGCAATGCAGGATCACAAGAGTTTTGTCAGGTCGTTACATACCGATGCGAGACATTCTGCTTCTGTCTGTCTGTGTCCAGTCGTTTGTTTGTTTGTCCACTAACTTCTCCTAGGCTATTTGATGGATGTCAGTGAAACATCATATGCTTATTTTAGTGGTTTGTAGGCATGTTGTGCACTGTTATTTTTCCCAAACACGTGTAGCGATCTCACAGAGGACTACAGTGGCTTGTATTACCATGGTGAAGTGCTATAAGGAAGGTGCAGTGGTAATGATAAGAACGGTCTATGGTCGGTTTTGTGGTTAATATATCAGTGTTCCGTAATATAAGCACGTTTGGGTCTGCAGTTATTAGGTGTAATGTTAGGAACACTACAGTACACATCTACGATGTTGTTGTTATTATTATATTATTATCGCCTACCTTTAGAAGGCGGAGCGATCATGTTTTTAACTGCATCTGTATGTGTGTGTGTGTGTGTGTGTGTGTGTGTGTGTGTGTGTGTAATTCACCGGGTCGGTCAGGATCACTTGATGGTCGTGATTGTCAGGTTTTACCCTCCCGGAAGGGAGCTGAGAGCTCATACAGTCCGATCTAAGGGCAAGGCTGTGACCTTCACACACACACACACACACACACACACACACACACACACACACACACACACACACCCGTCCCCTTGCTCAAGGGGGACAGTAACCACCCACTTCGTCAGTGAAACTTTTCGCAACCTGAGCTAGGCGCGAACTCCCGTCCAACAGTTGGCAAGCACGCGCGCGCGCGCGTGCGTGCGTGTGTGTGTGTGTGTGTGTGTGTGTGTGTGTGTGTGTGTCTGTGTGTGTGTGTGTGTGTCTGTGTTAATATTATATCTCATGAACGGCTTGAGCTATCAACATAAAGCCTTCAGCATATCAAGATATGGGCAAAATATTGGAGGAGTTCGAAAATGGCAACTCGGGGTCAGAGTCAAGGTCACCAGACTAACTGCTAAAGGTCATCTAGTTTTTATTGCCTGCCTTTAGCACCATTAAATCTCATAAATGGCTTGAGCTATCAACATAAAACCTTCATGGTATCAAAATATGGCCTAAAATTTGGACTTGGCAAACAGAATATTTTAGAGGGCGATTACCGTTTAGCTCTCAAATGCCTTCTTTTTTATTATTAATGCATGTCACGTATATTCACCGGTAAAGGATGAACAACAGGCCTTCTGGCCCTAGGATGAGGAGAAGGGTAATGTGGTGTCGGAGTGGGGAGGAGTAGAATCCATGGTGGGTGGGAACTGGAGTAGCGGTGCCGGGTCAGTGACGAGTTGTCGACGGTGAGACAGGGACAATAATTATTATTAACAGATACACAGACATAAGGACAATCATATTTATTATTATACAGATTTATAGTGGAGTAGTAATAGGAGCAGCAGTAGTAGTACTGCGAGGGAAATTAGACACAATCGGAAAAGGGGGATTACAGTAGTAGTGGCAGTGGCAATAATGGTATTAACAGATTCAGCAGTCTTGTGCTAACGTTGTTTGTCTGGGAGTGATGATGCGAGGAATAATGTAATACAGTAGGGGTTATAGGACCGGACGACAAGAAACCCTCCAAGGAATATGACGACTCGCAGTAAGAGGATACCGGGAAGTAAGAGTAGTAAAAGAGGAAGAGACTGAAGGAAAATAATGCACGTATGAGGTGAAGCCACAGTAAAGGCCTTGATAACAAGGCGGAGCAGGATACCACAGCTGTGTCTTCGTTGTCTTATAATATTTTGTGTTGTTTGCATCTAATTTCATCTGGTTATAGTATATTATTGGCGAATGCTCTCCGCTGTCCATCATTATGTGGTTTAGTCGTCCACATAAAATAATTGCCACATTTATAACCATCCGCACAACTACTGTGAGAATCAACATTAAATTCACAATCATTCTATATTATAGCTATAGACAATCCAGGGATAACATTCACAAAAATTATGACTGCAGTTATAATGACAAGTTGCAACCTATATACGGTACAACTGGCTCGGTGCTTTATTTGTGTGATGAGGATCCGAAACAGATGGGTCAGTATCACAGGACACCCTAATAACACAGTAGTCCGTGTTATATGTTACAGTATGTATGTTACGAACGCATAATGTTTTGCAGGTGAATAGCATGGAAATGTTTCGAATCCAGTGTCATTAGGTTTCTCACTATTCGCCTTGTAGCTCAGTTCCAAAGTACCACTCACGGTTGTCCGTTCACCTGCCCTCTCTCTAACCCTGACTTCCACTTCCTTCCATCGAGGGGGGTACCGAAACTTTGGTTCGCGGGTGTACATGTCAACAGATATGAGAAATAAATATATATGGGATAATTGTAATTAATTATATATCTCAGTATTCCGACAGCTTTTGTACTTTCTGGTTTAAACTTATAAACGAAAGTCGAAAACTCATCAATATCTCATCTCACGAGGAATCTGGAATCATTTTACCGAAGGAAGTGTGCATTTTTTTTTTTTTTTATTAAGGATTCTCGATGTGATTTTAAAAATCCTCATACTGCAGATAAGAAAAGAATACTCATCCTGTTTCTCGCTTGTTTCGGTGACACCCACATCAACTGAATTTTGTCTTAACCACCTTAAATACCTGCTCCCTTTATGGTGTCAATCGATTTCTTATTATGTTTGTAAATGTGATTTTTCCACCCTCATGAGGGTCTTCTGAGTTTTGGTAATAATTAGGTGTTTTTCATAGTCAAATATAAGGTTATTTTTTGAAGATGAATATTTAACGATTTCGCCCAAAAATACTTTTATACAGAGATCATTACAGTAAATCTGTTCTGAACTCCCAGAGAGAATGCTATCAGCCGTGACTAGTTAACCTTTAGCGCTACCTTTTATCCGTGAAGTCAGGGCTAAATAGAAGAAAAGTCAATCATCGGAAATTAAAAATACAGTTAATCTCAACACGGTAGACACGATAGTTCAGGTCTAAGCTCTCGAACTATGGTAATTTTTAGAGCCATCATTAACAATAAAACATCATAAAGCAGAAGCCAAATAATCATTACGAACTGAATATCTCCGTACAGCTATGTACTCAGTTTTTCCTAATAATATATGTATAATAATTAACAAATAAACGATTTTCTTGTGAAAGATTAACTTTAGAAGCGATGTTAAATTCGTGAACCTGTGTAATGATATCACATGATCCATGCTGAGAAAATATTTCATATTTTATAATTGATCACCGGGCTCAATGTTCAAATATAACGCCCCTGGGGGTAGGGGGGTTTTTCAAGAACACTCCCCCAGTGTCCCTGCTTGTCATAACAGGCGACTAAAGAGTTGGCAGAGGGTTAGTGCCCCTCCCCGGAAAACAACTAACTAAAAAAACAAACAAAAAGCCTCGGACAAGGACTGACCAAACGATGACGACCAAGGACCGGACAATGGACATGGTTATCGGAACGTGGAATGTAAGGGGAGCGAATGATGAGGTGAAAGAGAGATTGTCCAGGTGCTTGAGGGTGCGAAAGTGGATGTATGTGGAATAACTGAAACATAATGGAGAGGAGAAACTGTGAGAGAATGGGAGTATGGATGTGGTATATGTGCAGGAGTAGGTGAGAATGAGAGGGCAAAGGAAGGAGTATGTATAGTTGAGTAAAAGATGGAAGAGGAGCATAAGACAGTATGGATCAGTTGGGTCAAGGATTGTGTGGGTAAAGTTGAAAGTTGGAATACAAATGCGGGCGATTGTGTGTATGTATACTCCAACGCAAGATCGTGCTAGAAGAGTGAGAGAAGAGTTCTGGATAAATGTAGAAGTGTGCATGGAAAAGTTTGGAAGGAATGAGTCTTTTTGATTGGTGATATGAATGGTAAAGTTGGGAATGTGAAGGTGGATGGAATAGTTGGTGAGTTGAGTGTGCTTGCTGAGATATGAGAATGGGAGTGCGTTAGTGGACATTTGTGCTGGGAGGGGGTTTGTGATAGCCAATACCCTCTTCAGGCATAAAATGATCCACAGGTATACATGGCGAGTGATGAGAAGGGTGGGTGGTGAACTGAATGAAAGGAAGGCAATGATTGATTATGTGTGTGTGGATGAAAGGATAGGAAGATGTGTAATGGATGCAAGAGCCCATAGAGGAGTGGACTTTCTGACCACTACTTGGTGGTGGCCAGAATTAGAATTCAAGTAAGATGGAGGAATAGAAGAAGGTAAAGAAGAGAGGAAGGAGTAGTTGCAAGGAGAGTGGAAAGGTTACAAGAGGATGAGAAAAAGGCAGAGTATAAGAGAGAAGTGGAGGAACGATTAGGCAAATATGAATTGGAGCAGATGGGAGACGTGGAAGGTGTGTGTGGGATTTTTACAGAATATGTGCAGCATGTGATGTGGTGCGTGGAATTAAGAGAAGACGGAGGGGGGTGCAAGGAACAGAGTGGTGGACTGAAGAGGTGAGACAGGCTGTGGCACAAAAGAAGAAAGCATACAATGAATGGATGAGAAATAGGGGCGTGGAAGAAGTTGAGAGGCAGAAGAGTTATATGTAGAAAGAAAGAGGTGAAAAGATTAGTAAGAGAGTAAGAAGAGAGTGGATGAGGAATTTGGAAGGAATTTGAGTGTAAAGTGGGACTGTAAGAAAATGTTCTGGAAAGAGGTGAAAAGAATAAGACAGGGTGGAAGTGAAGTTATCAGGTGAGTGAAAGATAAAAATGGTAGATTACTAGTGGAGAAGGGAGAAAAAGTGAGCAGATGGAGAGAACACTTTAAGGAATTGTTGAACATAGACGGAAGCTAAGCTTGGACGTTGTTGGAAGGACACAAGTCGAGTGAGAGCAGTGGAAATGAGTTATTTAAGAGGAGCCTGTGGAGTCATATGGAGAGACAGGGTGACGAATGAGGATATAAAGGAGCGTTGTGGTGTGAATGTGGATGTGATAGGAAGCGTTATGAGGAACAGACTGAGGAGGTTTGGCCATGTGGAGAGGATGGAGGGTGAAAGACTGACGAAGAGAGTGTATGTGAGTGAGGTGGAGGGGGGAAGAGGGAGGGGAAGGCCGAGGATGAGATGGAGGGATGGGGTGGAGAGGTATATGAGAGAGGGGGTGTGAGTTGGGAGCAGGGCAGTGAGATGGCGGGGGACAGGGCGACTTGGAGGCGATCTGTTTGTGGCCACCCCAAACGGGATTGAGGTGTCTGGCAATATATATATATATATATATATATATATATATATATATATATATATATATATATATATATATATATATATATATATATATAGATATATATATATATATATATATATATATATATATATATATATATATATATATATATATATATATATACACGTTTGTGGAAGTTGCATATTTAGTTTTTTCGTCCTCAAATATGCGGTTTTTAGCATCACTCAAAAGACCCTCTTTAAAACATAAAAATCCAAACAATCTCCGGACGACATCAATAATGAGCATTCCTCTTTCTTTCAAAATGCATTTTTTGTTGCTCATGCACTATATGTCCTCGCGTGTGAAGAATAAAGTAATAAACGGTAACTAATTATATATCTCGGAATTCCGAGTGTTTTTACTTTATTATATAAATTTACAGGTGAGAGTCAAAACTCATCAGTATTCCATCTAAGGAAGTATCATTTTGGACATATTTTACTAAAGATAATGTTTCATGTTGTATAACAAGCTACTTCATAAAATGAAGATTTTTTTTTTTTTCGTCCGTCAGGATACTCGATGTAATTTTAAAGCACAACTACTGCATTTAAAAATAATACTCATTGGAAGACTCTCGATTGTTTCGTTGACCCGCACATCTATTAAAACAGTATTCTCAACCACGTCAGACGCCAGCTCTCTTTAAGTGTCAATCGATTTCTTGTTATATTTCATAAATATGATTTTTTTACCCTCAGATTCTTTTTCTGAATTGTGGTAAGAATTATGTTTCCGAATTGATTTTGAGTACATTTATGGAAATTGCCCAAAAATACGTTTTTACAGCCATCATTTCAGTAACATTGTTCTTAAGTACCCCCCCAAAGAAAATGATATCAGCCGTAACCAGTTCTCCTATGGTCAGGGCTTTAAAAAAACAAAAAACAAAACGCTTATTCAATCATCATATTTTAAAAATCCACTTAATCTCAAAACGTCAGACACAACAGTTCAGGTTAACACTGCTGCAAGTGGATTTTCTTTAGAGCCATCATCAACAATAAAACTGCGAATATCAGAAACCATATTATTTTTATATCCTGCATATTAGCACGTCTATGTATTTTGTTGTACCTTAAAATTGATAAATGACAATAAGGAAATAATTTTCTTCTAAACGATTTTTTTGCCTTTCCTAATGATATTACCTTCTTAAATATAGATAATAATATCAACAAATCGCCTTCCTGCAAGAGTGTTCCATATTTTATATTTGATCACTAGGCTCAAGGTGCCATGGTCAATCCCTACTTATGTCTCCCCATAGTAACGTCACTTTTATGTCAAAATTTTTAAGTTGTTTTACGTCCCTAATGAAAGGAAACTCCTTCAGTTTAAAAGCCTCAAATGGCAGCTTTCATTGCCCTTGAATGGATTTCATCCTATGTGGAAATTGCATCTTTAGTGTTTCGTCAAAAATTATGCTGTTTTTAGCAAAACTCAAATTACCCTTTTCATAATGTGAGAGTGGAACAATTTCCAGGTGATATTAATACAATTCATTCAGTGATCAATCAACCTGCAAATTTTGTAGCTGTCATTCACTACATGTCCACAGATATGAGAAATAAATTTATACGGGTAAATTATAATTGATTATATATCTATGTATTTCGACAGTCTTTGTACTTTCTGGTTAAATTTATAGATGAGAGTCAAAAGCACATTAATATTCCATCTCAGGAGATATCGGTTTGGAAACATTTTACTAAACAAAATGTGCAAAATTTATTTTTTTCTTTTATTCCGTTAGAATGCTCGATGTGATTTTAAGAATCCTTATATTTCAGATAGAGAAAAGCATACTCATTCTGTTTCACGCTTGTTTCGGTGACACATCAACAGAATTTTGTCTTAAATATCTTAGATACCTGCTCCCTTTTTTATTACAATTGATTTCTTGCTATGTTTCCAATACGTGACTTCTGCACCGTCATGAGGATCGCCTAAATTTTGGTAAAAATTAGGTGTGTTTCACTATCAAATATAAGGTTATTTGTGGTAGTTGCATCTTTAACGATTTCGCCCAAAAATACTTTTATACAGCGATCATTACAGTGAATTATTCTCAACTACCCCCAGAGGGAATGTTATCAGCATTGACTTGTTCACCTTAAGCACTGCTTTTTATCAGTGAAGTCAGGGCTAAAAAAAAAAAAAGAAAAGCCAATCTTAGAAAATTAAAAATAAAGTTAACTCAATACGGTAGACTTTGGAACTCTTTAGAGGCATCATTAACAATAAGACATCTTATATCAGAAGCCAAATAATTACCATGAACTGAAAATCTCCGTACAGCTATGTATTCAGTTCTTCCTAATAATGTAATATACTATTCAACAAATAAACGATTTTCTTTTAAAAGATTTATTAACTTTTGAAGCGATGTTAAATTCGTAAACATGTTTAATGATATCACATGATCTGTCATACTGAGGAAATATTTCATATATAATAATTGATCACCAGGCTCAATGTCCAAATTTAACGCCATGCTTTAGCATATATATATATATATATATAATATATATATATATATATATATATGTATATATATATATATATATATATATATATATATATATAATATATATTTATTGCCAGACGCCTCAAACCCGTTTGAGGTAGCCACAAACAAATCGCCTCCAAGTCGCCCTGTCCCCCGCCATTTCACTGCCCTGCTCCCAACTCACACCCCCCTTTCTCATATACCTCTCCACCCCATCCCTCCATCTCATCCTCGGCCTCACCCTCCCTCTTCCCCCCTCCACCTCACTCACATACACTCTACTCGTCAGTCTTTCACCCTCCATCCTCTCCACATGGCCAAACCACCACAGTGTGTTCCTCATAACGCTTCCTATCACATCCACATCCACACCACAACGCTCCTTTATATCCTCATTCGTCACCCTGTCTCTCCATGTGACTCCACAGGCTCCTCTTAAATAACTCATTTCCACTGCTCTCACTCTTGACTTGTGTCCTTCCAACAAAGTCCAAGCTTCACTTCCGTACGTTAGAGTTGGTATCACAATATTGTCATGTAGTAACTTTTTCACTTCCATGCTCACTTCCCTGTTTTTTATCACTGCTTTTAAGGAACCAGCAACCTTTTTTCCCTGTTGTACCCTTTCAAGCACTTCACCCTCCAAACCTCCATCCTTACTCATCACACTACCCAAGTACTTGTACTCACATTTTCCAATTCCTCACCATCCAACCTAGCTGTACATTCACTGACCACCTCTCTCAAAGACCATCACTTTACTTTTCCCTACATTCACCTTTAGATTCCGTTTCATAACCCATTGGAGCCCAGCGTCCTCAATATAGGACAGGACTGGGAATTTTCAAAAGCTTATAAAGAAGGGAACCCCCGGTTAGGGACCTATGAGATTCGCAACTATGAGCCGATAGGCAGAGGGCGGTACGCCTAGTACCCTGCCAGTACAATGCCTCGCCCAGGAACTCTGGGATCCAATGGGTTAAACACTCTCCCAGACTCATCCACCAAGCCTTACAGCTCCCCTTCGTCTTCACTCAACAACACAGTATCATCTGTAAACAACAGTAGAGGGAGTTTCCAAATACTACCCTCCCTCACCAGGGCCACTCTAACATCCACTACTCTACATTGTACACTACCCTACCTTGTACCTCTTTTATTACCCCAATCATGTAAAGATTGAACAACCATGGAGACATGACACATCCCTGTTTCAACCCAACTTTCAAAGAGATAAATTCACTTAGTTCACCATCCACATGCACTGCAGCCTTCGCACCATCGCACAGACTCCACAGCATTCAACAACTTCCCATCTACTCCATATATTCTTAACGCTTTCCACAATCCTTGTCTATCCACCCTGTCATATGCTTTCTCCAAATCCATGAATGCCGCATACAACTTCTTTCCCTTCTCTAGGAACTTTTCCACTAAAGATCTAAGAATGAATATCTGATCTACACAACCTCTTCCCTTCCTAAAGCCTCCCTGTTCTTCTCCAACTAATTTCTCTGTTCTTTCTCTAACTCTGTCTATAAGTATCCTACCATACACTTTTCCTATTATACTAAGAAGACAAATGCCCCTATGATTACCGCATACTACTTTTTGCCTTTTCCTTTGTACAAGGGAATAATTATACCTGACTTCCAATCCTCTGGGACTCTACCTTCCTCCCAGGCCAATCTGCACATCTTCCACATCCATTCTACTACTATCTCTCCCCCATGCTTCAGCATTTCACCACACACTCCATCAAATCCTGGGGCTTTCCCGATTTAACTTTCTTCATTGCTTCCACAACTTCTGTCCTACTGATTTCTTCCTGTCTTCTCACCTCCCTCCTTCTCCCAGCCATTCCCCAGCCACTTATACTCGCATTCTCTCCATCTACTCACTTTTTCTCCCTTCTCCACTAGTAATCTACCATTTTTAGCTTTCACTTCCCTGCTAACTTTTCACTTCCACGCTTTCTTACACTTTTCATCTCTTTCTAGAACATTTTCTTACAGTCCCTCCACTTTACTTAAATTCCATCCAAATTCCTCATCCACTCTCTTTTCACCTGTCTCTTTCTACATATAACTCTCTTCCGCCTCTCAACTTGTTCCACGCCCCTATTTCTCATCCACTCATTGTATGCTTTTTTCTTTTGTGCCACTGCCTGTTTCACCTCTTAAGTCCACCAACGCTGTTCCTTGCACCTCCCTCCGATGATTGACTTTTTTCTTTAGGCTTTTTTTCACGTAGTTGAAGGACGTTAAAATTGCATCGAGCATCATAAGATAAAAAAAAAAAATTATTTGCACAATTTTTTTTCTTTTCTACCACAAGCAACATTAGCTCCAGTAAAATGTTCCCAAACTGATACGACTCTAGATGGAATACTGATTAGCTTTTAAGTCATTGGTAAATTTATGAGAAAGTAAAAACTATCTTATTACCGAGATATATAATTATATACCAATTATAGCTTTCTTTCTAATCTCAATTATTATATAGTGATATGAAGCCTAAAAAAAAAAAAAAAAATTGAAGGAACGCTGAATGCTCTATATCAATGTCGTCTGGTGATTATTTGGATTTTTACGTTATAAATAGGGTCATTTGAGTGATGCTAAAAACCGGATATATAAGAATGAAAATACTAAATAACATACTTTAAACTAGCTGGGAAAAACTTCATAATGTATATAAATTTCAGTAAACCTTTCAGATGGATACAAAATGCCTTCTCGAATATACATCAGTATCAAGGCTACTTAGGATTAAATCGGTTCACATGTAGAGATGGAAGGAATTTGAGGGTTTTAACACTTTAAATGTTTCGTTTCATTCGGATCGTAAAAACGTCATAGAGATTTAGAGAGAAGTATTATTTTTTTTTTTTCTCAAAAGTATGGCGTTAAATTTTCACATTGAGCCTGATCATCAATTTTAAAATATAAAATATTTCCTCAGTACGACGGATCGTGTGATACAATTACACTAGTTTACGAATAAAACCGCTTCAAAAGTTAATAAATCTTTTACAAGAAAATCGTTTATATGTTGATTATTATATATATACTATTAGGAATGAAGTGAATACATTGCTATACGGAAGTATTCAGTTCGTTATAATTATTTGGGTTCTGCTATACGATGTTTTATTGTTAATGATGGCTCTAAAAATTACCATTGTGCAGGATCGTAGACCTCAACTCTCGTGTCTACCGTGTTGAGTTTAGTGGATTTTTAAGTTCCGATGATTGACTTTTATATTAGCCCTGACTTCACGGATTAAAGGTAGTGCTAAATGTGAACTAGTCACTGCTGATAGCATTCTGTTTTGGTAGTTCAGAGCAATTCCGCCGTATAGGCGGAACCATTAAATATGAAACTTCCACAAATAACACTATATTTGATTGGGAAACATCTAATTATTACCAAACTAAGAAGACCCTCACGAGGCTGGAAAAATCACATTTTGGAAACATGAAATCGATTGACACCAGAAAGGAAGCAGGTATCTATGGTGGTTAAGACAAAATTCAGTTAATGTGGGTGTCACCGAAACAAGAGAGAAACAGAATGAGTATTCATATCTTCATCTGCAGTATAAGGATTTTAAAAATAACCGAGTATCCTAACTGAAAAAAAAAAAAAAAAAAATTGCACATTTCCCTTTGTAAAATGTATCCAAACGGATACATCGTGAGATGTAATAATGGTGAACTTTTGCCTCTCATCTATAAATTTAAACCAAATAGTACAAAGACTGTCCCAATACCTAGATATATAAATAATTACAATTTACCAGTATAAATTTATTCCTCATATCTGTAAAAATTTAGTGCATGACAGCTATAAAATTTCCAAGGTAATAGATCACCGAATAAATTCGATTATCAACTGGAAATTTTCATTTTCCCGTTTTGAAGAGTCATTTGAGTGATGGTAAAAAACCGTATAATTATTGGTAAAAATACTAAATATGCAACTTCCAAAAATGTACTTTCAAGTACCTGGAATAAACTCCCAATTGTCCCAAATTCATAAATCATTTCTGAGCCAGAGTAAATTCCTTCTCGAAAAGAAAAATCAGTGAAAAAAGATGAGGTAATACGTTGGATGAAATCCATTCACAGGCAATGAAAGTTCTCGTTTGAGCGTTTCAAACTCAAGGAGTTTTCTTTCATTAGGGACGTAAGACAACTTACAAATTTAGACATAAAACGGATGTTATTTTGGGGAGGCATAAGTAGAGATTTAACGTGGCATCTTGAGCCTAGTGATCATACAAAAATATGGAATACTCCCGCAGTAAGGCGATTAGTTTGAAAATTTCCATATTAAAGAAGGTAAGATCATTAAGAAAGACAAAAAAATGTTTACAAGAATATCTTTTATTATCATCTATCCATTATTAGAAAAAACAAAATACATAGCCGTGCTGAGATATGCAGATTATAAAAATTATATGGTTTCTGATATACACAGTTTTACTGTTCACGATGGCTCTAAAGAACATCCTGTTGCAGCAGCGTAGACCTGGACTGTTGTGTCTGTCGGGTTGGGACTATGGATTTTTAAAATCTGATGATTCAATTAGCTTTTATTTTTTTTTTTTTAGCCCTGTCATCTCTGGTAAAAGGTATTGCCACAAGTGAACTAGTTACGGCTGATACCATTCTCTTTGATGGTAGTTAGGAACAATTTTACTGGAATGATGGCTATATAAACGTATATTTGGGCGAAATCGTCAACGATACAATTTCCATAATTGTCCTCGTAATCAATAGGGAAACAATTATTACCAAAACTCAGAAAAAGCATCTGAGTGTGAAAAGATCGTATTTAGGAAAAAAACATGAAATAGACTGACACGTAAAGAGAGCTGGCATCTGAGGTGGTTAGGAATAATAAGTATCAATGGATGTGCGGGTCACCGAAACATTAGGGAAACTTCGAATGAGTATTCTTTTTAATCTGCAGTATAACTTTAAAATTACATCGAGCAACCTGAAACGAAAAAAAATATTTTCACTTCATGAAGTTGCTTCTTATACAACAAGAAACATTATCTTTACTAAAATTTCTCCAAAATGATTCGTCGTGAATACAGATGAGCTTTTGACTCTCATCGGTAAATTTATAGGATAAAGTAAAAACACTATCCATATACGAGATATATAATTAATTATTTTATTTTTCACCTCCGTGGACGTATAGTGAATGAAAGCTACAAAAAATGCATTGTGAAACAAAGCTGAATGCTCTTTATTGATGCCTTGTGGAGAATGTTTGGATTTTTACGTTGAGGGTCATTTCAGTGATGCCAAAAACCTCATATTTGAGGACGAACACACTACACTTGCAACTTCCAGAAACGTTCTATAAACTAGCTGGGAAAAACTCCATATTGTATTTAAATTCAGTAAACATTTCTGAAGGATAGAAATTCCTTCTCGAATATACATCAGTATGAAGGATACTATGAAGACTACTTAGGATGAAATCGATTCACAGTTAGAGTTGGCTGGAATTTAAAAGATTCGTTTCATTCGGGACGTAAAAACATCATGGAAATTTAGAGATAATTTTTTTTTTTTTTTTTTTTTTTTTTGCGAAAGCATGGGGTTAAATTTGCACATTGAGCCTGGTGATCAAATATTAAATTTAAAATATTTCCTCAGTATGACGGATCATCTGACATCATTACACATGTTTAAGAATTTAACCGCTTCAAAAGGTATTAAATCTTTTACAAGGAAACCACATATAAAAATTATTGGGAAAAAACTGAATACATTGCTGTACGGAGATATTCAGTTCGTAATAATTATTTGGGTTCTGATAAACGATGTTTTATTGTTAATGATAGCAATAAAAATTACCATTGTTCGGGATCGTAGACCTCGACTATCGTGCCTACCTTGTTGAATTTAATGGATTTTTAATTTTCGATGATTGACTTTTTTTTAGTAATGACTTTACAGATCAAAGTTAGTGCTAAAGGTGAACTAGTCACGGCTGATAGCAATCTCTTTGGGGGTAAAGAACAATTTTACTATAATGATGGCTGTATAAACGTATTTTTTGGCGATATCATTAGAGATGCAATTTCCAGAAATGTACTGGAAATCGATTGGGAAACATAATTACCAAAAGTCAGAATACTGATCTGAGGGTGAAAAAATCCTATTTAGGAAACAACAAGACATCGACTGACAAGTATAGACAGCTGGCACATGAGGTGGTTAAAAAAAATAAGGTTCAATAGATATGCGGGTCACCGGAACAATCGAAAAACCAAATAAAAAAGATTTTTTATTTTAATCTGCAGAAGAATCGCTTTAAAATTACATCGAGCATCTTGACACGAAAAAAATAAATATATGCATTTTATGTAGTTGATTTTTATAAAATAATAATCTTTACTAAAATCATTCCAAAGTAATGTCGTGACATGGAATACTGACGAGTTTTTGACTGAGCTGTAAATTTATACGATAAAGTAAAAACTATCGCAATACCGAGATATATAATTATAGTTTATTACTTTATTCTTCACCCGCGAGGACATATAGTGCATGAGCAAAAAAAAAAAAAAAAGCATTTTGAAAGAAAGCGGATTGCTCATTATTGATGTCGTCTGGAGATTGTTTGGATTTTTATGTTTTAAAGATGGTCTTTTGAATGATGCTAAAAACCGCATATTTGAGGACGAAAAAACTAAATATGCAACTTCCACAAACGTACTCTAAACTAGCTATATATATATATATATATATATATATATATATATATATATATATATATATATATATATATATATATATATATATATATTTGTGCAAAACAGTGGCGTTAAATTTAAACATTGAGCCCGATGATCAATTATAAAATATGAAATATTTCCTCAGCATGACGGATCGTGTGATATCATTATACATGTTCACGAATTTAACATCGCTTCTAAAGTTAATAAATCTTTCACAAGAAAATCGTTTATTTGTTGATTATTATATATATATTATTAGGAAAAAAGTGAGTACATAGCTGTCCGGAGATATTCAGTTCGTAATGATTATTCGGCTTCTGCTATACGATGTTTTATTGTTAATGATGGCTCCAAAAATTACGATAGTGAGGGACTTTAGACCCGAACTATCGTTCTACCGTGTTCAGATTAACTGGATTTTTAATTTCCGATGATTGACTTTTATTTAGCCCTGACTTCACGGATAAAAGGTAGAACTAAAAGTAAACTAGTCACGGCTGATAGCATTCTCTCTGGGGGAAGTTCAGAATAAATTTACTGTAATGGTCGCTGTATAATCGTCTTTTTGGGCGAAATCGTTAAAAATGCAACTTCAAAAAAAAAATATATATTACCAAAACTAAAACACCTAATTATTACCAAAACTCAGAAGACCCTCATGGAGGTGGAAAAATCACTTTTACAAACATAATGAGAAATCGATTGACACCATTAAGGGAGCAGGTATCTAAGGTTTTACAGACAAAATTCGCTTCATGTGTGTCACTGAAACAAGCGAGAAACAGGATGAGCATTCTTTTCTTTATCTGCAGTATAAGGATTTTTAAAAATCACATCGAGAATCCTTACTGAATTAAAAAAAAAAAATTACACATTTCCTTCGGTAAAATGATTCTAAACCGATTCCTCGTGAGATGAGATATTGATGAGCTTTCTACTCTTATCTATAAGTTTAAACCAGAAAGTACAAAGACTGTCGCAATACCGATATATAATTAATAACAATTATCCAATATAGATTTATTCCTCATATCTGTAGACATGTGGGCACTTACTCTAGTATCAACCAGGGGCCAAAATTTGTCACATAGCAGAAGGAAAAAATAAAACTACTTTAAAAGTTAATAAAAAAGCATCAGTATTTATATGCTCTATCTGCCTGTCTACTTACCTATCTATCTATCTAGTAGGTACCATCCACTCATCCGATGTAGTGATTGATTTATTTGACATACAGCTGCAAAAACTTATTGAAAGTTGATTAAAAGCCATCAATATTTATTTATCTACCTGTTTGCCTTTCTACCTATCTATCTAGTAGATGCCGTCCACTCACCCAATGTAATTATAGATTAATTGGATAGACACATAGATTGTTGCAAAAATATATTGAAAGTCGATTAAAAGCCATCAGTATTTAATTTTCATACCTTTGTCTACCTACGTATCTATCTACGAAGTAGATACCATCCACTCACCCGATGTAGTGACAAATTATTAGATACATATAGATAGCTGCAAAAATTGATGAAAAGTATATAAAAAACCATCAACATTCATTATCTCTACCTGTCTGTCTACCAACCTATGTATCTATCTAGTGGGTACCATCCACTCATCCGATGCAGTGGCAGATTTATCAGATATATATAAATAGTTGAAAAAATAAAATCTGATTAAAAGGCATCAATATTTATCTGATTAAAAGACATCAATATTTATTGTCTCTGCCCTATCTATCTATCTAGTAGGAACCATCCACTCACCCGGCGTAGTGATAGATTTATTAGATAGAAACCGGGTGCATATGGATAGCTGGACAAATATATTAAAAGTTTGTCAAAAGGGATCAAGATTTTTTCTCCACATGTATGCCAACGTATCTATCTTGAAGGTACCATCCACTCACCCGATGTAGTGAGACTTATTATACATATAGATAATTGAAATATAGATTAGATGCTGATTAAAAGGCATTGATATTTATTTTCATTACCCATCAATCTATCTACTAGATACCATCCACTCTTCCGATGTAGTGACAGGTTTATTAGATAAATACTTATAGAGGGTTGCAAAAATAGATTAAAAGTTGATTAAACGGCTTCAATAATTTTTTTTTTTTTTTTTTGCCTGTGTCTACTAACTATAAATCTATCAAGTAGGTACACCCGGCAACAGTTCCGCCTGGGCCCCCCAGTAGCGAAATATAGTAGATGTGGCAGAAGTGTGTGTTTGTTCGTCTGTACATGCTCGAAAAATGTTCGGAACGTCAACTCTCTCACTCCATTGTGAACGTGAATCGACCTTTGAATTCACTCCATAGATGGCGGTGTGTGGTTATGGGGGAGAGACGGGAGGTCAGGACGGTAGGTGGGTCGGAGTTGGGGGGGACGAACAGCTAGGTTGTTTGTATTGGACATGATAATAGTTTTCCCAGTCATTATTGTGGATCGTTTTAGGTTACTGACACTTTGTATTCCTAACAACAATAAAAAAAAATAAAGTATTGTTGCATTGCTACCCGTTACAATATACTCCACGATAATTGGATATCCTCCATAACTTATTCCCCCCCCTCTCTCTCTCTCTCTCAGGTCATTAAGTAATCAGTATATAGCATTATCAGCACAGATTAAAGAGGATGTCTTTTAATTAAAACTGCTGACAAAGGTCGATTCACGTTCACAATGGAGTGAGAGAGTTGACGATCCGAACATTTTTCGAGCATGTACAAACGAACAAACACACACTACTGCCACATCTACTATATCTCGCTACTGGGGGGCCCAGGCGGAACTGTTGCCGGGTGTACCATCCACTCACCTGATGATAGATTTATGAGACTGGTAAATATAGATCATTCCAAAAAAATTAAAAGTTGATTTAAAGCCATCAATATTTACTTCATTTACATATGTTATGCAGCGTATTCCGGTTCAGCTTCTTGAACTCAGCATACAGGCATGGACGTGGGTTCCTTTGTTCAGGGCCGGGACAGAGCATCAACAAAGGAATATGGCTCAAACACAGGCTAACCAGTTTTACACATATATTACCTTATAAACATACAGTGGACTTGCACAATACAAAACACAGTACAACACTATATATGGTACACAAGGATCACACAGATTCTAGATCACAGGTAGGTGCAGGTGGCAGCCAGGCATGGCAGGGGGGCTGTCAGGGGTGCGTTCTCAGGAGAAGCGCTGGTCTCGGGCTGCGTACCCAGGTGTCCTGCGTAGGCTGGAGGGCAGCGTCGTGGGAGGCCCTTTCCTGGTGGGGGCTTTAGAGGTGTGGTTGTTAAATTATTATGTTGTTAAGATATTCTTCAGGATTGTAAGGCTTAGTGAGAGACCTTGTAAGTTTGTATGTCTATTGGGCTATGGTACAGCAGCAGCTGAGCTCGTACCTACCAGCACGAAACAAGTAAACAATGAACACCAACACTTGGTTTCGAACAATCAGATTTCAAACCACATTATGGAAGCTTCATATTCTAACATCCTTCCCTTTATATTTTTTTAAATAGACTGCCTAAACTACATCATTAAGTTCCACAATGATCACCAACAGTGTTCACATACGTTAGTACCATTAGTAGACAACCATCTCTTGAGGACAATTAGATAATTAAAAAATACATTCATTCTCACAGGGACGTTACACATGCTAATATAAACACCTATAAACATAAAGCAGAAAAAGACATTATACAGCATATACAAAATATAAGACAATACATAAAATCATTTCACTTTTACAAACATATGACACTGAGTAACCCTATCACCATAAAACACATAAACTATTATTATAAAGAATGTACACATCAGGAGTACGTGTTCTCCATAACATTGTTACCAATCCTGACCGGAGGCCTAACATCGCGGCCATACCTTGTTTTCGTTACTGCTTTAGGATGTGGTTCACCGTTCATATTTTGTTCTTTATTTCGCCTCTCTTGACCTGTATCAGAATTCACATCCTCAGAGCTACATTTATCATGGTTCTGCATGTCCTCTCTGTTCTCGTCCTCTCTTATCACATTACCCACATCTACTTCGATATATGAACCACTGAATGAGGGTTCTCTTGTTAGCTTTAAGTGACACCTGTTTCTACGATAAACCACCCCATCATCTGTCTTCACCTGATACGACCGATCCTTTAACCTCCTAACAACCCTTGCTTTCTTCCACTCCTTAACTCCTAACTTAAAGGGTTTCATCCTAACTACATCACCCTCTCGTAACTCTTGTAGTTCATGGGCACTCCTGTCATAGTAATATGCCTGCCTTTGCTGTAACTTCTTCATTCTATCCAGATCCTCAGTCACAGTTATTCGTGGCCTCAACAAACCATTCTTAGTTGGCAACACTGTCTTGGTCCTCCGACACATCATCCTTTGAACTGGACTAGTGTTCATTCCTTGAGTCGGGGTATTTCTTATATTAAGTAAACCAAGATATTGATCCTCACCTGTTCTCAAAGTTTTCCTCAACATTTTCTTAACAGATCTCACTGCAGACTGCTTTACCATTTGACTTGCTATTATAAGGGGATATAGTGGTATGCTGAATGCCCCACTTCCTAGTGAATCTACTCATTCCTGAGGAGACAAGCTGAGGCCCATTATCACTTACAATCTCATCAGGGATACCATAACGTGCACAATGAGCCTCTACTTTCCCAATTATAGATCTCGACCTCGTGTCATATACCCTGTCTATCTCCCAAAAGTTGCAATAGTAGCAAACAGTTATAAGATACTGTCTCCCTTCCAGATCAAACAAGTCAATGCCAATTCTACTCCAAGGCCGCTCTGGACACCCATAACTATGAAGAGGTTGTCTGGGATTAGAAATCTCATAAGATCTACATGTTTCACACGCTTGTATCATCTTTATGTAAGCATTCATGTTTGGCCAGTACACATACTCCCGGGCCCTGCGTAAACCAACCTCTGTACCTGAATGTTCTATATGAATATCATCCTTAATCCTGGCTCTCATCATCTTAGGAATAACTATCCTCTCTCCTCTGAAAATCAAGCCATCTGAAACAGTTAACTCATCTCTGAAATTGAAATATGGGGTCACAGCTGGCTGTAGTTTTGACCTATTTTCTGACCAGCCATTAATTATCACATCCCTTAAATTCTGTAGTGCCAGATCATTTCCAGTTTCCTGTCTAACTTCCTCAAGTCTATTTCCTGGCATTGTTACATGGTCTACTGCATTTACCTGTTCAATTTCCTTGCCATAATCTGTATCTCCAAAAGGCAAATATGCTCTGCTTAGTGTATCAGCAAGTACCATCTCCTTACTTCTTAAATATTTCACCACAACATCATATGCCAGCACTCTTACAAGCATTGTCTGCAGTCGCTTTGGTGCTTTATCTAGAGGTTTCTGAACTATTGATTCCAATGGCTTGTGATTCGTATATACAGTAACCTCCCTGCCATAGGTAAATTGGTGCCATGTCTCCAATGCGCATACAATAGCAAGCATTTCCTTCTCTATAACTGCATACCGACTTTCTGTGTCTGACAAGGCCCTACTGGCAAAGCAAAGAGATTTTCCATCTTGAAGAAGAACAGCTCCTATTCCTTGACTACTTGCATCAGACTGTATAGAGAGTGGCTTATTAGGATCAAAATAAGCCAAGATCGGTGCCTGCGTTAATAGTATCTTAATTTCCTGGAAAGCTTTCTCCTGCGTGTCTGCCCAGTTCCACTCTACTCCTTTATGGGTTAACAGAGAAATTGGTCTTATGACTTCAGAACCTTGACAAATAATTAACCATTCCTTTAAATCTCTCCACGCTCTCAATATTAGATGGGGATTCCATCCTCAGAATTGCCTCTATCTTCCTAGGATCCAGTTTAAGTCCTTCTGAACTAATCCTGTGACCCATGAATTCAACCTCACATAACCGGAATTGACATTTCTTCTTATTAAGTTTGATTCCTAACTTATTACACCTCTGCAAAAACTTGTTCATCCTTAGATCATGTGTTGTCTCATCACCATAAACTATCACATCATCAGCAACACATTGTATTCCATCCAGTCCTTCCAGAGCCTGATTTACTCTCTTCTGAAATATCTCACTGCTAACTTTTAACCCAAAAGGTAGTCGCAACCATCTATACCTGCCAAGGGGAGTAGCAAAAGTAGTTAGCAGGCTTGATTCATGATCAAGTTCAAGATGATGGTATCCTGACTCCAAGTCACATACTGAGAACATTTTTGCTTCACATAACTTAGGTAAAACATCTTCCATGACTGGCAAGTGACAGTGCTCTCGTTTAAGCGCTAAGTTTAACTGTCTTGGGTCAATGCATACCCGAAGGTCACCAGATTTTTTTACTGTCAGTGACATCTGATTCACCCAGTCTGTTGGCTCTTCAACAGGTGTTATTTTGCCTGATTTTACCAGTTCATCTAGAGCCATGGCTGCCTTGTCTTTCAATGCCTATGGGATTCTACGAGCTGGTCGAACACTGCACTGTGCTTTATCAACTAGGGTTAGATGAACTAGTGGACCTAGCAATGACCCCACTCCACCATCAAATACTGCAGGATAAAGATCACAGAAACTCACTGAATTCTCCAGCTTACAAACACTCTCAAAATTGTGATAATTTATGGTGATCAAACCCATCTTCACCGCAGTGCGAGCACTAAGCAAAGGCACCAATCCTACTTTATCATCTACAATAACAAATTTAACTAGGTTCTCTTCCCCAGTTTTGGGGTTGACAGTATTCACCTTTCCTTTCCCCAAAGCTTTCTGGGAGGAGCCGTCCCACATCTTTAGTGTCATTGTCTCTTTCGAAATCAAATTTGCTTGCACATGCCTCTTTGGCAAAACATCAACAGTGGCCTCACAGTCAATCTGCATCCTTATTCGAGTGCCATTTATTATCATATTACAATATATACTCTTACTTGGCTGAGACAGTCAGCAAATTCTTTCCACAGTACACACCCTCTCTGCATCGTCAAAGTCACTTTCACTGTCACTTTTCTCACATACATGATTAATCTTTGCTCTACATAATCCAGAAACTGCAAAACGATTCTTTACACCGCATTTATCACAGCTTTTTCTCCAAGCAGGACACATCTCTTTGACCATATTATGAATTTTACAACAATATTTACATTTAACATTAGATTTTGAACCACCTTTAGCTCCACCTGGTTGAAATAACTTCCACCATGCTTAGATGAAGGTCTAGACATTTCAGATCTAAACTTACTCTGGTTCACCTCTGATTGGCCAAGTGTTGTATCTGTGCTCGTCTTTTCAACCTTCAGCACCTTTTCTGACTTCATCTCTTTCATGTGAGCATTTGCCATTTCCATAGCATTACATATGCTAATTCTATCTATCTATCTATCTATAGCCCGACGCCCTAATCCCGCAAAGGGTGGCCGCAGACAAAACGCCTCCAAGTCACTGTCACCCACCATTTGACTCCCCTCCCCCCAACTCACCCCCCCCTCCCTCATATACCTCTCAACTCCATCCCTCCACCTCATCCTCGGTCTACCCCTCCCTCTCCCTCCCTCCACCTCACCTACATACACCCTCTTAGTCAGTCTTTCATTCTCCATTCTCTCCACATATGCTAATTGCTGAAGGTAAATCCAATTTTCTCTGGGAAATCAGTTTTTCCCTAATTTTCTCATCTCTCACTCCCATAATAAGCCTGTCCATAAGCAGTTTATCATGCATACAGTCACAAAACTCACAGGTCTTCGCCATGTTCCTAAGTACAGCTATATACTGTTCTATCTGGTCCTTGGTCACGCTTATTAAACTTAAATCTGTAAAAAAATTCTTTTTGTTCACCAACAATTATTTGCTCAAACTTTTTAATCACATTAGCAAGTACTCCTCTGTTTTCAGTTGGACCAAACTTCATACTGTTGATAATCTTGAGAGCATCCAGCCCGATACAATTCTCAAACAGGACCACCTTAAACTTCTCTGGTCTAAGCTTCATACCAGACAGCACCAGGTAGTTCTCAAATACTTGATGCCATAGTTTCCAATCATCAGCCACATGGGAAGACTGCATGTCCAAACTCCTCGGCGGTGCAAGATGATGGGGCGCAGTCTGTACTCCTTCCACTGCAACCGAAGAAGACTTGTCACCATCTTTGGGGAAGCCAGTACCAACCCCAGACGCAGTACTAATGGTAGAGCCGCCGGCACTTCCCGTCTCCATAATGTGGTAACAGCAGCAGCACAGGGCACACAGAAGAACCACCTCACCACCAACGTTGAGGGGCCCCCACCGCTGCCACCATGTTAAATTATTCTGTTGTTAAGATATTCTTCAGGATTGTAAGGCGTAGTGAGAGACCTTGTAAGTTGGTATGTCTATTGGGCTATGGTACAGCAGCAACTGAGCTTGTACCTACCAGCACGAAACAAGTAAACAATGAACACCAACACTTGGTTTCGAACCATCAGATTTCAAACCACATTATGGAAGCTTCATATTCTAACAGTGGTGGCCCTCGGGACTGGGGCCAAATAGGGCCAGCAGGCGTGCTGATCGGCGCCTGCCCTTGGCTGTGGTGGGAGTCCTGGTGGAGGGTCCAAGCTGGTCCAGGCCCGGGGTCGTCGGGGGGTCATCAGGAGTCGTCTGCGGCCGCTCATTCCCGGGGTGTCCGACAGCTGCTGGGGTTGTCAAGGGCTCAGCTGCAGGGACAGGACACCCAGGCTCACAACAGGTCCGATCCAGACACTCTACAACAGGAGACCTGTAGGGGAGCAATCTCCACCTTAGTGGTATGGGGGGAGCGTGAGGAGCGTCTCGCTCGGCCTCTGGAGGGCTGGGCCGAGCCAGAGATGTCGCCCTTGGCGGGAGCCTCCAGGGAAGTGAAGGAGGGAAGACTGGTGGTCTTTCCCTCAGCTTGGTGTATCTGGTGGACTCAGCAGGAGCTCCACTCTGGGGCAGTGGAAGGAGATCCAGTGGATTCTCCTTCTGCCTGGCAGGTCCGGTGGACTCTACCCAGGCTCCCCTTGTTGGGGTAGTGGAGGAAGGAAATCCGGTGGACTTTCCCTCCACCTGACAATTCCATTTGCCGGGGCACCACCTGTCCCAGGGACAGCAGAAGGAGGAAGTCCGACAGACTTTCTGACTCCTGCAGCAGGTCTGGTGGACTCTACCACTGTCCTGCTGCCGGGGGAAAGTCATAGCTGTGGGGTATCCGGAGGATTCCCCCTCTGTGGCAGGTCTGGTGGAGTCTACCACGGCTCTGCTCCCTTCCCTGGATTACAGGTGGGGGAAGTCCGATGGATGTTCCGATGCCCCTGTCCCAGAAGATGGGTGGCAGAAAAGGAAGGTCTGATGGACTCTTCCTCTACAACAGGTCCAGTGGACTCTACTGCGCTGCTGCTCCCCTTCGGGCGCTTAGTTCTAGGAAGACTGGTGGTCTTTCCTCCTTTTGTGATGACAGGTGTGGTGGACTCTACCGCCGAGGGCCTACGTGGGACTGTATAATAACAAGTCCCACCCCGAGTCTGGTGAGTACTGTCCTGGTCAGAGGGTAATGCACCTGGGCGATGCACTTCCTGTTGGCCTGGCTGGGTGGAAGAGGGGCATAAGGCAGCTGGGGACGTGGGCCAATGTGGCTCGGGGTCCCTGTGAGCCTCCCTGTGGCCTCCTCTTGGGGTGGGTGTCGCGCCCTTCCCAGGGTCACTTCGTCGGGTGGGTATTTCAACCTGTCTATCTACCTACCTCTCTATTTATGTTTTTTAGATACCATCCATTGACCCAATGTGGTGATAGATTTATTAGATAAATACATTTAGTTAGTAGCAAAAATAGATATAAATTGTATTAAAAGACATCAATATTTTTTCTTCTCCCCTGTCTGTCATACAAGTAGGTACAGTCGTCCACACTGCCGCGAGGTACATCACAGAACGTTGGCAACGCTGGCCAAGACGGTAACCCGGAACCTCAAGTTTTCGAACTTCATTCGATGCAGTCACTGGTGGGAGGGAGAGATGGGAATGGGAGGCATAATCCACATATCGTACGAGTTACGAGTGATGTAAGAGGTCATTCAATACAAATATTCAGTCTTAAATGTTTATTATCACAGATAATATTGCTATTCAGCATTTTTACACCATACAGATAAACAGCGCGCACCTGTGCTTCAATCGGGGGGAGGGTTTCGAAGCATTTCCCTTGCTTCTTTACTATGTCTCCCCAGCGTTGCCACCGCTCTGTGGTGTACCTCGCGGCAGTGTGGACGGCTGTACCATCCACTCATCAGATGTAGTGATAGATTTATTAGATACATAATGATAGTTGCAACAATAGATTAAAAGCTGATTAAAAGGCATCTACATTTTATTTTCTCTACCTGTCTGTCTACCTACCTATTTGTCTATCTAGTATGTACCATCCACTCACCTGATGTGGTGATAGATTTAGTAGATAGATACATATAGATAATTGCAAAATATATATTTAAAGTTGACTAGGAGACATTAATTTTATTTTATCTACCTGTCTGTCTACCTGCCCTCTATCTACCGAGGAGGTACCATCCACTCACCCGATGTAGTGAGATTTATTAAACAGATACTGGTACATAGATAGATGCGGAAAGGCTTCAAAATTCATTTTCTCTATCTGTTTGTCTACCTACCTCTCTAGCCAGTAGGTAACATCCACTCACCCGATTTAGTGATAGATTTATATGATAGACAAATACAAACAGTTGCAAAAATAAACCAGAACTTTATTTAAAGGCATCAGTATTTGTTTTCTCTACCCCATCCGTCTATCTAGTCGGTACCATCCACTCATGTTATGTAGGGATTTGGCAGATACATGTATAGTTGCGAAAATAGACTAAAAGTTGATTAATAGGCATCGGTATTTACTTTCTATACCTTTCTGTCTACCTAGGTACCATCCACTGACCCGATGTAGTGATATATTTATTAGATAGATACATATAGATATTTGAAAAAAAAAAAAAAAAAGATGAAAAGTTGATTAAAACTCATCAGTATTTATTTTCACCTGTCTGTCGACCTATCTATGTCTGTCTAGTAGGTACCATCCACTCACCCAGTATAGTGCTAGATGTATGAGATAGATATAAACAGTTGCAAAAATTGATTAAACGTTGATTTAAAGGCAGTAATATTTAATTTTCCTCTCTCTCTATCTACCTATTTATCTTTATAGAAGGTATCATCCACTCGCTCGATGTAGTGATATATTTATTAGATACATACATACACAGTTGCGAAAATAAATTAAACGTTGATGAAGAGACATCAATATTTATTTTATCTACCCGTTTGTCTACCTACCTATCTGTCTATCTAGTAGGTACCACTCAGCCGAAGTAGTGATAGATTTAATAGACACTGATAGCTGCAAAAATAGATTAAAAGTTGATTAAAAAGAATCAACATTTACATTCTTTAAATGTCTGCTTACCTACCTACCAGTATTTGGTACAGTTGCCTCCTAAAGTTTCTTTCGCCATGTGTAGGCTACCTCCCTGCAAGATGTAGCATCGTCGCGGTAGTAACGGCATGGTATAATATAATAATAATGACGTATAGAAAAGGGGGGGAAAGGAAAGAAGGTAAAGAATGATTGTGTATATGTGATGAGTGTTATGCAACCAGGTGGTCGTTCGTGGTCGCAGTAGTAGAGTATATATAGCGACAGACGCGCGTGGCGGGTGTGTATGCCAGACATCATAATAGTAAATAAATACAGGAGTAATGAACACATAACCAAACTTAACAATAATGTTAGTATGTATTCATTAACACAAAAGAGCAATGGGAATGTAAATACAAGCATAATGATATCAAAAATATATCATGAAGGTTATTGTAGGTATAGTCATCATAACCCAGCCACCCTTACCAAACCTTAATGTGAAATCTGGGGTGTTAAATCTGTTTCTGGATCTCGCTGTGGGACAGCTCGGAAACCTTTCTGAATAGTAAAACATATGGAAACGAGATGATACGCCTATATTACTAATATATCACCAGACTAATACAACATGAAAGGGGAATAAATAACTCTGTATGGGTAGGAATATATTGATCACAGACAACTGGAGGGTTATCACATCAAAGCAAAATAGTTCGAATCACTATCCGACATTTCCAGTATGACGAAAGATAAGTGAGCCACGCGGCTTCAGATACCACTGGATAGGAGACATTAAAACAGTAATAATATCATACAGGATACGTACTGTAAAAAGGGATATAATAATGGGAATATATGTGTAATGCTAGATGTTTTAGGGTCGGCTTCCCGTCCCTCTAACGCAGTGGTTCTCAACTGGTGGTCCATGGACCACTGGTGGTCCATGGTGACTTTTTGGGTGGACCACAGGACGTTCTCTATATTTGGTAATAAATTGGAGATTGGTACATATATTTTTTAATTTATTGAAAATTCAGTACGAAAATTTTATCAAAATAAATAATTGGCCATTCATAATATGCGTGCCTCCGCCGCCGCCCCCCCACCCCGCTATGGAGCCGCAACCCTACCCCCACCCCCGGAGGACACCACGGCAGGCCAGGTGAGTTCGGGATTGGCCCAAAGCAAGACGAGCGCGCGCCGGGGCGCCCCGACCTTGTGTCCCACTTCCCCTCAACCTACCCAACTGCGACGTCGCAGGAATGAGACACTATTTCTCGGCCAGAACAGCCCTCACCAGGATCGGGGTGGGACTGCTCCAGATACAGTCCCAGGCAATGCCGCGGTAATGGCCACTGTACATACTGGGGAGGGAATGGCCACTGAACGTCCCTCAGTTGCTTCCCCCTGCAACCCTGTGGTAACAGCCACTGTAAGTACAGGGGAAGGAACGGCCACTGTACGTCCTTCTGCTGCAGCCACATCTGGAGACTGCCTCGGTGTGCTAGCTATTGAGCACACACCAACAGGCAAAGACAGGAGGAGTGGAGCCGCGACGACAGCCACTGTACACGTCGGAGAGGGAACAGCCACTGTACGTCCCTCACCCACTTCCTCCTCCTCCTATGGGAGTAGCCCTGCAGTAATGGGCACTGTATGTACAGGGGAGGGAATGACCATTGTACGTCCCTCAGCTACTTCCAGTTGGGCAGGCAGACCCATGGCAATGGCCAATGTACGTGCCGGGGAGGGAACGGCCACTGTACGTTCCTCATCTGCCTCTTCCTCCTTTGGGAGCAGCACTGCGGTAAGGGCCACTGTAAGTATTGGGGAAGGAATGGCCACTGTACCTCCTTCTGCTGCTACCCTAGAGACTTTGGAACCGCTACGACGGCCACTGTATGGATTGGAGAAGGGACAGCCACTGTACGCCCTTCATCCGCAGTCTTGAGGGTTCTCCCAGAGGGGAAGGCCCCTTGCGCGGTCGGCTCACCACCTCTCGGCTGCGTGGGATGCCCTTCTCTCTCTCCCTCCAGGTGTGGTTCCCCGGAGGTGCTGCTGTTCCAGGAGTGGTGGCGAGGTCCTGTCGCCAAAGACCGAGTTCCTGCCCTACGGTCTGCCCCTGGACGACGTCGGCCCCTGACGGACGCCCCACAGGACAGGTGCCGCAGCCAACCCCTGATGGTGCCCTAACCTAAAGGCGACCACAGCAGCAGGCCTCCCAGGGCCAGCCAGCGGACCCCAAGACGAGACTGTTCCGGCCCTGCTCTCCGTCAGCCCTCCACCAGGGAAGGGCCTCCCTGCACCCCAGACCAGACACGTGCCCGGGTCGTGACGCCACCAAGAGCTGTACCGTGTCTTCTACAGGAGAGCTCTCCCAAAGGGCCCCCTCTCACTCCCAGGCACCACCTCAGTTAACCCCAGGCCTCAGGAATCCAATGACGTCACCTCCAACTCCCAGAGTCGTGTTAAAGACTTAGTGCAAGTGACAATCAGTGATGTGAACAGTGAGACAGGAACAGTATACTAAGGTTTCCACCTACCACCCCGCACCACCCACCACCATCACTTCACCATCACTCGCCATCCCCGCCAACACGGTCGACTCATTCGCCTTCCCTATCCCAGCCTCCTCCTCCTCACCCTCACCCACCTCTCTTTCCTCGCTCACCTCCCTCACCCCACCCTCAACCTCACCATCCCCACGGACCCCCTCCCCAACTTCACCCTCACCTGACCCCCAGCCAGCCTCATATTCCGGTACATCACCATCCTCTCCACCCGACACACCTCACTCTGCCGCCTCACCTTCACCCCCTCCTGCACCCCACAACTCTCTGCCACCAACCCACACCCCCAATAACTCACCACCACCAGACATGAGACTTCAACGTGTCGTCTGGCATCTCCAACACGGACCGGGCCTGACAGTACGAGGGACCCACCAGCTCCTTCGCAACCTCTGCCTCACCTCACGCACTTCCACACTCCACCTCACACTCAACCCACACCAAGAACCCAACCACATTACACACCACTGGACCGCCCTCATCCAACACATCAAGCCTACCCACCAGACCTCCACTACAAATACATACCACCTCCAGTCATGGGGCTGTGACTTCTTTACCACGGATGGTGGTAATATGCGCGCCTCCACCACCGGACCCCCCACCCCGCTATGGAACCGCAGCCCTACCCACATCCTAGGAGGACACCACGGTGGGCCAAGTGAGTGCGGGACTGGCCCAGAGCAAGACGGGCGCTGGGGTGCCCCGACCTTGTGTCCCTCTTCCTCTCAACCTAAGCAACTGCGACGTCACAGGAATGCGACACTACTTCTCGACTGGAACAGCCCTCACCAGGATCGGAGTGGGACTACTCCAGATACAGTCCCAGGCAACACTGCGGTAACAGCCATTGTAAGTACCGGGGTGGAACAGCCACTGTATGTCCCTCAGTTGCTTCCCCCTGCAGCCCCGTGGTAATGGCCACTGTATGTACCGGGGAAGGAACCGACAGGTAGTGGAGAGAGTGAACAAGAAAGAGGGGCTCAACTAGACTTACTTATTATATTGTCTCTGTAAGACATACCCTGCTCAACTTAGATTTTCTCTGAAGATAATAAATTAAGATCAACTCACTATATTCATCTTTAATTCCTACTACAAGAAATCGAGAGTGACAACCAAATAACAAAACTTCTCTACAAGTTACTACAAAGTCTTTTATGATATTACGGCCACTGTACGTCCCTCAGCTACTTCCTGTTGGGCAGGCAGACCCGTGGCAACGGCCACTGTACATGCCGGGGAGGAAACGGCCACTGTACGTCTCTCATCTGCCTCTTCCTCCTTCGGGAGCAGCACCACGGTAACGGCCACTGTACGTACATGGGAATGAACGGCCACTGTATGTCCTTCTGCTGCTACCCCTAGAGACTGTGGAACTGCAGCAACGGCCACAGTATGCACTGGGGAAGGGATGGCCACTGTACGCCCTTCATCCACAGTCTCGAGGGTTTTCCCGGAGGGGAAGGCCCCTTGCACGGCCGGCTCACCACCTCTCAGCTGTGTGGGATGCCCTTCTCTCCCTTCAGGTGAGGTTCCCCAGAGGTGCTGCCATTCCAGGAGTTGTGGCGAGGTCTTATCGCCTAAGACCGGGTTCCTGCCTTATGGTCTGCCCCTGGATGACGCCGGCCCCTGAAGGACGCCTCACAGGAGAGGTGCCGCAGCCAACCCCTGACGGCGCCCTAACCTAAAGGCGACCACAGCACCAGGCCTCCCAGGGCCAGCCAGCAGACCCCAAGGAGGGACAATTCCGGCCCCACTCTCCGTCAGCCCTCCGCCGGAAGTAAAAAGCGGCAGGCCCGACTCCTGACACTGTTTGGTCCCAGTCCTGAGGGCCACTTACCAGATCGAGGCCCCCAGATGGAAGGGCCTCTCTGCACCCCAGACCAGACACGCGCCCAGGTCGTGACGCCCCTGAGAGCTGTACCATGCCTCCTACAGGAGAGCTCTCCCGAAGGGCCCCCTCCCACTCCCAGGCGCCACCTCAGTTAACCCCAGGCCTCAGGAATCCAGTGACGACATCTCCAACTCCCAGAGTCATGTTAAAGACCTAGTGCAAGTGACAATCAGTGATGTGATCAGTGAAACAGGAACAGTACACTAAGGTTCCTACTCTAGCTTACCCAAGGTGCTGTGTTTGTGCTTAAGCCCTTCGGAGCCAGGGTTATGTACTAGTGTGCGGCCCGAGACTAACCCACTAAGGACAGTCCAAAAGACAGAATGAGTGATCAGTGTCGCCGTGGCTAAGTGACATCCCCTCGTGCACTGACTTAGGTATAGACACCGTACCCATGTGATATGTATGCTAGTATTAATTAACTTGTCACTTCACTCTATTCACACGCAGTGTATCTTGATGTGTATATTGAATGGAAATTGTGCACTGGCTCTGACATCCATACCGTGTCCTTGTGACCCGTTATATATGTGTATTGAAGTGAAATTGTACACCGACTCCAACATCAATACATTGCCTATGGACACGTTGTACCAGTATTAGTCACTCTGTCACTTTACCTCTTCCATTATCAGTATATCTTTGTATGTGTATTGTAAGGAAATTAAATTGAGACAATAGATGTGTTAAGGTATACTGCCGAGTTTTTATGCCCAGTTCCTTTGTGAGTGTTCTACTTCCGATCTAGAAAGAGGACCCCTCTCAGTCGCTGGTGTCTTTGGTACGGGAGGTCGGACTAAAAACACCCAGCATAACAATTCATATTATTGTATTATTCCTATTGATTAGTCCCGTATGATTGGTACTTACCAAAATCTGTCAACACACGCAGTCAGATGTCTTCTACCATTTACATCAACTTCCATGTGTGGGAGCAGATTTTCATGTTTGTTGCACATTAATTCCAAACAGAGGAATTGGCTTGCAGTGGAAAGCGATGTTCGTTGTGCATTATCAAGGACCACTCCTAACATTGAAAAGCTAGGCAGTGAGAAGAGAATCCAAAAGTCTGGTTGCAAAGAAAAATGTTACTTGTATACTCCTACATAACTTCAAAATTCTGTTTGTTAGAAATAAATTTCACAGCAAAATGTTAGAGAAGTGTTCATGTATTTCCTGGAAATTATGTTTGGAAGAAATATATTGCAGACCAAAATGTTAGCTGTCTTGTGGGAAATATTTTCCCCCAGAGCGGTTGCGCTCTCAACAAATTGTATGAGTTATCCCTGGTTAAAGGCAGAGGAAAACTAGAGACCGTTGTTAATTGTTCAAGCGGTTTTTATAACCCAGAAATTACGTTCTCATTAATAATTTTTGTTATTGATAAATAAAATGCTACTGCGTTTAACCCTCGTGGACAACTATACATAGTAAATACATGTAATTATATGGAATTTTCCACTGACCTAAACTGCGTCTGCGTGTTAGATGACGTGGCGAGGATGGAAAGATCTTCGTTTAAATCAGATGTGGAATAAAGATATTTCCATAGTTAAAGGGAATATTTGGTTTAGTTTTAGTTCAATTAAAGCTAATATTAATTTGTTAGATTCGCCCTGTACATATCATGATGTATTCTAACTGTATTTAGTACTGTAATTTATTAGTAGTTGGCAACTCACAATTCTATGAGGAATTAGGGCCCGCCATTTTTGCTCACTCTGCTCACAGACCTCAACGAGTTAATACTCTGCTCGTAGTCATAGTCAAGCTAGCACGGTTGTACATAAGCACCTTAAGGACGCTTGATTGCTCAGCCAATTACACAAAGCAGCCCATCGTCATCGGTTGTCCGACACTCCCTCTTCACTAGCTAAGTAACCTTTACGAATTGGCCAATTCAAGGGGGGATTAACTAAGAGATAGAAGAGAAATAGTTATTGTAGGTGAGTTAAGGATAAGTTACGGTTCACCTAACCCTATGAGACTTGTTCGAATTTAGTTAAGAAAAACTTTAGGGAAGAGTAACGACCTACGAGTTGTTTATTAGATAATACCAGAAATTTCTTACATAGCAGTGCCCCGACACGGATACCGACTTGTGTACACTAAATATTTTTCACATTTTGGTGCCCAGAGAGAGGGCCCCAATTTATTTACCAGAACCATTAAATATTTTTCATATTTTTGGTGCCCCGAGTGAGGAGAGCCGATGTGTGCTGAGGCGCTGAATGTGTTTAAAGTTGCCTTTGTTGGGCAAAGTTTACTACCACGTTCGGTTGAAGTGGAAGACGTAGACATACGTGTTTACCGAGCTCCTGGAGGAAGGGCTAGTTCTTACTTTGAAGATGAAAGGCTGAATGTCGAATTAGATTGGGAGCTTGACCGTACTGTCCTATTCCTGGGAGGAAATGATATCCATGAGGAAGTGGAGGTCAATGAAGTAGTGGAGAATATTTTAGGAGCCCCAGAGGGCTTTTGTAAATCCTCAGTAGCTATAACTCTCCTCGAGCCAACGAACCTGCCATATGGCTCTCCAGTTTGTTATGGAACATATAAATTAATTAGCAGAGCCGTGAACAGGAAGTTGCAATGGATCAGGAAGGGGAGGGATTTCATATATTTTAACGCCAAGCCCTTCCAAGCAACGTTGAAAGCTGATGGTATACATTGGAACCATCATGGTAGGGAAGCGGTTCTGCAGAAATTTATAAATTATATAGAACATAAGATAGGAGAGTTCTATGCTATACAAGCTATGGGTGGGCCTATGGAGTATTAAGAGGTAATAAAGTCTGAGCTCGGGGGATATGGGTGTTTTGGCAATTGAGTGTGGGGATGAAATAGAACCCTAGAGGTTTAATAACCCTGGGGGATAGGTTGAAATTATAGACCTAATTCCTACACTCCTCAAAATTAAATGAATAATTAGGTGAGCTTTAATGAATATTTTGAAATGAGAGGGGGGATGAAAACAACCTTAGAGGTTTAATAACCCAGGGGGATAATTTGAACATAGAGGACCTAATCCCTACCCTCTTCAAAATTTAAAATTAATCAGATAATTAGTAAACGGGTAAATCTGTGGTTGAAACTCATAATTAATTTATTAAATTTGATACCAGTCAACATGTCTGTTTCTTTATTGCAAAAATCTTCTAGTAGTAAGGCAGGATGGGTAACTAGAGCCATAAATGATTGTAAACAATCGTTGGACGAAATACCTCTGTCCAAGGAAAAATTAAATAGTCTCCTAAATATCCTGAAAGATCCGTGGAACAAGTATGAAGAAAGTTATATAACTATAGAAGCGGCTATAGTAAAGGCTGATGATAAGGAGCTCTTAGAGTCAGAAACTACGAAGTTTGAAAGTAAACTAGAAGAATACTTAACTGTAGTAAAGACACTAGAGTCAATATTAGCTGAGACTGCCGCGGAAACACAAGTTGTGGCACAGCAGAGGAGAGCTGTGTTACCACAAATAACGCTTCCGGAGTTTGATGGGGAGCAGAACTGGAAATCCTTCTGGTTCCAGTTCAAATATTTGGTACACGATAGAACAGATCTCTCTAAAGTCAGTAAACTTATATATCTGTTAGGACAGGTCAAAGGAACACCATATCAGCTGATAAAAGAATTACCAGTAGAAAATAATTATGAGGTGGCCTTGACCATCCTTAGACAAAACTACGAAGACAGGGAGCAAGTTATTACTCAATTACTGAAGGCTCTAATTGAATTACCCATACCTAAACACGATTTTGATTCCTTGCAAAACTTTAGGATTGCACAAAGTTGTAAATTAAAGGCCTTAGGTACTTGCGAAGATATTAATACATCAGATTGGATGCTTTCAAGAATTGTGTCCTTAAAGCTTCCACCGAAAACCAAGGATGCTTTGTATGGTAGGTATCAAAAGGATAGTTTCTCCTGCGAAGAGATTGAGGAAGGCTTGATGCAACTCTGTAAACATTTGCAAGGAACAGTAAAACCTATTGAGGTCAAACATAAGACTGAAATAAGGAAAAAACCCACTAACCAACTGGTTGGGAAAGCTAAGTCAGAGAAGACTATGTATGTGCCTAAAGAAGAGATAGGTACTTTTCTTAGTTCCTTAAAGGCTGCGGATAAAGTATTAGGAACAAGGTATAGACATGTTGAGAATATTAAGGAAGTAAAGCCTTCCATGGTAAAAGACAGGAAAGTTTGTGTATTCTGTGGTGAGCAACATTCCAGTGCATCTTGTCAACAGTACTCTGATTATTCTAGAGCAGCAAGGCTTCAGGAACTGGGGTGTTGTATAATCTGTATGAATTCCGAACATACTTCAGCAGACTGTAAGACTAAATTAAATCTTTGTTTTAAATGCAAAAAAAGATCATCATAGTGCTTTATGCCTTAGGATGAAAATTGAGGTTCCTAAACCTGCAAGCGTCAATATGACAATTGCAAAAGGGAATGGTCCATTAGTCATGCCAGCTGCAGTCCCCATAGCCGATGTGAAGGTATTGTTTGAGAATAGAAACCTATTAGTATGTACCCTGTTTGATACGGGTGCTCAGAAAACCTTCATCTCTGCTGACATTGTGGAGAAATTAAAGTTACCTATTACTGACAATGTAAATCTAGCCATTACAGGATTCTTAACAACGAAGAAAGATCAGTCTTTTGATTTAGTTAGACCTGTAATACAATTAGGCAGATATAAGTGCCGTATAACAGCAGCTGTGCATGATAGTATGGAGACAAGTATATACATAATGGGATTGAAGGAAACCTCTGATCATCTACAAAGCTCAGGGATAAAGTTGGCTAAACAGAATGTGGAATCAGATACTGTGGGTCCCATAAAAATGATAATTGGTTCTGATTATTGTGGAAGATTCCTACATAGGACTTTCAAAAAGAATAAGGTACAGTTGTTCAAGAGTCCAGGAGGTAATCTTATTATGAGTCAGTTGCCATTTCCAAAACAAGTTAAATTAAGGAGAGGTCAAACTAGTAGACTCAGTCTTTATTACCCCCACACAGTCGTTGATGGTAGCTAGAATAGGTGCAGAATTAGAACCTACTCTTATAAATGACTTGTTGGACGAAAATATTGAACCTGTACACAAATTGTGGGACCTAGACAGTGTAGGAATACACTCTGAGGAACCAACCCCTGAAGATAAAATAACCTTGGATTTGTATAATCAGTCTGTGGAATTTAAGAATGGACAGCATTGGGTAGGATTACCATGGAAACTAAACCATTCGGAGTTACCAACAAATTACCAAGCAGCTAAAGCTCAGTTAAATTCCCTTCTAAAAAAGTTGAGACATAAACCAGAACATCTGACCATATATGATAATATTATAAAGGTTCAACTGAAGAATAAATTTATAGAAGAGGTAGAATACCCTGTTAACCACAAAGAAGGCCACTACTTACCACATCATGCTGTAAGCAAGGATTCAGTAACTACTCCCATAATGATAGTATTCAATTGTAGTAGTAAAGCGTCCAAGGGATCAGCTAGCTTGAACGATTGCCTGTGCTCTGGACCTATACTAACAGAGAAGTTAGGGAATGTGTTGCTAAGATTTAGAGAGAAACCTTACGCTTACACAGCAGACATTAGTAAGGCCTTTCTCAGAACAGAACTGAGGGAGGAGGATAGGAAATTTACAAAATTCCTCTGGCCTCATGATCCTCAAAATGAGGATAGTCCATTGAAAACTTACTGTTTCCGATCGGTTCTCTTTGGCTCTTGTGCTAGTCTTTTATGCAACACTGTAAAGCATCATTTTGAAAATGCCAATTGCCCAGAAACAGGGCAGGCATTTTATATGGATAATTTGCAAGGTGTTGCTGATACAGAGTCGGAAGCCTTGAAGGCTTATGAAATAGCCAATTCCGAATGTGGGAAGGCAAATTTGCCATTACAGAGCTGGAATACAGATTCACCGCATTTGAGGAATAAAATACAAGATGACTATCCAGATTCTGACATTCCCAAAATTCAAAATGTGTTAGGTCTTAACTGGGATACAACAGCTGATGTAATAAGTTTGAAACCAATTAAGTTCTCTGATGTCACTCTCACCAAGAGGTCCTTGTTAAGTCTGGTTTCCAAGCTATTTGACCCATTAGGGTTAGTCAGTCCTATAGTTATTAGGGGCAAATGCTTAGTACAAGAGGCTTGGCGAGAAAAGTTAGACTGGGACACTGAATTAGGTGAGACATATGTGGAACAATGGAAACAGATCAGAAAAGAGTTTGAAACCACATCAAGCATATGTATTCCCAAGGAAATAAACAGTAATGAGAAGTCGCATTTACACATATTTTATGATGCTTCTCAAAGGGCCTATGGAGCAGTAGCGTATTGCGCAACAGGAGAGGATAATGAGATTATTGTGTCCAAAGCCAGAGTTGCGCCAATTAAACAAAAGGAATTTTACTGTCTTCCTTTCCTATCCAGTAAAGACAAATCTCACTGTAAGTCCATATGTAAATATCCTCAAACTGAGTATCAAGAGTAGTGGCCAATTTAGTTCCTACTTCTATGGAAGCCAATTCCATTTGAGGTAGGGTTCTTCCTTTAATAGAGTGAAGACTATTAAAGAGCTGTCTTCCAAATTTAAATTCATGCATGTATCCTCCAAACAAAATCCAGCTGATCTGCTCTCGAGAGGTTCAAACGTAATGAGACTGATTAAAGATAACTTGTGGTTTAAAGGTCTTAAAGGGTTACTCACTAAGGATTGGCCTGAGCAGAAACAGTACAGTATTGCTGAGGTTAGTGTAGCGAATTTGGATCCTGTAGTACCTGAGCCAGAAGTACTTGCCATCAGCCGATTCTCGTCAATAAGACAACTGCTAAATACTACTAAATTGGTTGTTGAATTTTTGAATAAGAAGGTGGGGTTTCAGAAATTAGATCCCCTAGAATACTGGCTGAAAAGAGTACAAAGAAATTCTTACGGGGAAAAATATAAACTTTTAGGCCAAGACACTGTGAAAGGGAATAAGCTGATAAAGAAGTTAGGCTTGTTCTTAGACGGAAAAGGTCTGATAAGATGTCGAGGCCGACTGGTAAAGGCTGACTTGCCCATCCAAACCAACACCCCATTTTATTACCCAGGAGCGGATGCTTTGTACAACTACTAATAAAAGCCCATGATTCCACTCTCCAAATTCGGGAAAAGTATTGGATTCGTACGCGTAGACAGGTTATTAAAAAATGTCTCAAAAACTGCATCATTTGTAGGAGGTATGAGGAACGACCTTATAACTACCCAGGACCACCGGCCCTACCGAAGGATGGGGTTAACGTAAGTCGGCCCTTCCAAGTAACAGGAGTGGGCTACACAGGGGCTATAACTGTTACGGGTGAGGAAATTCCCCATAAAGTTTACATTTGTTTATTTACTTGTTCCTATACAAAGGCAGTCCATCTTGAATTAGCGGAAGACCTAAGCTCAGAGATATTCCTCAATGTCTTTCGCAGATTTGTCGTTAGAAGGTCTTTTCCTGGCTAAGGGTCATATTACATGATACAGCGTATCATTTCCTGCCGGCCCCAAAACTGTGGGAAATATTTTCCTCCAGAGCGGTTGTGCTCTCTACAAATTGTATGAGTTATCCCTGGTTAAAGGCAGAGGAAAACTAGAGACTGTTGTTAATGGGGTGCTTCTGAAAAGCCTAGTATTCCGTCAGATGGCTCCACTGTAGCAGTAAACACATTCCCGAGCTGTTTAAAAAGCACAATTTTATTTGTTAAATATTTACACTGTTGTGTGAAATTGTGAGTCATGGTAATGTCATATGCCTTAATATAAATAATACAAATAGAACACGTATATATAACATATCATGAATTGTTTATATTTATCATAAATTGAAATTAAAATATCACTGATGGCATGTGATGGCAATCCGCCATTTCAGTGGTCCTATATTATTTAATTTCTGCTACATTTAGTGCAAGTTAGATTCTTATTACATAGTTTGTTCAGAGTGTAAAGTACGCCTAGTGGGTATCTTGACTCATCCAGTCTCTATGTGGGCAGAAATTTAATATTGAGTAAATACTGGCATTCACCATCATAAATCATCCGGTCTGAGGAACCGTCCCAAAACCAAGATCGTTTACGCGTCATTTTTTTGCCCGGTCTCACCGAGGATAGACGACTGGGGAAGGTACACAAGCCAAGACATCGCCTCAGAGTGATCCACAAGATTCACACGGAGTCAAGTTCAGTATTCACGATTTTATATATATATATATATATATATATTATATATATATATATTATTGATATATATATATATATATATATATATATATTATACATATATATATATATATATATATATATATCTATATATATATATATATAATATATATATATATATATATATCTATCTATCTATATATATATATATATATATATATATATATATATATATATATATATATATATGCAAACGATGAAAACACATGACGATTAAATACTACTGCATCCTCTTAAATATATACCCCCAGTGAGATTGCATCCAGGTCAAGTGGACTGGTATGTGCACAAGCTACTGACTCAGTCAGTGGAAGATCTTACAAACATATGTGTGTGGACAGGTGGCCTGGAGACAGTTCTCACATGACCATACCATTAGGGACTTGCCAAGAGGGGGCAATGTGTGTGAGATATTGATGGTAAGATGACCTTAAGGTATTTATTTGGTAGGCACTTGGTGAAATGTAAAAATTAAAATAACCACTAGTTCTCAACAGAAAAAGACAAAACTTCACTGTAACACTTTATTTACAAAAAGCTACAATGATACATATGAATATGACTCATGGTGCAAGGAAGCTGCAGGGGAAGGTCTCTCTCTCTCTCTCTCTCTCTCTCTCTCTCTCTCTCTCTCTCTCTCTCTCTCTCTCTCTCTCTCCGCTCAACAGTCAGGAACTCACATTACTGAACTGTGTGTGTTTGTGAATGTGTCCATTTACGACAGTAATGTAACCAACGTCGGGTACAGGGACATGAGAAATGGGCGTAGCTTAGTTAACAGCTAGAGAGGCAAGATGTGGGAATGACAATTACACAAAGATATCGCTCAGTGAAACTCACTGCCTATACATAGTCACTTATGAACCAATGACGAATGTTATGAATATAGCTCGTTTCTACTCTGAGTGAATCCGTGACATTACACGCCATCAAAATAAAATTTTTCATGGAAACTTGACATCCCTCGTGAAAAAACTTAAACACGGGACTGTCTTGTGGTGCGCATGCGTGAAGGAAGCGAGCAAAATGTCGAATGCCGGTATTTACTCAATATTAAATTTCTGCCCACATAGAAACTGGATGAGTCTAGATACCCACTAGGCGTACTTTACAGTCTGAACAGACAATGTATTAAGTACCAAATTTGCACTAAATGTAGCAGAAATTAAATAATATAGGGTCACTGGAAGGACGGATTGCCATCACATGCCATCAGTGAGATTTTAATTTCCGTTTATGATAAATATAAACACTTCACGATACGTTATATATAGGTGTTCTATTTGTATTATTTATATTTCGGCATATGACATTACCATGATTCACATTTTCACTCAACAGTATAGATATTTAACAAAGAAAAATATGCTTTTTAAACAGCTCAGGGAAGGTGTTTACTGCAACAGTGGAGCCATCTAGCGGAATACTAGCTTTGAAAGCACCCCATTGTTCAAGCAGTTTTTATAACCCAGAAATTACATTCTCAATAATAATTCTTGTTATTGATAAATAAAATGCTACTGCGTTTAACTCTCGTGGACAACTATACATTGTAAATACATGTAATTATATGGAATTTTCCACTGACCTAAACTGCGTCTGCGCGTTAGATGACGTGGCGAGGATGGAAAGATCTTCGTTTAAAGCTAATGTGGTATTAAGATATTTACATAGTTAAAGGGAATATTTGGTTTAGCTTGTGTTTAATTAAAACTAAGATTAATTTGTTAGATTCGCCCTGTACATATCATGATGTATTCTAACTGTATTTAGTACTGTAATTTATTAGTAGTTGGCAACTCACAATTCTATGAGGAATTAGGGCCCGCCATTTTCGCTCACTCTGCTCACAGACCTCAACGAGTTAACACTCTGCTCGTAGTCATAGTCAAGCTAGCACGGTTAGCACCTTAAGGACTCTCGATTGCTCAGTCAATTACACAAAGCAGCCGATCGTCATCGGTTGTCCGACACTCCCTCTTCACTAGCTGAGTAACCTTTACGAATTGGCCAATTCAAGGGGGGATTAGCTAAGAGATAGAAGAGAAATAGTTATTGTAGGTGAGTTAAGGATAAGTTACGGTTCACCTAACCCTATGAGACTTGTTTGAATTTACTTAAGAACAACTTTAGGGAAGAGTAACGACCTACCGGTTGTTTATTAGATAATACCAGAAATTTCTTACATAGCGGTGCCCCGACAGGGATACCGACTTGTATACACTAAATATTTTTCACATTTTGGTGCCCAGAGGGGCCCCGATTTATTTACCAGAACCATTAAATATTTTTCACATGTCTACTATTTTATATCATTTCTCGAAGTTCTGTTTGTTAGAAATATATTTATAACCAAAATATTTGTTGTCTATGCTTTATTTATCATTACTCAAAAATGAAATGGTCCACGATATTTTTTTTAATTGGGCTGGTGGTCCATGGCCTGAAACGAGTTGAGAACCACTGCTCTAACGCCTAGTGTGCAGCTGGGTTCTCTTTCTAAACAGGAGCTTAGACAAATAAGAGAGAGGCAGGACACAAAAACTCAAGGCAACAATCTTACATGTATATTGCTAAATTCTACTGTGGAACGGGCAGATGTCACAAATACAGGTATACTGAACAATTATAAGTCTAAAGGCCTAGTGTAATGCTGTGTTTTTAAGGAGACTTCTCGTCGTAAAAACACTAGCTACTGAAGCGGGGTCCTCTTTCTAGACCGGAAGTAAAGTACTAACAAAGGAACAGGACATAAAAACCAGGCAGTATACCTTAACACATCTATTACCTAGATCCTACTCGTAACAATACACATAGAATGATATTTAAGATACAGGGACACAGAGATACAGAGTTAACACTTGGCTCCACAGAATAATCATACACACTACAATAATCACACAGGGAGATTGTGAGTTTCCTTTAACAGGGTTTATATGTCACTTGGAGGCAGTATATAAATGGGATTGTTCACTTTAGGAATACACAAGGTTGGGAGTCTGGTTTAGGAATATTACTATAAAAGAGGTAGGGTGCGGATAGCGACACTCGACTCTGTCACCTTGTCACGGAGACACGTACACTTAGCTTTTGACTCGCCCGCGCCCTTACCTCGATGTTCACAGAAAACTCTCTGGTTCTTTTATATGGGGAGGGACTAGGATAATTCACAAAGTTCACTTTCTGCCCTGTTAGCGTTTAGTTCTGATGGGCCACTGTTTACCATGGTTTCTTGTGGGGTCACTGTCACTGTTTTCTCTGTTTCCTGGGTATAGTCACTGTAAGTTGCACTCGAAGATAGAGTACAGGGAGACTCTCCCGTCTGGGGGCCTCAACCTGAGAGGCGGCCCTCGTACTAGGGCCGCGCCGGTGGGGTGCAGGGAGGCCCTTTGGTCTGGGGGCCTCGACCTGATAGGTGGCCCTCAGGACTGGGGCCAAACAGCCGGAGTAGTCGGGCCTGCTTCTTCCGACTCTGGGGAGTGAGGAAGCCCGAATCGCCTTCGTCGGGGGTTGGAGAGTCTAGCCTGGGCGTCCTGGGACTGCGGGCACCAAGAGGGAGAGGCGCCGTCAGGACTGGACTGCGGCAGCGTCTCCTACGGGGCTCGGGCAGGAACAAGGAACTCCCGGGTGTAGGCGGTAAGCCCAATATCGGGCCTTGCCACCACTCTAGTGTCTCCTCCGGGACTATATTCCCGGATGGTGACGAAGGGCTCCCCGAAGGGAAAGAGGCTGGAGGAGGACTCACGTTGCCTGTGGCCTCTTGGGTGTGCCTGGAGGCCAGAGCCTGGGGTCTCTTTCCCCTATCACACACTCTGGCTGTAGCCATGAACTTGCCCGGCGTACGGGGGACACCTATAGGGTGATCGGGGTCGTCCCTTTCGCCGCGGCTTGGGACCACCGGCGTGGTGTTGCTCCCGGAGTAGGAGACAAGCCGGAGTGAGGGGCACAGAGGCCACACTCTCTCCAATACGGATTGAGTCTACCTTCAGGGAATTCTCTGCCCTGGTACGTGCCCCGGCCGGAGCCGAGTGTCTACCCATATGGAAAACAACTGCCGGGCGAACAGGGTCGCCTGCACTCTGCGGTTTGGGACCGTCCACGGGGTGTTGCTTCCGTAATAGGGAAGTGCTACACGTACGGTAGCAGGGGCTCTTTACCCTGATCCGTATTCTGGCTGTAGCCGGGAGCCGATCGGCCCCAACAGGAACATCTGCCGGGCAAATGGGGTCGCCCTCACGCTGCGGCTTGGGACCGTCCACGGGATGTTGCTCCTGAAGGGGAGAACAGCAGGAGAGGGAAGCACTGGGGCAACTCTCTCTCCCTAGTGTGTTAAGGCCGGGGCCTGGGGTCGCTTTCCCCTTCACACTTTCTATTAGGCCGTAGCCTGGGGTAGCCTTCCCCTTTTTACTTTTTATTAGGCCGTAGCCTTGGGCCTCTTGCCCTTGGGCCTCCTGCCCTAGAGGGTGTAACAAAGCCGTCAATACGGTGTTACCTGGGACTGAATTTGTTTCAGTCCCACCCCTATTCTGTCGATCACTGCTCCGCCCGCACAGTAGTTCACTTCCCCTGATCACCTGGGGTTGGGGCACTTGCGGAGAATAGGGACCTAGGACCGTGATGCCCTGACGACCCTCTTGACTGAGGTCACTAAACTCACCGGTGTGTCCTCCTGGGGTGGTGGTGGGGTGGCGGCTCGGTGGTGGTGTGGGGGGTGGTGAGGTGGGGGGTGGTGAGGTGGGAGGTCCGGCGGCAGGCACGGCGGGCATTTTACCACCCTCCGCGTTGTAGAAGTCACGACCCCGTGACTGGAGGTGGTAGGAGGTGGTAGGTGGTGGAGGTGGATGTCTGGTGGGCCGGGGTGAGGTGTTGGGTGAGGCTGGTCCAGTGGGTGGTGAAGGTGTTAGGCTCCTGATGGGGGTTGAGAGTGAGCCGGAGGGAGGATGGATGGTTGGTCCGGCGTAGGAGTCGGAGAAGGTGGTGGGTCCCTCGGATTCTGATAGGTGGGCGGTCGTGGTGGCGCCATAGCACCCTCTCAATTTTTGTTTCTGGTTGTAAGGTGTTGGTGGTGGGCGTAGCGGGCGGTGATTGAGAGTGGTGGGTTGGAGGAGGTGGGGTGGTTGGTGAAGGATCAGAATCGGAGGAAGGTGGTGGTGGGTCAGGCAAGGGGGACGTGGGGGAAGGGGTTTGTGGGTATGGTGAGGTTGAGGGTGGGGTGGGGGAGGTGAGCGAGGAAAGAGAGGCAGGTGAGGGTGGGGAGGAGGATGGTGTGATAGGGAAGGCGAATAAGTTGGCTGTGTAGGTGGGAAAAATGAGTGGCGGAGATGTGATGGTGGTGGGTGGTGCGGGGTGGTAGGTGGGAGGGAGTAGACAGGAGGAGGCAGTTTTGGGAAGTAGGTTTGGGAAAGATGAGGTAAGGGTTCTAGGAGGCCTGTGAAGGGGGAGGCAGGCTTTGTGTTGGGGAGGAATAGGAAGGGGGGAGGCGGTAGTAGTGGAGAAAGTGGTGTGTGAGGTGGGAGGGTTAGGAATAGGGGTAGGAATAGGGGAGGGCAAAATAGGAGAGATAGTGAGAGGAGAGGAAGTGGAAAGATGACGTTTTCCCCTGTCGTAGACTGGGGGAGATGTGAGGTGGCCCTGTCATTACGGTGGGATGCGGGGGCAGTGGGGGGGCGCCTTCTGTGCCTTCCTCGTTTCACTTTCCTTCTTTGAGGCTTGGGGCAATCAGCGTATGGTGGGGAGGCTTGTGGGCGCTCTTGTTTTGTTATGCTGCCCTGGGCAGCTTTTAGCTGCTCACGAATGTCGTGGATTGGGCACTCAGGGCAGCAAGGAGTAAATTCCCATGGACTTACAGGGATGAGATCCGTGAGGAATTGGTTGATGTTGCCGATGCTTTTGGGGGAGGAGTGGACAGTTAGAAGGCGCCTTATTAAGTTGACTTGTTTATCCAGGTCTCCCATCGGTTCATGTATTATGAAGTGGTTTTTAATGAAATCGGGGAGGATCCTGAGGAGTTTGTGGAATATGAGTTGCTCTCGGGTTTTTGCATCTGTGCCCGGGTATGCAGCGGTGACGAGCCGCCTAGCCTGGATGAAGATGTCATCGAGGATTCCGTCATATGTGAGGGCGTCTAGTTCCGACAAGGCTACAACTGTGCCCAGAAATGGTGTCGCCGCCTGTTTCACAATTTGTTTGAATTGATCCCATTTTAGTCTCGGGACGATTTTGGGAGTGACAATGGTGATTATTTTCCCCAGGTTAGGTAGTGTGACTGCAATCTTTTCTTTGTCTGAGTCAAACCCTATGTCTACGAGGGGTTTGACCATATCTAAATATACTTCTATGTCGCACTGGTCCGGGTTGAATCTCGGTAATTGGATGTTCGGTTTGGCTGCCATTGTGCAAGTTTCCTTTCTTCGTTCCTCCGTGCTTTTACTCGGATCCAGAACCACCGCTTGCCACCAGTGTAATGCTGTGTTTTTAAGGCGACTTCTCGTCGTAAAAACACTAGCTACTGAAGTGGGGTCCTCTTTCTAGACCGGAAGTAAAGTACTAACAAAGGAACAGGACATAAAAACCAGGCAGTATACCTTAACACATCTATTACCTAGATCCTACTCGTAACAATACACATAGAATGATATTTAAGATACAGGGACACAGAGATACAGAGTTAACACTTGGCTCCACAGAATAATCATACACACTACAATAATCACACAGGGAGATTGTGAGTTTCCTTTAACAGGGTTTATATGTCACTTGGAGGCAGTATGTAAATGGGATTGTTCACTTTAGGAATACACAAGGTTGGGAGTCTGGTTTGGGAATATTACTATAAAAGAGGTAGGGTGCGGATAGCGACACTCGACTCTGTCACCTTGTCACGGAGACACGTACACTTAGCTTTTGACTCGCCCGCGCCCTTACCTCGATGTTCACATAAAATTCTCTGGTTCTTTTATATGGGGAGGGACTAGGATAATTCACAAAGTTCACTTTCTGCCCTGTTAGCGTTTATTTCTGATGGGCCACTGTTTACTATGGTTTCTTGTGGGGTCACTGTCACTGTTTTCTCTGTTTCCTGGGTATAGTCACTGTAAGTTGCACTCGAAGATAGAGTACAGGGAGACTCTCCCGTCTGGGGGCCTCAACCTGAGAGGCGGCCCTCGTACTAGGGCCGCGCCGGTGGGGTGCAGGGAGGCCCTTTGGTCTGGGGGCCTCGACCTGATAGGTGGCCCTCAGGACTGGGGCCAAACAGCCGGAGTAGTCGGGCCTGCTTCTTCCGACTCTGGGGAGTGAGGAAGCCCGAATCGCCTTCGTCGGGGGTTGGAGAGTCTAGCCTGGGCGTCCTGGGACTGCGGGCACCAAGAGGGAGAGGCGCCGTCAGGACTGGACTGCGGCAACGTCTCCTACAGGGCTCGGGCAGGAACAAGGAACTCCCGGGTGTGGGCGGTAAGCCCGATATCGGGCCTTGCCACCACTCTAGTGTCTCCTCCAGGACTATATTCCCGGATGGTGACGAAGGGCTCCCCGAAGGGAAAGAGGCTGGAGGAGGACTCACGTTGCCCGTGGCCTCTTGGGTGTGCCTGGAGGCCAGAGCCTGGGGTCTCTTTCCCCTATCACACACTCTGGCTGTAGCCGTGAACTTGCCTGGTATACGGGGGACACCTATAGGGTGATCGGGGTCGTCCCTTTCGCCGCGGCTTGGGACCGCCGGTGTGGTGTTGCTCCTGTAGTAGGAGACAAGCCGGAGCGAGGGGCACAGAGGCCACACTCTCTCCAATACGGATTGAGTCTACCTTCAGGGAATTCTCTGCCCTGGTACGTGCCCCGGCCGGAGCCGAATGTCTACCTGTACGGAAAACAACTGCCAGGCGAACGGGGTCGCCCGCACGCTGCGGATTGGGACCGTCCACGGGGTGTTGCTTCCGTAATAGGGAAGTGCTACACGTACGGTAGCAGGGGCTCTTTACCCTGATCCGTATTCTGGCTGTAGCTGGGAGCCGATCGGCCCCAACAGGAACATCTGCCGGGCAAACGGGGTCGCCCTCACGCTGCGGCTTGGGACCGTCCACGGGATGTTGCTGCTGAAGGGGAGAACAACAGGAGAGGGAAGCACTGAGGCAACTCTCTCTCCCTAGTGTGTTAAGGCTGGGGCCTGGGGTCGCTTTCCCCTTCACACTTTCTATTAGGCCGTAGCCTGGGGTCGCCTTCCCCTTTTTACTTTTTATTAGGCCGTAGCCTTGGGCCTCTTGCCCTTGGGCCTCCTGCCCTAGAGGGTGTAACAAAGCCGTCAATACGGTGTTACCTGGGACTGAATTTGTTTCAGTCCCACCCCTATTCTGCCGATCACTGCTCTGCCCGCACAGTAGTTCACTTACCCTGATCACCTGGGGTTGGGGCACTTGCAGGGAATAGGGACCTAGGACCGTGATACCGTGATGCCCTGATGACCCTCTTGACTGAGGTCACTAAACTCACCGGTGTGTCCTCCTGGGGTGGTGGTGGGGTGGTGGCTAGGTGGTGGTGTGGGGGGTGGTGAGGTGGGAGGTCCGGCGGTGGGCACGGCGGGCATTTTACCTAGATATGGGGTGTTAGTATCGCGCAGGATACTACTCAGGACAAGATCGGGTAAGGTGAATAGCACTTAGGGCAGAGAAGTTATGCACTGTTATTGAAGGAAAGTCTAGGTTCTGTGTACTGGTGGAGGTGGTGGCATTATTTCACTGCGGGTAGGCTAACGGGTTTGTTGGTCGGGTCGTTAATTATTACTGTTGCACTGGGGCCTCCGTATGATCTTAGTGTTGAGGCGGTGTCACCATCTGGTAGCGTGTTCACTGAGATAGACCAGTATTTCACTGCCTTGCTGTGTTCACTGTTTCACTGTTACCTTGCTTATTCCACCACTCTTTTATATTATTATTGATTTTTTTCTCACTGACTTCCCCTTTTCTGTTAACTCACTGTTCTGCCCTTACTTCACTATGTCACGGACACTGTGCCTTCACTATCACTCACTTTCAGGTCTGGGCATAGTGGAGATCAGGTATAAGGGCGGCAGAGGTACTCAGCCTCACTACTGACGGGGCTGAGTTCCGCCAGGGGCCTCTGTATTCAGGGGCCACGGGATCATGCTAGGGGCTTCCTCTCTCGTCTGGGGCTGCTGGTGGCGAAGGGTCCTGTGCTTTCAGGGCTTGGGGTGGGAGTCTGTCCCTCAGGGCTGGGGCTAAATAGCTGCCTGACCTTCTCAGTCAGGTGCCTGATGGAGGACGAAGATCTCCGGTTTCGGGGTGTAGGGAAGTCCCGCCCGGGGGTCCTGGGGGAGGTCTGGAGGTCCCAAGGGCTGCGGTCCCCGGCGGTCAAGGACGCCGTCCGGAGGGAGCTACGGCATTGGCCTGTGTCAGGGTCCATCAGGCAAGTCCTCTCAGGAGCTGGCTGCAGGGAGAAGAGCCCGGTGGTAGTCATGGGGCCTCTAGTACTCCTCCAGGCTGGGGGCTCCCTCTGGGTCGTAGGTTGGTGGGCAGGAGTCAGCACCTGACGGAGGAGCGGCTACTGGCCGTCTCCTACCATAGGGCCCGGCTACTGGCCGTGGCCTTCTAGGGGCGCAGCTACCAGCCGTCACTAAGGCCTGGCTACTGGCAGTGGCCTGAGGAAGGGAGCGGCTACAGGCCGACCCAAGGGCACCTTCGGAGCGGCTACCAGCTGTCTCCTGACAAAGGCAAGAGTGCCTACCAGCCATCTCCTTGTTACCTCTGGAGTGGCTGCAGGCCATCTCCTGTAGGAGGGTCGAGCGGCTACCGGTCGTCTCATTCAGGGCACCTTCAGAGAGGCCGCCGGCCGTCTCCTGACGAAGGCGGGAGCAGCTACCAGCCGTCTCCTTGTTACCTCCAGAGCGGCTGCAGGTTGTCTCCTGTAGGAGGGTCGAGCAGCTACCGGCCGTCTCTTTAGGGGCACCTTCAAAGTGGCTTCTGGCCGTCTCCTGACGAAGGCTGGAGTGGCTACCGGTCATCTTGTTACCTCCAGAGCGGCTGCAGGCTGTCTCCTGTAGGAGAGTTGAGCGGCTACCAGCCGTCACAGGGGTGCTGACTGGAGCTAGAGTAACAGCTCCACCCTCTGGTTGTTGAGGATTGGGTCGCCCGCAAGGTAGTTGCGGATTCCTGCTATGGTGGCAGCGGGCGAGTTGCGGGTCATAGGGGCGCGCGGCCCGGGCGGACTTATGTCCCTCTCGCACGGAGCTGGTAGCGCGCTGTCTACCTCTCTGTGGGCTCTTTCTGGGGGTGTCGTGTTGTTTTCAGAGCCCAAACCCAGCATCTTAATATGCATACAGGAGGAAGCATTAATAACTCAGTTAAGCAAGAGGAATTTGAAGAGAACTAGGAGGTGCATCCATATGTTCTGTGATTCATAAGAGGTTCCGGGCGAGATCCATGAGACAGACTTAACACCCCAGATTTCACATTTAATACTGTTTGGTGAGGGTGGCTGAAGTATGATTACTATACCTGGGACAACCTTCGTGACACTTTTCTGTTTTGATTTTATATTAACATTCCTATTGGTATTATATATTAAACAATACATACTGTCATTATTATCGTTGGTTATGTGTCTATTACTCCCGTATTTATTTAATACTATGATGTCCTGCATAAACACTCACCACTCACGTTTGTCGTTCTAGCACGACTTATCGTTCATTCATAGATACGTGTTTACGCTACTATTGCGACGGCGCCACATCTGACGGGAGTTATTTTTAGGAGAAAGGAACTTTGGGAGGCATCTGTACATACCATCCATTCACCTGATGTAATGACATTTATTAGATAGATACCTATGGAAAGTTGTAAAACTATTAAAAGTTGATTAAAAAGCATCAATACTATTTCTTCTACCATATCTATCTAGTAGGTTCCATCCACTCACATAATGTGGTGAGATTTATTATATAGATACATATAGATAGATGCAAAAATAATTAAAAGTTGATTAAAAGGTGTGGTAATCATAGGGGCATTTGTCTTCTTAGTATAATAGGAAAAGTGAATGGTAGGATACTTATTGACAGTTAGAGAAAGAACAGAGAAATTAGTTGGAGAAGAACAGGGAGGCTTTAGGAAGGGAAGAGGTTGTGTAGACCAGATATTCATTCTTAGATCTTTAGTGGAAAAGTTTCTAGAGAAGGGAAAGAAGTTGTATGTGGCTTTCATGGATTTGGAGAAAGCATATGACAGGGTGGATAGACAAGGATTGTGGAAAGTGTTAAGAATATATGGAGTAGATGGGAAGTTGTTGAATGCTGTGAAGAGTATGTACGATGGTGCGAAGGCTTCAGTGCGTGTGGATGGTGAGCTAAGTGAATTTTTCTCTTTGAAAGTTGGGTTGAAACAGGGATGTGTCATGTCTCCATGGTTGTTCAATCTGTACATGGATGGGGTAATAAGAGGTACAAGGTAGGGTAGTGGATGTTGGCGTGGCCCTGGTGAGAGAGGATAGTGTTTGGAAACTCCCTGTACCGTTGTTTGCAGATGATACTGTGTTGTTGAGTGAAGACGAAGGGGAGCTGCAAGGCTTGGTGGATGAGTCTGGGAGAGTGTGTAAGAAACGGAATCTAAAGGTGAATGTAGGGAAGAGTTAAGTGATAGTCTTTGAAAGAGGTGAAGTCAGTGAATGTACAGTAAGGTTGGATGGTGAGGAATTGGAAAATGTGAGTACGTTTAAGTACTTGGGTAGTGTGATGAGTAAGGATGGAGGTTTGGAGGGTGAAGTGCTTGAAAGGGTACAGCAGGGAAGAAAGGCTGCTGGTTCTTTGAAGGCAGTGATAAGAAACGGAAGTGAGCATGGAAGTGAAAGAGTTACTACATGACAGTATTGTGATACCATCTCTAACGTATGGAAGTGAAGCTTGGACGTTGTTGGAAGGACACAAGTCAAGAGTGAGAGCAGTGGAAATGAGTTAATAGGAGCCTGTGGAGTTACATGGAGAGACAAGCTGACGAATGATGATATAAAGGAGTGTTGTGGTGTGGATGTTGATGTGTATGTGATAGGAAGCGTTATGAGGAACACACTGAGGTGGTTTGGCCATGTTGAGAGGATGGAAGGTGAAAGACTGACGAAGAGAGTGTATGTGATTGAGGTGGAGGGGGAGGCCGAGGATGGGGTGGAGAGGTATATGAGAGAGGGGTGTGTGATTTGAGAGCAGGGCAGTGAAATGGCGGGGGACAGGGCGACTTGGAGGCGATTTGTTTGTGGTCACCCCAAACGGGATGGAGGCGTCTGGCAATAGATAGATAGATTAAAAGGCATCAATATTTTTTTATATCTTACTGTCCGTCTACTACCTATCTGTGTGTTAAGTAGGTACCATCCACTCAACAGATGTAGAGATAGATTTATTAGTTGCATAATGATATTTGCAAAACTAGTTTAAAAGTTGGTTTTAAGGCATCCACATTTATAATACCTGTCTGTCTACCTACCTATCTGTCTATCAAGTTGGTACCATCCACTCACCCGATGTCTTGATAGATGTATTAGATACACATTGTTGCAAAAAATAGATTAAGGGTTGATTAAAAAGGCACCATTATTTATTTTCTCAACTTGTCTGTCTACCTACCTAGCAATCTATCTAGGGGGTACCGTCCACTTATCCGATGTAGTGATTTATTTATTAGGTAAACACATATAGATGGTTGATACATTAAAAATTTATTTAAATGCTTCAGTATTTATGTTCTCTACCTGTCTGTCTACCTACCTATACGTATATTAACAAGGTACCATCCACGCACCCGATGTAGTGATAGATTCATTACCATAGATAGATACATGTATTGTTGCAAAAATTTAATTAAAAGGCATCAATATTTATTTTCTCTATCCTCTCTATCTGTCTGTTAGGTTCCATCCACTCACCCGATGTGGTGATAGATATATTAAATAGATACACATTACACAGTTGCAAAAATATATTAAAATTTGATTATAAAGCATCAATATTTATTTTCTCTACCTTATCTATCTATCTAGTAGGTACCATCCACTCACCCGATGTAGTGATAGATTTATAAGATAGATAGGCCTGTAACTTGCAATACTTTGGTGATAGAAACTCCGTGTACAAACAGCTAGATAAGGAGTTTATTACAAGCTCACAGTAAAACAGTCTACCCGACCAGGCTGCCTGATATCAACTGATGCAATAACGCCGTCTTCAGGCGTGGGAAAGCATGCTGACCTAGCAAATTTAGTGGGGGCATGTATGCATTAGGGGGGGACATATATACATCGGGGGTAGACATATTGTGGAGGGGGTACACTACTCCCCCGGGTAGCTGAGACGGTGTCTCCTGACACCGGGAGTTAAAAGGTGTTTGATTATAGTAGTATGGCAGGACCGGGAGGTTTGGACAAGGGATAAGTATGATACAGGGGCAGTAGGGGAGACATGGCCATGTTGAGGGGAGGGAATTAGAACGATATATACAGATGAGATATACAAGGATTAATAGGTACAAATGCAGTAAGGGTCGAAGGTATATATAAACATAATGGGAATTACACAATAATGGTTTGCTACATGATAAACAAGGAGTAGATATGAGAGGTCTATTGTTGTTCTGCCTTAATTTTTTTTTTTTTTTGTATTTTCTGTAGGATACACTGTCACTGAGTAATGCATGAAAGAAAGACCATCATTTTCTAGTAGGCAGAGTGCTGTTCACAGTTTGGTTAAATGTTAGATGGCAATGGTAGTCACGGAAGGCGAGGGCACTATGTACGGGGAGTTTCTACGTCGTGTGTAGGGCGTACTATGCCTGTAGCGACTCTGATTTCCTGGAGTCGACGTTTCATTTTTCTGACACAACAATGCACTGCACAGATGATGAGTAGAAAACCTATGAAAGCGATAACCACAGGGGGAAACACAACTGTTGGATGAACCCATGAACGGCTGAAGGCCAGAGAAAATTGATCCATAATGAAATCACTGTCATTGAGGAAGGTGAGCATGCGCAAGTGAGGGGAGGTGATGGAAATGTTGACAGATGGTTGGGTTGAAGGCATGTCGATTGGTTGAAAGATGTCATAGGAGTGTTTACGAACAGCTTGGTGATAGCGAGTGGCGTAAGTGATGACGGACTCTGATTTGACGGTACAATAGTCAGGTGCTTTCTAGAGACCACTGGCGGGGACGGAGCGAACGGAAGAACCAGGACACATGATTGTGACAGAGATGGGAACAGCAAAGAAGAAATACTGGACATGGTTGAGGTGAGCATGGTGGACCGGGAGGTCAGGAGCTGGGACAAAAGTACAGGCCGAGTAGATGGAATGGTTGCGAACTAAAGCAGACTCACAGGGTGTAGCACTGCTAGGGAAGATAGTGAAAAGGTGGGCAGCACAGAGACGAGAGGTCGGAGTAAGGGAGGAACATTGCTGGAGGTCTGTGGAAGAAAGGAAGGCAACGGAAAGATGATCATGGGAGAGGAGGAAATATTCTGAAGGAACAGATACTGGTAACAAGGAGTTGTTGAGGCGGAAAAGGAAGGGAATGATGTGGAAAAGGGTAAAGGTTATGGCAGAACGGAGAGGAATATGGACGACGACGTATGTAGTGAGAAGAGCGGCTTCGAGAACAGGATAATAATATTCAAGGGAGGAGTAAGGGAGGACTGGGGAGAGATCGAAGGTGGAGTGAGCCCATTCCAGGACAGAACGGAGAGCTGAGACAGGTACTAAGTCGGCAGTGACACGTCCATTGATAGCATCGACCAGGATACGAACCAAGGTAGAGACTTGAGACAGGAGAGAGTCAACGGCCAGTTGGAGATTATCCATGTTGAGTTTGAGGTAGAAGAACTGAGAGATAACGTTGAGATCTGAAAGGTGGCGTTGTAAGATATCGGTGAAATTGTTTAGAGTAGACGTGACTTCATTGAGTTGGGTTGTGAGCTTCTGTAACATAGTGTGTTGGATTTTAATGACTTGGCGTTGTGATTCTAGGGCTGAAGCTAAATGAGTGAGATCAGATTTGAAGCCAGAAATGTCACGGGCTGTAGCAACGCCAAACAAGCCACTCAGAATCTCACCGCTGAAGTTGAAGAGACCTCGTTTCACACGAGAACGACCCACGGGTGTCTGAATGGAAAATGTGTCATTGAGCTCAATGAATCTGTTACTTATGTATTGCAACTGCCAGGAGAGTGGGAGGAAAAGGTTATAGAGATACTCATTTGGGTTGTGTGTCCCCATGAGGGCCGTGAGATGGTTCCTGATTCCGTGGAGCTGGTGCGCGTAGGCAGGTAGGGCAATGGCTACGTCGGCCAGGGGCGCAAGATCGTAGTGCAAAGAGGCGATGTCGTCGATAAGCATTACCTCACCTCCCGAGCCGGGACGTACTCCACCATCGTCCTGACCTGACCCAAACCCCAGGAGGGTCAGCACTGCCAGCAGGGAGATCGCTAACATCGTACTTAGAAAATCAGGGTAGAGTTAATGGGGAAGGTCGTGAAGAGGTTGATGGGCAGAGCGCAGTTTGGACCGATATTGATTGGTTGATGAATGAGCAGGTGGAGATGGAGATGAAGGAGACTGAGGGATAGGTGGAGACAAGGTAGACTGAAGAATGGGAGGAGGGGAAGAGGGGGCAGGAGGTTGTGTAAGTGACTCGTCCAACACGAGGCCACGGGGTGCTCGCTTTAAGTCATCGACGTGGACCCATCTGGTGTCCCTAGTGGACAGGTCCTGGAGGTGAAATTTGTTGCCTTGTTGAGTGAGGAAGCGGTGGGGCCCTGTAAATTTGTCATCCAACTTAGAGGAACGCATATGGGAATGAGCAAAGACAAGATCGCCTACATTGATAGTGATAGGAGAGGCGGACTTATGTTGGCGCTGCAGCATGTCCTCCTGAGAGGAAGCCAAAGTGGATTGGACACTGGTGGATAGTCTGGAAGTTGGCCAATTTTAGTTTAACATAATCATCCATGTTGTAGATGGGGTCTGGCTTTGAGGATAAGAGAGAGTATGGGAGGTCCTTGTCAAAATCAAAGAGGACGAAGAAGGGAGATTCAGCAATGGATGCATTGATGGAACTATTGATGGAGGATGCCACTTGGGGAATCCAGTCATCCCAGGACGAACTATGGGAGCCTAGATGTCTGAGGCACTCTAAGATTTTCCGGTTGTGGCGTTCTACAAGGCCATTGGAAGCCGGATGGTTAGGAATGACATTGCACTTACTGATATGAAAGTGGCGACAGATCTCATCGAGAAGGCTATTGTTGAACTCTGTACCGTTGTCAGTAAGAATGGTATGAGGGGTACTGAACGGGCAAATTACGTGATCTACAAGGGCACGTGCAACGCTCTTCGCGGTCTTGTCGGAGAGGGGTACGAGGACACAGTAGCGGGAAAAGTGGTCGACCGCTACGAACAAGTACTCAGCGCCAGATTCTGTGAGAGGTAGTTTTAAGAGATCGATTGAGACAGTTTCCCATGGTCGTGATGGGATTGGGTATTGTAAGAGAGGTGCTGGTAAGCCGGTTGATCCTTTGTGGCGGTGGCAGGAGAGGCAAGAGTCACAGTGGTCATTGATATCGCGGCGCATGGTTGGCCAATAGTATTTGAGACGTGCTTGGTGCAAGCATCGGTCTTTACCTGGATGGGAAGCTTGAGGAGTATTATGAATAATATGAAGACTCTTTGGTATCAGGGCAGTGGGGACAACAAGTTGGCGTACTTCGCGATTGGGCATATCTTTGCCTGTTAGCAGTGTTTTCCTGTACAAAAGATCATCATCTAGCATGAACTCATCTAGTGATACTGGCAGAGTAGGTAAGGTTGAGGCATCGCCAGATTCTAGGAAATAAATGACTTTGGACCACATGGGGTCTTGGCGTTGAAAGTTTCGAACAACTTCTGACGTTAGTGTAGTATGTTCAGTTACTTCAGGCTGCAGTGATGTTATAGCTGCTGCTACGTGACGTGAGAGTGCGTCTGCGACTACATTCAACTTGCCTGGTACATATTGAAAAGTGGGATTAAAGTCCTGGATGATGATAGACCATCGAGCTAGCCTACCTGTTAGGTTGCGATTCTTGAACAAATCACATAGTGGAAGGTGGTCTGTTTGGATATGCACTGGATAACCATAGACTATATCTCTGAAATGTTTCAAGGACCAGATTACCGCTAGCGCTTCGAGATCTGTGACACTGTAGTTGCGTTCAGCGGTTGTAAGGGTGCGACTAGCATACGCTATTACGCGCTTCCTTGACGCTTCATCGAGTTGCATCAAAACGGCACCAAGTCCAGTGCCTGAGGTGTCTGTGCAGAGAAGGAAGGGTGTGGTATAATCAGGGAACGCTAGAATAGGGGCATTTACAAGAGCTGTCTTTAGCTTTTGGAAAGCCTGTGACTGGTCGTTAGTCCAAACAAAGGGCACATTCTGCTTGAGTAAGTGGGTCAGAGGAGCGGCGATCTTCGCGTAATCCCTGATAAAGCGACGATAATAGCCACTGAGGCCCAGGAAACTTCGTACAGCGTCGGTAGTGGTAGGTTCTGGGAAGTTAATGATCGCCTTAGTTTTATCCTCATTAGTATGAATGCCTTGTGCATCTACGACATGGCCTAGGAATTTGATTTTCTTTCGCAGGAAGTCACATTTACTGAGATTGATTTTCAGGCCTGCGAGCTGGAGGCGTTCAAAGACTTGCTGGAGTTTGGTAAAATGATCAGGGATGGATTTACTCACAACAATGATATCATCTAGGTAAGCAAAAAGAGAGTGTCCCATCATACCGCTGAAGACTGAATGGATAAGTCGCATGAACACGGAAGGAGCATTTCTCAGACGAAAAGGGAGTCTCTTAAACTGAAAATGTCCAGAAGGGGTGCTAAAGGCTGTAACTGGGCGAGAGGACTCTTCCATTTGGACCTGCCAGTACCCGCTGAGGAGGTCTAAAGATGAAAAGACTACGTTATTTTCACCAAGGGATTCTAGCAAATCAGTGAGGACAGGTAGCGGGAAACGGTCTGGAACGGTGACAGAATTGACCTTACGATAGTCGACTACTGGTCTAAGGTTGCCGTCCTTCTTTGGTACTAAGAAAAGTGGGCTATTCCATGGACTGACGGAGGGTTTAATAATGTCCTGGTCTAACATGTTCTGTACCATTTGATCTGTTTGCTTTCTCTGGCTGTGAGGCAATCGATACGCTGGTATGTAAATCGGCTGAGTTCCTGGTAGTAGTTCAATCGTATGTTTGACAAGGTCTGTTCTACCCATCGGTTCACCGGGTAAGGCAACCACGTTTCTGTACGAGGTCAGAAGGTCGAGGAGTTGAGGCGTATGTTCTGGGAAATCTGTGCAAGTGAGATGTGAGAGCATATCGGGTGAATGCGTCGGCGCAGATCCCGTAGAGTTAATAGTACATACACCGATTGGCGTATCATCAGTCTGAATAGTAGGAATTGAGGAATCCTGGCACACCTTTACGGCCGCTGGGTATACTAGGAAGTCTCCAATCTTTACACCACTTTTAAGTTTTAGTGGAGCATTTGTGACATTGAGCAAGTACAGGTAGCATAAACTGTCCTCTAAGACTGTACACCACGCTGACTCATAAGTCAAGCCATTCACACAACACGTCTCAGGTAGGGTTAGTACATCCACTCCTTCTTTCGCACCAGCAACACAAACAGAGACTTTGGTGAACTCATGCGGTAACAAAATTGTGCACATATTCGTTACTGCACGTTTCGTCTCTGCGTGTTGGAGAAGATCATTCAGACTGTGTGAGGTAGGTAACTGAGACATGTCTGAGTCAGCGATAGTGTTGTCGGGAGAGGATGTAAGAGCCATGGTCGAGGGCTGAGATGATGTATCAGGAGACATTGAGGAATTTATGTCCTTGCTCGCAGTCAGTAAAGGAATGATCTCTGTATTCTCAGATGATGAGAGGGGTGGTTTGGGCTGGGTTGGACTTTTTGGTAGTGACAGGGACAGAGGTAACTGAAGGACTGATTTGATCGTAAGAACAGGACGGGGACATTCCATAGTGTAAACCGGGAATCCAGAAATGTCTATACTACCACAAGCAGGTAATAATGCAATGGAATGTTGTGCCATGGTGGAGAAACCAATAAGGGCATCTGCGGGATACTGCAAGTCATTAGTGACATGAAATTCAATGAGGATAGGGGGCAAAGATCTGTGGAGTTTGACTTCAAGGGTGACTCTTCCCTTAACCTTAAACTCTGAGCCGTTAACACCACATAGGCGAATGTCTGGTGGTTCTAGGAAACTGACGTGGCTGTGATGGCGATGAATAATTTGTAAGGAATTTTTGGAGATGTGATTTACTATAGATCCTGTGTCCAAGAAGAATGACGTTGGTATGTCATGACTGCTGCCAAGAATGACTAAACCCGAGGATGTTATGGGACCTACATGGCGGATGGGGAGATGGGTTTCTGGTTCTACGTGATATTGGTCCGATACGGGCGCGGCGCTTCCCCCGACTGTGGGCGGTTGAGGTAACGACATTCCTCAGTGGTGTGAGTCGTGCTTGATTTGTGGTATTTGCAGTGTGGACGACGTGAGCGGGAAGGCGTATGAAGATTGTCTTTTTCGTCGGGCGCTAGATTGATCACGACCTGCGGTAGGAGAGCAATGTGTGGCAGGTCTGCCGCGTGTGGTGGGACGGGAGCGAGATTGGTCTGGGGTAGTGGAGGTGTGACAGACTGAGGAGGCCAAGGGTTGGGTGGTGCCCTGACGCATGTAGTTCGAACCTGTTCTTTCATGAATGGCTTTAGTGACCTGAATAATTTTATCTCCTGGATTGAAACCGATTTCCAAGGCTAGCTCTCGCTGTTTAGGAGTAAGCCAGTGAAGGAATCTGAGGTAACCAATTAAGTCAGCAAAGTTGGTGAGTGAAAGCATTGGAACGCCATTCTTGTCTTCTAACCATTTCGTGCCTACCAGTAATTGGAGCATCTCGCTACTAGTTGCTTTCATGGCGGCGGCAGCTTCGCGGAGCTTGGCATATTGCGCTGGGACGCGCAAGTCCTCATCTAGTTGGTTTAGGAGATTAATGAATCCCATGAGAGACGCGGTATTTGAATGCTGGCAACAAAGGCTAATGAGTTCCGTACGAAAATCAGCAAAGGTACGAATGCTATTGAAATGTCCTGCACGGATCGCGGATCCGATGTCTGATTTACCGTGATGCAAGCGACCGAGGAGGTAAGCTACTTTGAGCGATTCCTCGGTAATTTGTCTATTATTTATTTCGATTTCGACTTCTCTGAGGAAATCATAGACAGACCAAGTTGGGTCCTGGCCGGTAAATTTGGGACGATTGGCATTGTCGAGATAGATAGACTGTGGAGGGTTGGCCATGGCTGGAAGTGCAGAAGTGGCGGCAGGAGAGGTGTGGGAGAGAGAGAAGGTAGTGGCAGTTAATGGCGAGCAAGACGGGGTATGAAGGGAGGCAGGAGAGGGAACGACAGGGGAAGGAGTAGAGGAAGAAGAAGGGAGTGTAGAGGCAGGAGTAGAGGAGGAGGTATCTGGATTTACGAGGGTAGGACGGGTAGTAAGTGATTCTGCGGGAAGTGAAACGGGAGTCTCAGGGACAGGGCGGTGGTACTCTTTGCCACTTCGTAAATGAGTGATTGTGTTAGAGTCGGCAGACGGGGTATGAGCAGGTGATGTTTCCGGGTCGAGAGGGCTGGTGGTAAGCGGTTGACGTGGAAAGTATGACATTTAATGCGGCAATGGAAGATGAAAGGATGAAGATGGATACGTAGGTGGAAATGTATTGTTACGGAACAGAGAAAGATAATGTACATTTTAAGTGAGAATACTAAAAATCACTACTGTCCCGTAAAGTTCCAGGTTCAAAACAAAAGAGTTAGGTAAAATTACAAGTTAAAGTTTAATGCTCAAACTAACAACAAAACATTCAGGACTCATAAGGATAATGTAATGGCAAAAACAGGTTAAATATATGGTTAACTGCAATAGCCTCTATTAACACGAAATTAGCAAGAGTAAATTTATCTAAGTCAGCCCTGATAAAATGAGATACCAGATAATACTCGGTGAATGCCAGATAAATTATTACAGATACAAACTATTATCAAAAATGACTGACATAAAACCCAACATTAATCAAAAACCTCACTAGGCCCAAGAATCAACCTTATGCTACACAGTACAAGTAAAAATGCAATAACAGTTATACTCAAATTACACACAGCTGCTAGATGTTTGGAGATTTCTTGAGCACTCACAATAATAATAACTGTACAGGGGAGGACAGAGATGTGAACAAAATGAGGAGCAGATCTAAGTGGCAATGATGCAGAGACTGAGCTCATTATATAGGGGCCAGGAGAGCTTGATACAACTTGTAAGAAGGACGCGCAAATGAAGCCATGAGGACAAAGAGCTGAAAATCCCGCTCTAAATAACAGAGAGAACGACTTACTCTACTATAACGGTAGAAGGGGGGGACTGAGGCAGAACACGCTCGTGATCAAACATGCAGCAACTGTGCGTTAAAATTACACAAAGGATGATGAAATCATAGGCTATGTAACACCTCCCCACAAAGAAAAAAGAAATTTACAAAGGAAATTTCTTATTACTCTAAAACAATCTGTCTAAAGTCTAGATAAGCAATCTGCAATAACATTTTCTTTCCCCTTGACATGTTGTATGTCTAATGAATACTCCTGAAGAAGTAGACTCCATCTTGTCAATCTCTGATTTTTATCTTTAAACTTACTAAGGAATTTCAGTGGGTTATGATCGGTATAAATGACTATCGGGTCAAAACCAGAACACAAATAAAATGAAAAATGCTGTAAACCCAAAATCAAGGCCAAAAGCTCTTTCTCAATAGTTGAGTAGTTCTTTTGAGGTGGAGTGAACTTCTTATTGTAATAAGATACAGGATGTTCAATACCCTGATCATCCTCTTGCAGCAAAACAGCCCCAGCTCCTGTATCACTTGCATCAACAGCCATCTTAAAAGGCTTAGCAAAATTTGGAGTAGCGAGCACTGGCTGACTTAATAGAATAGCTTTAAGTTTGTTGAAAGAGGATTCACAGTTATCGGTCCAGACAAATTTAACTCTCTTTTTCAGTAGGTCTGTAAGTGGTGATACAAGAATTGAAAAGTTAAGAACAAATCTCCTGTAATAACCTACCATTCCCAAAAATCTTTGTAGCTCTTTCCTACTTTTAGGTCTGGGAAGATCACTTATAACCTGAACCTTAGCTCCTGGTGGTGCAACATGTCCATCACCAATTACATACCCAAGGTACTGAACTTTAGCTTGACCATACTCACACTTTGATAAATTAGCTACAAGATTAGCATGAACTAAACGGTCAAGAAATTTACTGACATGGCATAGGTGATCTTTCCACTTGTCACTGAAGATTAATACATCATCAATATAAACAACACACCCTGCCAAACCCTCTGTTACAACATTCATGAGGTTCTGAAATGTGGCTGGTGCATTCTTCATACCATACGGCATTACAGAACATGCAAAAGCCTTTCCTAGTGTTACAAAACATGAGATCTCCCTAGCACGTTCAGTCATAGGTACTTGCCAGTATCCCTTTAACAAATCAAACTTACTTATGTACCTAGCCTTTCCGATCTTGTCTATGCAATCTTCCACACGAGGGAGAGGGTAAGTGTCTGTTTTGGTTATCTGATTAACACGTCTGTAGTCAATGCAAAGCCTCTGTGACCCACCTGGCTTAGGGACTAGAGTGGCAGGAGAACTCCACGCGCTCTGACAGGGCTCAATCATCTTGTGGTCCAACAGGTAGCCAAGCTCCTTCTGGATGAGAGGAACTTTCACTGGGTTCACACGGTAAGGAGGCAATTTAATTGGCTTTGCATCTCCAACATCGACATCATGCATCAACACAGTGGTTCTTCCTGGAGTGGCACGGAACACTTGCGGGTACTCCTGCAGTAATGCCGAAAACTCCTGCCTTTCCTTGGGAGGTAGATGAGAAAGCTTAGTCTGGAGATCATTCATGATATCAGGATTCTTCCCCAAACTATCACTCAGGCTCATACTGCATGGGAGAGCTTCACTTGCAGACTCGGGTGGAACAGCTACAGTGCAGACTGGATTATTTTCGTCCCGCCTGTGATATAACTTTAGCATGTTGATGTGACATAGTTGCTTGCTCTTTCTACGATCTGGCGTGGCGATGACATAGTTGACATCACTGAGTTTCTTCTCCACGAAATAAGGGCCACTAAACTTGGCTTGAAGAGGTTGCCCATGAACTGGTAGCAGAATCAAAACCTGATCTCCTGGCTGAAAGTGGCGTAACCTGGACTTCTTATCATACCAAGTCTTCATCTTCTCCTGAGCAGCTCCTAAATTCTCTCTTGCCAGCTGTAAAGCAGTGGACAGCCGTTCTTTGAACTTCATCACATACTCCAGCAGGTTGACGTCATCTTCCTCCGACAGCCAGCATTCCTTGAGTAACTTAAGGGGTCCTCTTACTTCATGGCCAAACAGTAATTCAAAAGGTGAGAAGCCCAGTGATTCATTTGGAGATTCTCTTGCAGCAAACACAACGAATGGAAGACCTTTATCCCAGTCTTTCTGATGTTCCAAACAGTATTTCTTGAGCATCGATTTGAGTGTTTGATGATATCTCTCCAACGCTCCTTGGGTCTGGGGATGGTAAGCTGAAGACGTGATCTGGGTGATGCCCAACTCTTTCAGAGACTGCTTGAAAACGTTTGACATGAAATTACTTCCCCGGTCTGACTGTACCTCCTTGGGCAGACCAAACTGTGAAGAACCCTAGCATTTCCTTAACCACGTTCTTTGCTGAGATGTTTCTAAGTGGAATGGCTTCAGGATAACGAGTAGCCATATCAATCATGGTCAACACATAAGAAAATCCTGAAGAAGTCTTAGGAAGAGGGCCCACAATATCCACCAACACACGGGTGAAAGGCGCCTCAAAAGGAGGAATGGGAACTAGAGGTGCAACCTTTTCGGTCTGATTACACTTCCCCACAACTTGACAGGTGTGACAAGACTTACAATACCAGGAAACATCCCTGAAGATACCTGGCCAGTAGAAGTGTTTCAAAATGCGTGCCACAGTCTTCCTCACTCCAAGGTGTCCTGCCAAACTGGTATCATGAGCCACTCGAATGATATCCTGCCTACAAACACGAGGGATGACAACTTGATGTACAACCTCCTATTCACAGTCGGCTGATGCTGTTGGGGGTCTCCACTTCCTCATAAGTACTCCTGACTTTACATAATAACAAGTAGAAGCACCGGCTGACTCTTCTTCACTGTAAGCAGAGTTAGCTAGACCTTTCAACTCAGGGTCAGCAACCTGCAACTCAACCAACTCTTGACGAGACAAATTATCAACACTACGGGGTACTGCCTCATCTGGTGAGTGGTCCAAATTAGCAAGAAAAGTGTCAGCTAGGATAACATCATCATCATCATTATCCTCTAAATCACCAGTAACTTTAGACTTAGCCCTAGTGACAGCACATGCAGGGAACACATCAGGGACATCACAATCCTGGGCCGCAGCCACTGGCTCACTAGACAACTGAGGAGCTGGACACACTTGACTTCCACCAATATCATTTCCAAGTAAGAAAGTTGCACCTGACATTGGGAGTGTCTCAACCAACCCAACAATAACGGAACCATTAACAAAACCAGACTCTAAATTCACTCTGCACAGAGGGACAGAGAAGTAATTATTCCCTACACCTTGTAAGATTACAGTTTCATCAGAGGAATTAACATTAGAGCCTAGAACACTGGTCAGCATAAGGGATCGGCAAGCACCTGTATCACGATATATTTGAACTGATTTCCTGTCATTACTGTCCAGAGGACTGACAAAACCATCAGACAGGAAATTAGCACATGAACTCTTGAGAGTGTCACCCACGTTACTGCTCAAAAGAGGAGCTCCATCATGAGAATTTAAGTTACCCATCAAAGCAGGTTCAGTTAACTCAGTTAAAGAATTCTGGGAACTCTCAAGAGTGGACACTAGACCAATTGACTGAATATTTAAAGACTCCTTTTTGTTCACATCACGCTGTCTCCTGAAACATCTCTCCGTAGTATGACCAAGCTTACTACAATAAGTACATTTACTTTTCTGAAATCTAGAGGTGAAGCTGGTATTTACTTCCTGAGAAACATCATCTTTATTCTCTTTCCTGTTACCTGTACTCTGAGTAGAGGCAACGTACTTACTCTCAGCTTTCCTTCTTTCTCTAGAATATCTTTTGTGAGTGAGAACATACTCATCAGCTAAAACTGCAGCATCAGACAAATTATCTATTCTTTTCTCATCAAGATATAGGCTTACATCTTTACTAATGCACCTTTTGAAGTCCTCCAGCAAAATCATCTGCTTAAATTTGTCAAAATCAGAATCCACATTCTTAGAATTTAACCACTGCTCTAACAGATCTTCTTTGATTTTTGCATACTCAACATGGGATTGCTTATCTTGCTTGTAAGTTGTCCTAAATTTTACTCTATAGGCTTCAGGAACAAGCTCATAGGCCTTAAGAATCAAGCTCTTAACTACATCATAATTATCAGATTGATCCTGAGGCAAAGATGCATAAGTTACTTGAGCTTTACCGGTGAGAACAGTTTGAAGGAGTACTGGCCAATACTTTTTAGGCCAATTAAAACCAGTAGTTACCCTCTCAAACAACTGAAAATACTTTGTTAAAAGGTGGGACAAGTTTAACATTTTTAGCCACATCAAAATCATCAGAGCTAGATGATCCAGTTCCACCTTGTTTCATGCGATACTCATGGTCTGCCTGAATCCTGGCAAGTTCAATTTGTGCCTGAGCCTGTACCTGTGCCTCTTGAATACGAGCATTTGCCTCATTAACACGAGCCTCCGCCTCCTTAGCCTTAGCCTCCTGCAGGGCTAGCTGTAACTTAGCTAATTCAATCTGCGTTTGCTCATTTGGAGGAGTTACATTAAACAAGCTTTCATTAATCATGTCAACAATTTGATCTTTAGAATGATGAGAGCGAACAGCAATTCCCAATTGTTGAGCAACAAGCTTAAGTTCATTCTTTGTTCTGTTTTCTACATCACACACTGTTTGCACATTTGACAAAAAATCTTTGGCTTCATCAAGTGTAGTAATAGTAGCCATCATGAATAAATCACAGTCACAAAATATCAAACAATATCCTTATGATAATATCCTGAATATCCTGATAAGAGGTCGCCAAATTTATGTTACGGAACAGAGAAAGATAATGTACATTTTAAGTGAGAATACTAAAAATCACTACTGTCCCGTAAAGTTCCAGGTTCAAAACAAAAGAGTTAGGTAAAATTACAAGTTAAAGTTTAATGCTCAAACTAACAACAAAACATTCAGGACTCATAAGGATAATGTAATGGCAAAAACAGGTTAAATATATGGTTAACTGCAATAGCCTCTATTAACACGAAAGAGTAAATTTATCTAAGTCAGCCCTGATAAAATGAGATACCAGATAATACTCAGTGAATGCCAGATAAATTATTACAGATACAAACTATTATCAAAAATGACTGACATAAAACCCAACATTAATCAAAAACCTCACTAGGCCCAAGAATCAACCTTATGCTACACAGTACAAGAAAAAATGCAATAACAGTTATACTCAAATTACACACAGCTGCTAGATGTTTGGAGATTTCTTGAGCACTCACAATAATAATAACTGTACAGGGGAGGACAGAGATGTGAACAAAATGAGGAGCAGATCTAAGTGGCAATGATGCAGAGACTGAGCTCATTATATAGGGGCCAGGAGAGCTTGATACAACTTGTAAGAAGGACGCGCAAATGAAGCCATGGGGACAAAGAGCTGAAAATCCCGCTATGAATAACAGAGGGAACGACTTACTCTACTATAACGGTAGAAGGGGGGGACTGAGGCAGAACACGCTCGTGATCAAACATGCAGCAACTGTGCGTTAAAATTACACAAAGGATGATGAAATCATAGGCTATGTAACAATATAAATAACAATGAGAGAATGGAATACACTAGGCGTGAAAATATGAATGAAGGTGCGGGGATGAATGGTTTGAATAAAATGCGAAGGATGAGATGGAGTATAAATAACGGAGGTGAAGATGAAAACGGGGTAATGGAAATGAGATGGAATATTTACAATAACCAATCTGTAGAGAAAATCGAGGATAATCTCTATAGAAAGGAAAGATATACTATAGTTACACAGTAGAAACGGGAGTGTCGAGATGTATGACGTGCAGGGTGGCTGGGCGTAGCTGGGCTGGGGCGGGGCGGGGCTGGGCGGGGCTGGGCCGCGGGGTAGAGACAGCTGGGCGGAGAGGAGAAGAGACGCCGCGATGAATCACCGGCAGGGAGTGGCGGTCTTAGGAGGCTCCGTAATGCAGACCAGATGCGGGCGACGGCGGAGGCCGGTGGTGGGTGGTGAGGCAGATGTAGAGCTGGTGAGTTGCAAATGCAGAGAATGGTGGTGGGCAGGCAGCGGGCAGACAGTGATAAGTGGCACCGTGGGGGCAGGAGCTATGATGAGTCCGGAACAGGTGCTGGGAACAGGTGCAACAGGTGCGTAGGTCGGCGACGGCGACACATGCGGTCAGGAACAAGGTGTATGGGTGCGGTGGATTGAGAGGTGAGCACTGGTGAGAAAAATGGTACACTCGAAAAGCACAGCCAAGGTATGACACCACTAGAGGCACGGAGGAGGGGCGAGGCTGGCAGATGCGAGACGTCGTGTATCTTGTTGTATCACTAAAAATCCAAGGAGGCGGGCAGAATGTGATGGTTCGAAACACCGCTGCTACCAAATGTAACTTGCAATACTTTGGTGATAGAAACTCCGTGTACAAACAGCTAGATAAGGAGTTTATTACAAGCTCACAGTAAAACAGTCTACCCGACCAGGCTGCCTGATATCAACTGATGCAATAACGCCGTCTTCAGGCGTGGGAAAGCATGCTGACCTAGCAAATTTAGTGGGGGCATGTATGCATTGGGGGGGGACATATATACATCGGGGGTAGACATATTGTGGAGGGGGTACAGGCCTACATATAGACAGTTGCCAAATAGATTAAAAGATAACATTTTTCCTCTTTACCTGTCTGTCTACCATCCTATCTAACTGTCTAGCTGTTATGCAGCGTATTCTGAGGCCCGACTTCTCGGGTTCAGGTACAGTGCGACCTTGGGTTCTTTGTTCTCGACTGAGTCAGTCACAGGCAAGGAAGGAAAATCCAAACACAACTGGTCAAAGGCACACTTATATATTAACAATAGACAATTACATACACACCCATGATCAAAACCATGGGACATTTAATAACCAGATAATCTCAGAAGACTAACCCTTACAATAAATATTTCCACCTAGTTCAGCGAGTTTGACCTTTACACAGTATTCTACCTTTCCTTACATATGATGATTTCCACACAGTGTCGTACATATGGCTCATACAATACACCAGGTGCACTTGGTCTCAGATATATAACGGAGACAACCAAGTATATCTCAATATACCTAAACGCGTGACATCGACGACAGTATATACTCAAGTCCTTTATATTATATATATATATATATTCGTGTAACACAAACGGCTCCCTATGCTAGTTATATGCATCCGCGTGACACAAACGATACCCTAGCTATCCTTATGCTACGTGTCCGTTACATAGGACGAGAGAATATAGCATCCACGATCTATCCGCACGTGGGGCAGAGGGGAGGAAAGGGGGAGGAAATGATGATACAGACTTCCTTACGAGACAGGAGGTTGGGAGTATACTTCATATGTCACTTTCTATTCACTTCATATGGTCAAAGCAGAAAGGGGGAGGAAGGGGTGCGGCATTGATGCTGTCTGTCCGTATGTAGCACTGGGGGAGGGTAGTCACACTTGAGGGTGGCCCGTGGCCTAGCACCACATACTCTGCATGTGAGCGTATTGGTGGGGAGTTCGCTATTCCACGTGGGGAGGCAACACGGGGGTGGAGACACTGGGGTGAGGGGGGCGGGTCCACTGGGGTAGAGGCTTCCCAGACACTAGGGGACAAACAACCTCAGGGTCTTTTACTCACGGAACAGCAGGAGGGGAGTGCTAGGGCCACGGACGGCAGGAGGCCCTGCACCGGGCGCCTGTCGGGCATGCAACGACCAAGTACTTGCCGCCCACCTAAACACCGTTGCTCCTGACGTCATCCACCTCTTCCTCACACGGCCCCTTCAGACCGAGGCCTGGGTCGAGTGGGAGTAGAAGGGGAGAGGAGGAAGGCGGAGAAAGGAGGAGTGAAGGAGAAGACGGATGTGAGGCAGGCAAATATGGAGCAGGGGACAATAGGACAATGAATCGCCAGCATCAGAAGTTCCTGAAGGCAGTGTTTAAAACACTCCGACGTAAGCATGGTGCTGAGGTTTTGGCACGTGCCCAGCAGGAGTGGGAAAGAGCACAGGGAGCTAGGAGACAGCGAGGGCTGGAGAGAATTGCAGAGGAAAGGGAAGATGAAACACAGGAATAAATGAATAAGGGAGTGATGGGAGAAGGAGGGTGACTATGTAAGGGGCAAAAAACACCCAGGACGTAGATTAATAATAGCTCTTGAGGGGCCGGGATGCAGAGGCTAATGTACTCGGAGTGCCCTGGGGTCTCGGGGGTGGCTGTCATCTGTGAAATCTCCACCCATAATGGTGTGCCAGTGAATGAGAGCAGAGGGTGTATACTGGGATGGAGTATGGTGTATTAGTGACTCAATATCCGTATGGAGGTGTATATAAGCACGCTCATGAGAGAGATGGGGCTAGAGAGGGTTTGGCATTCAGATAGAATTGTCTTGTGTCCAGCTGGGACAGACGGGAAGAACAGCCACGACCATGGGCTTTGCGGTACTGGTGAGTAGAAGCATTTGAAGAATAGTCTTGTGGGAGAGTAACACAAGGTGAATAAGTGCCGTTAAAGTAAAGTACCGGCAGTCACTACTCGGAAAAACCAGCAATATTATTTGACGCGTATGTTCCAGGTCGTGGCGAATATTAATTAAGTGGTAGAATTAACTTAGAGTAAGACTTATAACATTTAAGTGAACCTTTATCACTCATGGATGGTTGTCTAGTCTTTTGGATAAGTAGACTGAAGTCATATATGGGTATCAAGTTAAGTACTTAGTTGCTGTCAAGTCGTAAGTAAGCGATTGAGACTTCCCTTGTGTCGAGATGAGACTCAGGAGATTAATGTTATAAGCTGTGTAACTTGTTTCCAAAGTAGTGCAAATACTGTGTATCAGATTGTTAAAAATTAAAGTAAAAATTGTTTTTGTGTTTTGTAACCTTAGTGTGGAACTGTTAATTTTTGGAAGTCCGGGAGGGAGTCTGGGGCAGAAAGGGGTATTTAATATCTTGTTGTCCTAACCTACGAGGTTGTAGGCCCCCTCTGGGCTTGTCTCCACACTCTGCTGCTACTGTCACACGCTACCAACTACTCATTAGTGGCAGCCGTTCACCGTACTTGGCGAGACTGAGTGCGAAGCATACCAAGGTTTATGTAGAGAGTGTAAGATACGACAATGGTGGCAGCTTAATGGGATATTGAAGGCTTAATTAAACCTTTAATTTTAAGCGGTTCCACACCTAGGTTCTCAAACTCGTTGTATGGAATTCAGTAGCGACTCTAGTTCAGATGACGAGAATATCCTTTTTGGCTTAACTGATACAGCAATTGAAATGGCTGAAGCAAATATGACTGAGGGCATCACTGTCCTTTCTGACCGACTTTCAGAGGTGATCTCGGAAAATCAAAAAGATCCTGTATTTAGAGTCAAGGGACTTAGTCACTTCATTGCCAGTAAACACACTAAATTAGCTGAGTACCCAGGCTGACCTTTGAACCAATTGTTAGTACATGGATTAGAGAAATCGAAAACAAAACAACAGGACCCAGATGGACCCTGCAGGGCAGGTTTGAAGTGGCAAGGGAGTTTTCACTGGGTGGCCCTCACTGTAGGGGTGAAAGATTCATTAATGAATCACATGGTAATTGGGATCGTTTTAAAACTGCTCTCCTAAACCTGTACTCCCCCGAACAAGCTCTCCAACCTGCTCATTTGGCACTGAAACATGCTCGTCGAAATCAGGGCGAGCACCTCACTGACTACTGGTCGCGGTTAGTAGAGCTAGCGGAGCAAATCACAAGCATTAGGCCTAGCTTCGGAGAGTACACCATGTACACTGCCATTAATACATTCATGGAAATGTTCCCAAGTCAGTACAGGGTTACGATTGAGGCTGGCGAGTATGACAACCCCGATAAACTCGTAAAATAAAGCAATCACGTGGGCGGAGCAGTGCAACTCTCCACTGGCCGAGGATAATGTGACAAAGGAAAAGAGACGTGACGTGATCGCTCATGTGACATTAGGTCCCTCCGAAAGTAAGAGCTTCATTAAGATGGAAAAAGAGAGTACTGTAAAGTCCTCCACTGGACAAGGAAACTGTGGTAGATGTGGTGAGACAGGTCATCGAGCACGCCGTTGCCTCGCCCCGAGACCAGTCTCGCGAGACCAGTATAACGCTATGTCAGTGAAAGACAGACAGAAGTTCAGGTGTTACCGCTGCGGATGAACGGGGCAAGTGAAAAATATTTATAGGTTCTGGTAAACAAATCGGGGCCCTCTTTCTGGGCACCAACATGTGAAAAATATTTAATATATACAAGTCGGTATCCCTGTCGGGCACCGCTATGTATGAAATTTCTGGTAAACAACTCGTAGGTCGTTACTCTTCCATAAAATTGTCTTTAAGTAAATCAAACAAGTCTCATAGAGTTAGGTGAAATGCAACTCAACTTCAACTCACCTACAATAACTATTTCTCTCCTATCTCATAGCTAATCCCCCCTTGAATTGGCCAATTCGTAAAGGTTACTTAGCTATTGAAGAGGGAGTGATCGTTAACCGATGACGATGGGCTGGTTAGTGTAATTGCTTGAGCAAGCAAGCGTCCTTAAGGTGTGTATGTACAACCGTGCTAGCTTGAGTACCGGTATGACTAGGAACAGAGTGCGGTGTGTGGCAGGATCTACCTCCCTCATAGAATGGTAGGTTGCCAACTATTAATTAATTACAGTACTAAATACAGTTAGATTACATCATGATATGTACAGGACGAATCTAACAAATTAATCTTAGTTTTAATTAAACTAAAGTTAAACCAAATATTCCCTTAAACTGTGTAAATATCTTAATTCCACATCTGCTTAACACGAAGATCCTTTTTCATCCTCGCCACGTCATCTAACACTCAGATGCAGTTTAGGTCAGTGGAAAATTCCATATAATTACATGTATTTACAATGTATAGTTGTCCAACAAGGTTAAATGCAGTAGCATTTAATTTATCAATAACAAGAATTATTAAAAAGAACGTAATTTCTGGGTTATAAAAACCACTTGAACAATTAACAACGGTCCCAAGGTTTCCTCTGCCTTTAACCAGGGATAACTATGATAAAAGTAGAGAGCGCAACTGCTCTGGGGGAAAATATTTCCTACAGGGCACTTTGCCATATATTACTTTGCTAAAGTGGATAACCCTGGTCAAGGACCGTGGTGTGATCACTGTAAGAGTGTGACTCATCGCACCGAATAGTGCATGGCAAATGCTAGTGAAAAAAAAAAAAAAAGACTAATTGCAGTGATGTACGGAACGGACCTGGTGATAGTTAAGGGAGCGTTTGGTGAAATGAGGGATTGTCCCATGCTCTTGGATACCGGAGCATGTCGATCGCTCATTAACCAAGGAACCTATGAGAATTTGAGTGAGACTAAGCCTGAGCTCAGACCATATCAAGGATGGAGGTTAGTATCCGCAAGTGGTGATGAGCTTGAGGTGGTAGGAGTGATTAACCTGCCTATAGGGCTGGCTGGCCGCACCTACGAGAGTGAATTAATAGTGGTAAGGAACTTACAATGTACTATTCAGTGTTTCTAGGTTCCGATTTTATTTTCGCTAGGAATATATATATTACACCAGATCCGTTGTGTATAGAGATCGATGGGGAGAAGGTAGAATTACAGCCAGGAGAGGAGAATCTTCGCATAGATGACACTTCCTCCTTGACTGTAGTCGAAACCGGCTTATCTGACGACCAGGAGTATATCTCTGGACGTTGTATGATGAGTGAGACAATCGTGATCGATCCGTTCACGAGTGGTATGATCCCGTTAGAGACTGAAATTTCAGGGTGGTCCTTTGGGTTATTCTCACCTAGTCCTGGTAGTACTTTTGCCGCTATGCTGTGGCCAGGGATTGTACAGATAGTCCCGAGCGAGGCGGGAGGAAAATCCAGGGTTTATATTTCCTACAATAACGCCACCCCCGACCGGGTCAGTATATCTGGCAGGTACAGGATGGGGACAATAGAACCGTTTGAGGAGATAATGTGGGACGAGAATCAGGAGGAGCAAGGGCAAATAACTAGTGTGACACGGAGAAGAAAGATTAATTAAACTTTTTCTATAAGTAGATGAGTTGTGTCCACCAGATAGCAAAGAGAACGATGCTCTTAAACGTCTAGTGCGAAAGCATCCTCAGGTGTTTGCCTTGCCTGATGAGCCACTGAATACTACACCTTATTTCCTCCATCATATCTGTGCTACAGGACCGACTGTAAACCGCCGTCCTTATAAAATACCGGTTAAGTATCATGAAACTCTCAGGTAACAGTTGAATGAATTAAGGGAGCAAAACATAATACGTCCCTCTAGATCACCAAATTGTTCACCCTTGGTCCCGGTGGCCAAGAAGGATGGTGGACTGAGAATTTGTCTCGATTTTCGCCACTTGAATAAGCAGATAATATCAGACCCCTTTCCATTGCCAAACATTGCACAAATTCTTTTCCAGTTAGGAGAAAATACTGTATTCAGTAGCTTGGATCTGAGGCAGGGATACCATCAGATCCCTCTGGATGAGGCGTCACGACCGCTGACCGCATTTTCCTCACCAGACGGTCATTGGGAATATAATAGTCTACCGTTTGGCTTAAAAGATGCCCTTGCTGCATTCCAAAGGATCGTTAACGAAGTCCTGAAAGGACTGACAGGGAGTATCAGTCATACTTACCTGGATAACATAACTGTCTATGGTAAGGATTTTGATTCACATTTACAGAACCTAGGTGAGGTCCTTGCCAGACTTAAGGGAGCTCAACTTACTCTTAAGTTGGAGAAGTGCAGTTTTTTTTAAAGATGAAGTGTCTTACCTATAGGACACATAATTTCTGCAGAAGGATTGCGGCCACAGCCGGATAAAGTCCGAGCCATAAGGGAAATTGCCGTTCCTAAGACACTGAGGAACTCCAATCTTTCTTAGGGCTAATTAATTACTACCGTAGATTCATGAGTGATTATGCTAAGATTGCTCTGCCTCTCACAAAGTTGACTCGTGGAAAGAAGGAAGTAAAAAACAGTAAACAAAAAATCGAGTGGAACGATGAGGCGGATCAAGCTTTTAATAGTCTGAAAAGTAATCTTACTGATGACGTTGTACTGAAGTTTCCCTCTTTGGATAAGCCATTCTATCTGACAACTGATGCGAGCGGTACTGCTATAGGTGGGGCATTACAACAGAAAGATGAGGATGGACACCTTAGACTGCTGACATATTTTAGTAGAGCACTAAATAAAGCTGAGCTTAATTACGCCACTATCGAGTAAGAAGCCTTAAGTATTGTGTACGGACTGCAGATAAATCTGCCTCTTGTCTTGGGATACAAAGTGATTGTGCAGACGGATCACCGACCCCTCACGTGGCTTTTTAATGTGAAGGAGTCTTCCGGCAGGATAGCTAGATGGCAGATACAGGTTGCCAAATACGACTTAGAGGTGTCCTACCTGCCAGGACACCAGAACCGAGTGGCTGATGCCTTGTCACATTTTCGCAGAGAGCAAGACGAAGATGCAGAACTTATAACTGTTACGAGGGGCGTGACCGATACCGACACTGTTAGCTGGAATCTTGACGAACTGCGGAAGCAGCAAGATGCGCATCTGGTTTGGGTATCATTGAAGCGGTATCTTCGCGGAGATGCCCTTCAGGCCCCCAAACTGGCTGCCCCAGTAGAACAGTTCTCTCTCCTCCAGGATGGTCTGTTGTATAGGACCAAGTCTCGTGCGTACGAGGACAATGATGTATTACAGGTGGTTGTACCTGAAGAAAGTGTGCCAGCAGCATTACACTTAGCCCATCATTTGCCACTGTCAGGACATGGTGGTGCCAAGGTAACTATCGCACGTGCCAAAAGATTTGCATATTGGCCAACTATGGTCAAGGATATCACTAACTTGTGTCGGCACTGCACACAGAGCATTACCTCTAAGAGGTCGAGGGATGCCCTGGCTCCATTTATGAGGTACCCAGGTGTGCCAGCGCCATGGTAGCGGGTCCATATGGATATTATAGGACCGTTAAATATGTCTGAGGCTGGCCATAAATATGTTCTTACGGTAATGGATACACTAACTGGATTTCTTGTTGCTGACCCACTGAAAACAAAGACGGCGGAAGAGTTAGCTCATGTGTTTGTGGAGCGAGTTGTTTGCGTTCACGGAACTCCCCAACAATTGGTCACAGACCATGGAACGGAATTCGTGAATGCTACCTTACGCGGCATTGCGGAAATATTGAAGTTGAAGCACGTCACTACGACCCTGTATCACCCTTCTACGACTGGACTAGTAGAACGAGTGAACGGAACTGTCATTCAAATCTTGCGTACGATGATCGAAAGTAATGCAAACCATTGGCACCGGATGATACATGTGGCATGCATGGCTTACAATTCAGGATATAACAGGTTGATCAGGGACTCGCCCTATTTCCTGTTGTACCTGAGGGACCCACAGGTGCCCTATGAGACAATACATGAGACTCAACCTCATTACAATGTAGATGATGCGAAATACATGTTAGCAGCCATGGCCACTAAGGTATTTCAAAGATGTCAATTGTACTTTGACCGAGCTAGTACCGAGAATGAGAATTATAGGGCTAAAAAAGCTGTAGTGAAACCAATCAAGGTAGGAGACAGAGTGTATGTATGCACGATTCCTAAACGGGGAGTTGCTAGGAAGTTACAGCCTCTCTACGCGGGACCGTACAGTCACAGAGAGTGTTAGCGATGTTGTAATTAAAGTACGACGTGTGAAGGATGGAGCCGTCTCCACCCTTCATGTTGATCGTGTGCGAATAGTCCCCGAATCTTGCCTCACCACTAAGCATAATAAGAACGTGCGTCAGGCATACCCAGTACATGAGAATGATGATGCTGATGGCGATGGTGAGGACGGCTCAGATGATTTAACAACCATTCCGTTTTCTAGCCGCGGTGCAAGACAATCATCCAACATGCCAATAAATCAAAGTTCCATGGGTGGTGCCAACCCAGTTCAGCAGAGTGGGAACGAAAGTGATAATGAAAGTAGAAACGAAAGTGAATGTGAGGGTAGAAGTGAAGATGAGAGCGAGGATAGAGGTGAGATAGAAAACGGAGCGAGCAGTCACGAGGCGAGTTGAGACGGGGAGTCCCCGAGTAAAGTGGTCAGCCCGGCGCCAGATCGTTTCTCCCCAGCTAGCAGCCTCAGCCCTGCGTCGGCCCCCAGATACAGCCTGAAATCACACACAACAGTAAAAGACTTACCTCTAGTTATGGACAGGCCAATAGAACACACTGACAGGAAAGCAAGTAGAGAATAAGTTATACTAGTCATGTTATTCTATTTTTGTTCCAGTTTATGCTGCTTGCAGTCGTAGTGTCAGGAAAGACTAGGCACCTTGACCCCCACGTTGAAAAACCTGCTCCAACAGGCCTCATCTACTCTCCAGTCTCCAAACTTATTTCAACAGGAAATCACTATGTTGTCCCTGTCTTGTTAATACAGGATGAGTTATACCGACCTCTTACTGAGGCACAGGATCTGGTTGACTCTGTCCAGTGGAAGATAGATCACATGGACAACTCATCCACCCTTGTGTCGTCATTAAGAGAGACTGATTTCATTTCAACGTGAATTCAATATTAGATTTAATGACTTAAAGACTTCTGTTAATTACTTGTTATCGGATAAACCACTGTCAGGTCATAGAACTAGAGGCGCAATTGATCTTGTTGGCAATGTTGCTAATGCTTTATTTGGAACTGCTACCAAGAATCAGGTGGACAAAATCCACACTAGACTGGGTCAGCTTGAACAGATGTCCGAGAATAAGAGTCGAGTGTTAAATGTTCACTCCCAAACACTAAATACGACTATAAGAGACATGTCACACATTCATGCTGCAATTACTAAATTGCAGCGGGCAGCTAATGTTTCACATGTGGTAATTAGGCTCTTCTCCATAAAAACCTTGGAGTTAGAAGGCAAAGCTCGCATATTTGAAGCTTTTCTTAATCTTCAGTTAGCTTTGTCGGATATCATTGCCGATCATGTGAGGATTAAGTTAGGCCTTCAGAATATGATGCAAGCTCGTCTGAGTGCGGACATCGTGCCAAATACATTATTGCTGGAAGTTTTAAATAATATTTCTTTAATGAGACCAGGACTGCTTTTCCCTGCTCGTCCTGAATACCATGCGTTATATAGGGATCTCGTTAAGGTAGTGCCTCGCAAGACTCCCGCTTCAGTGCGCTTCTACTTACCAAGTCCGGTTCAGGGTGACCCGGCAGACACTTTTGATGTCTTTCGGATCACTTCTCTGCCTTCTAAAGTCCCTGATACAGATTTTTATGTACAAACTGTCCCCTCTGCCAAATTCATTGCGCTGAGTGAAAATCGCTTACATTATATGCTTATGGACGATTTCACTCAGTGCCGCACTCATCAGCAATTGCCGGTGTGCGAGCCGCAGAGTCCAGTGTTGAGATCAAGCACTAGCACATGTGAGAGAGCTACATTCCTCAACAAGGACTTTGTGCCTCAACTTTGCAGGAAAAGGGTCATTAAAAACTTTGTTCCTGTGTTTAAGAATAATGATAAGTGGTGTTTTTCTACAAATACTACAAAAACTTTGTTCCTGTGTTTGTTAAGAATAATGATAAGTGGTGTTTTTTAAAATACCCGCCGCCGCCAGACCACTCACCCCACCACCCCCCACCCCACCACCAAGCCACCACCACACCACCACCCCAGGAAGACACCACGGCGTGGTTAGTGACCCAGGACAAGAGGGTCACCAGGACACCTCTGTCCAGAGCCCCTCTTCCCCGCAACTGTCACAACACCAGGTGAGCGGGAAGAGACAACGACCCTGCAGGCGGGCCAGCCTGCAGCAGGTTTGGGGTGGGACTGATCCAGAGTCAGTCCCAGGCAACACCGTGGTACGGCCACTGTATGTACTGGGGAAGGAGCAGTCACTGTATGCCCTTCAATTGTTTCCCCCTGTGACACCGCCATCACGGCCACCGTACGTGAAGGGGGAGGGAGTGGCCACCGTACGCCCCTCAGTCACAGCCACCTCTGGGGACGGCCTCGGGGCGTTAGTTATTGAACGCGCCCCGACTGGCAGAGAGAGGAATAGTGGAACCGCGATCACGGCCACCGTACGTGACGGGGAGGGAGTGGCCACCGTACTCCCCTCATACACTATTACCTCCTACTACAGGACTAACGCCTCAGTTACTTCCCGAAGGGCAGGCAGGCCCATGGCTACGGCCTTAGTGTGTCCAAGGGTAAGTAGACCCTCGGCTACAGCCTCAGCACGTACCAGAGAGGGCACTGGCCCTGTGCACTCCTCTCCTGCCTTTTCCTACTGTGGGAGTAACACCACATTCATGGCCACCGTACGTTACGAGGAAGGAGCGGCCACCATACGCCCTTCAGTTACTTCCCAGCAGGTGGGCAGGCACACGGCTACGGCCTTAGTGCGTGAAAGGGTAAGTAAATCCTCGGCTACGGCCTCAGCACACACCGGAGAGGGCACTGCCCCTGTGCACCACTCTCCTGCCTTTTCCTCCTTCGGGAGCAGCCACTGCGTTCACGGCCACCGTACATGACGGGGAAGGAGCAGCCACTGTATGCCCTTCAGCTGCAAGCCCTAGGAGTCACAAAACCGCGTTCACGACCACCGTACGTGCAGGGAGGGAGTGGCCACCGTACGCCCCTCATTCGTGACTCCGAAGGCTCTCCCGGAGCAGTAGGTCCCTTGCGCGGCCGACCCCTTTCCTCTCGGCTGTGTGGGATGCCCTTTGTCTCCCCACAGGAGCAATTCCCCGGAGGTGCTGGCGGAGTGGTTGCTGGCCCAGTCCAAGCCCTACCACTTACCTCTGGGAGGTCCCTGTCCCTGACGGACACCCGACAGAGGCGACGCCGCAGTTCACCCCTGACGGCGCTTCTTCCTGTAGGCGGCCAGAGTCCCCAGACTCCCGGGTCTGGCCAGCAGTCCCCAGGCCCAGGCAACCCAGGGTCTCTCCTCGGAGCCAGAGGAGCCAGGCCCGCCTCCTGCAGCTGTTCAGCCCCAGTTCCGAGGGCCACCCAACAGGTCAAAGCCCCCAGACTGGAGGGCCTCCCTGCACACCATCGGCGCAGCCCCAGTGCGAGGGCCGCCTCTCAGGTTGAGGCCCCCAGATCGGAGGGCCTCCCTGCACCCCAACGACGACTACCACCTGGGCAGTGATGCCCCTACGGACAGTGCGCTGCCCCCTTCAGGAAGGCTCCCCGTGGGGCCCACCTCTCATGCCCAGGAAGTGCAGCGGTTGATACCCAAAGAAAATACGGCTATGTAGTAACATTAATAATGCTAACATAGTGAACAATCTACACAGTAGTGTACAGTGAGAAAGAACAGAATAAGGCCCGAATGATATATAAGTGACCATAGACATATTCAGTGCACAGTGACACGATACCTGCAGAACAGAAAAGACCATAATCAGGAGGGCATAAAGAAAACGTGGGTTAGAGCAGGTGCGTGTGGGGTTCATCAGAAACTTGACCCAGTGCTACTGTGCCTAAGTAACTCCCGCAAGTGACGCGACCCACATTCTACCCACTTATGGTAATACAGTATTCATTCCCCCCACTCCTGGTCACGTCCTCCCCTAGTGAAACGAACTTAGTAAATAAAACGCCATCTCTGCCAAAGCATATTATTCGGGTACTGTAATATTAGTACTAAATATTCCTGTACAAGTGAAGAGTGACTTACTGTGTGTGTAATCTTACCCATTGTATTAAAGGCTAATCCTGTGTTTCCTGTCTTTACACATATCCAATATCTCTTTTTGTATATTGTCACGGTGTCAGAGTTAATAGATGTGTTAAAGTGTACTGCCTGGTTTTTACGTCCTGTTCCTTTGTGGGAGCTTTACTTCCGGTCCGGAAAGAGGACCCCGCTCAGTAGCTGGTGTTCTTAGGACAAGAGGTCGGACTAAAAAGACCCAGCATAACACTGGTGGCCATCGGTGGTTCTGGATCCAAATAAAGCACGGAGTAACAATAAAAGGAAACTTGCACAACGGCAGCCAAACCTCACATCCAATTGCCAAAATTCAACCCGGAGCAATAAGACATTGATGTATATTTGGATATGGTCAAACCCCTCCTAGATATCGGGTTCGACTCTGACAGAGAAAAGATAACCGTCACTCTACCTAACCTGGGCAAAATAATCGCCACTGTTGCACCAAAAGTCGTCCCAGAATTAACATGGGATCAATTCGCCCACATTGTGAAACAGGCAGTGACGCCATCTCTGGGCACAGTTGTAGCCTTATCGCAACTGGATGCCCTCACATATGACGGAAGTCTCGATGACACATTCATCCAGGCTAGGCGGCTCATCACCGCTGCATACCCGGGCACAGACGCAAAAACCCTGGAACAACTTATATTCCACAAACTCCTCAGGATCCTCCCTGGTTTCATTAAAGAACACTATAATACATGAACCAACGGGAGACCTGAGTAAAGAAATCAATTTAGTAAGGCGCCTTCTAGCTGTCCACTCCTCCCCCCAATGCATCGGCCAAATCAAGCAATTCCCCACGGATCTCATCGCCATAAATCCGTGGGAATTTTCTCCTTGCTGCCCCAAGTGCCCAATTCACGACATCCGTGAGCAGCTAAAAGCTGCCCGGCGCAGCAAAACAACACAAGAGCGCCTACAAGCCTCCCCACCATACGCCTATTGCCCCAAGCCTCAAAGAATGAATATAAGACGAGGAAGGCACAGAAGGCACCCCCCCACTGCCCCCGCATCCCACCGTAATGACGCGGGCCACCTCACATCTCCCCGTCTACGACAGGGGGAAAAGTCATGTTTCCTTCTCCTCCCTTCTCACTATCTCTTCTATTTTGCCTTCTCCTATTCCTAACCTTCCCACCTTACACACCACTTTCTCCACCACTATCGCCCCCCCACTTCCTATTCCTCCCCAACACAAAGCCTGCCTCCCCAATCACAGGCCTCCTAGAACCCTTACCTCATCTTCCCCTAACCTACTTCCCAAAACCACCTCCTCCTATCTACTTCCTTCCACCGACCACCCCGCACCACCCACCACCATCACTTCCCCACCACTCATCTTCCCCGCCAACACGGCCAACTCATTCGCCTTCCCTATCACACCCTCCTCCTCCTCACTCTCACCCGCCTCTCTTTCCTTGCTCACCTCCCCCACCCCACCCTCAACCTCACCATACTCATGAACCCCCTCCCCCACTTCACCTTCACCTGACCCTCCACCACCTTCCTCCGATTCTGATCCTTCACCAACCTCACCTCCGCCTACATCTCCTATGGCTACCCCACCTCCTGCAACCCACCACTCCCAATCACCGCCCACTACACCCACCACCAACACCGCACCACACCACCCATCACCAACTCCCACCTTCACCGCTGCGGAAACAACCACCACCACCATACCACCACAACTCCCACCACACCCCACCCGCACCCCACCACGCACCGCCCCACGTAACACATCACCCACCAACTCCCCACGTGCACCAACCCCACCTGCCACCCACTCCACCCATTCATTCACTCCTGGCCACCTATTACCCACCGACCATGCCCACTACACAAGCCACCCCACACCACCACCAACAACTGCCCACAACCATGACGGGAAGCCCATGCCACCACGTGCCCAACCACCATCACCACCTATGCCCACCCTCACCACCACGACCACCAGATCAAGATGACTCTCCTGCCCACCATCTAGATACACCCCCACACCTTCATCTCCTGCCCATCCTGCTCCCCATTCCCCAACACATGCCACCCACACCCCAAACACCACCCCCATCACCCTCCCCCTCCATCAAGCAACATGGAAACTCCCCAATTCACCACCAGAGATGAAGATTGAGAGGGTACTATGGCAACCTCACAACCGCCTCCATGTCAGGATCAGGGCAACATACCAGCTTCTCCATCTCCTACGCCAAATCAACCACCCATCCTATCTCCGGCTCACTCTCAACCACCACCAAGAGCCAAACCCCACCACCCTCCACTGGACCAACCTCCTACGACACCTCAACCTGGCCCACCAGACATCCACCACCACAACATACCACCTCCAGTCACGGGGACGTGACTTTTTTGACACGGAGGATGGTAAAATACCCACCGCCGCCAGACCACTCACCCTGCCACCCCCCACCCCACCATCAAGCCACCACCACACCTCCACCCCACCACCACCCCAGGAAGACCCCATGGTGGGGTTAGTGACCCAGGACAAGAGGGTCACCAGGACACCCCTGTCCAGAGCCCGTCTTCCCCGCAACTGTCACAACACCAGGTGAGCGAGAAGAGACAACGACCCTGCAGGCGGGCCAGCCTGCAGCAGGTTCGGCGTGGGACTGATCTAGAGTCAGTCCCAGGCAACACCGTGGTACGGCCACTGTACGTACCGGGGAAGGAGCGGTCACTGTACGCCCTTCAGGTGTTTCCCCGTGACACTGCCATCACGGCCACCGTACGTGAAGGGGGAGGGAGTGGCCACCGTACGCCCCTCAGTCACAGCCACCTCTGGGGACGGCCTCGGGGCGTTAGTTATTGAACGCGCCCCAACTGGCAGAGAGAGGAATAGTGGAATTGCGATCAAGGCCACCGTATGTGACGGGGAGGGAGTGGCCACCGTACGCCCCTCATCCACTATTACCTCCTACTACGGGAGTAACGCCTCAGTTACTTCCCGAAGGGCAGGCAGGCCCACAGCAACGGCCTTAGTGCGTGCAAGGGTAAGTAGACCCTCAGCTACGGCCTCACCACGTACCGGAGAGGGCACTGGCCCTGTGCACTCCTCTCCTACTTTTTCCTCATGTGGGAGTAACACCACGTTCACAGACACCGTACGAGACGGGGAAGGAGCAGCCACCGTATGCCCTTCAGTTACTTCCCAGCAGGTGGGCAGGCACACTGTTACGGCCTTAGTGCGTGAAAGGGTAAGTAGACCCTCAGCTATGGCCTTAGTGTGTGAAACGGTAAGTAGACCCTCGGCTACGGCCTCAGCATGCACCGGAAAAAAAAATGGAGTTCCCCCGAGCTAAGCCCTGGATTGGACTATATAGCCCCGCTAGGGTTACAGGAGCGAGCTACCACTCCCGGCACGGCAGCCCGGGCGAGGCTTGAACTCGCAATCCCTCGATTACGAGTCCGGCGCGCTACCACTGTGCTACCGCGCCCCCCTCAGCATGCACCGGAGAGGGCATTGCCCCTGTGCACCCCTCTCCTGCCTTTTCCTCCTTCAGGAGCAGCACTCGCGTTCATGGCCACCGTACGTGATGGGGAAGAAGCGGCCACTGTACGTGACGGGGAGGGAGTGGCCACCGTACGCCCCTCATTCGTGACTCCAAAGGCTCTCCCGGAGCAGGAGGTCCCTTGCGCAGCCGACCCCTTTCCTCTCGGCTGCGTGGGACGCCCTTTGTCTCCCCACAGGAGCAATTCCCCGGAGGTGCTGGCGGAGTGGTGGCGTGGCCCAGTCCAAGCCCTACCACTTACCCCTGGGAGGCCTCTGTCCCTGACGGACACCTGACGGAGGCGACGCTTCTTCCTGTAGGTGGCCACAATCCCCGGACTCCCAGGTCTGGCCAGCAGTCCTCAGGCCCAGACAACCCAGGCTCTTTCTCTCCTTGGAGCCAAAGGCACCAGGCCTGCCTCCTGCAGCTGTTCGGCCCCAGTCCCGAGGACCACCCCACAGGTCGAGTCCCCCAGACCGGAGGGCCTCCCTGCACCCCATCGGCACAGCCCCAGTGCGAGGGCTGCCTCTCAGGTGGAGGCCCCCAGATTGGAGGGCCTCCCTGCACCCCAACGACGACTACCACGCAGGCAGTGACGCCCCTACGGACAGTGCGCTGCCCCCTTCAGGAGGGCTCCCCGTGGGGCCCACCTCTCATGCCCAGGAAGCGCAGCGGTTGATACCCAAAGAAAATACGGCTATGTAGTGACATTAATAATGCTAACATAGTGAACAATCTACACAGTAGTGTACAGTGAGAAAGAACAGAATAAGGCCCGAATGATATATAAGTGACCATAGACATATTCAGTGCACAGTGACACGATACCTGCAGAACAGAAAAGACCATAATCAGGAGGGCATAAAGAAAACGTGGGTTAGAGCAGGTGCGTGTGGGGTTCATCAGAAACTTGTGACCCAGTGCTACTGTGCCTAAGTAACTCCCGCGAATGACGCGACCCACATTCTACCCACGTATGGTAATATTCATTCCCCCCACTCCTGGTCACATCCTCCCCTAGTGAAACGAACTCAGTAAATAAAACGCCATCTCTGCCAAAGCATATACTCAAAAACGCCATCTCTGCCAAAGCATATTATTCGGGTACTGTAATATTAGTACTAAATATTCCTGTACAAGTGAAGAGTGACTTACTGTGTGTGTAATCTTACCCATTGTATTAAAGGCTAATCCTGTGTTTCCTGTCTTTACACATATCCAATATCTCTTTGTGTATATTGTCACGGTGTCAGAGTTAAGGTAATAGATGTGTTAAGGTGTACTGCCTGGTTTTTATGTCCTGTTCCTTTGTGGATGCTTTACTTCCGGTCCGGAAAGAGGACCCCACTCACTAGCTGGTGTTCTTAGGACGAGAGGTCAGACTTAAAACACCCAGCATAACATTTTTCTACAAATAAGCCTATGCAATTTAATCTTAACTGTGCTATTAATGAGATAAGCAAGACATTCAGATTGTTAAAGGTATAGGACATTTGGTCCTGGGTGACAGTTGCAGTGCTCACAGTGAAACACATTTCCAGCTTATGCCACCCTCACCAAGGATATTAAACTGTCTCTAAGCCCCCACACATTACATTTCAATATGTCTCTCTCTAGTGTTGAACTAGATGCCATACGAGCAATCCCTGAGATTTTTCCCCAGAATAACTCCTTCACATCTGTGTACCTAGACGAGTTGTTACGCTTCCTATCTGAACTCCTGCTCAAACCCCTACTGAAACCAACCCAGCCAGTATTTATGTTTATGCTCTGTCAGGTGTTATTGCTATGTTCCTTGCTTCCTATCTAGGGTATAAGTGTTGGATTAACAGAAGCTGTTGTCGCTGCATTGGACCGTCATTCGAGCATTCCAGATCTTGGATCGACCTCTCTTCTAGCCACCCGGGGATGCTTACCCCCAGAACTCCCCTGATGTCCCAGTGGAGTATATGGCGAGAACAAGGGGGGAGGGGGGGAGCGCTTGAAACGACCAAGTACTTGCCGCCCACCTAAATACCGCTGCTCCTGACGTCATCTCCAACTCTTACTCACACGGCCCCTTCAGACCGAGGCCTGGGTTGAGTGGGAGTAGAAGGGGAGAGGAGGAAGGCGGAGAAAGGAGTGAAGGAGAAGTCGGATGTGGGGCAGGCAAATATGGAGCAGGGGACGATAGGACAATGGATCGCCAGCGTCGGAAGTTCCTGAAGGCAGCATTTAAAACACTCCGACGTAAGCATGGTGCTGAGGTTTTGACACGTGCCCAGCAGGAGTGGGAAAAAGCACAGGGAGCTAGGAGACAGCGAGGGCTGGAAAGAATTGCAGAGGAAAGGGAAGATGAAACACAGGAATAAATGAAATGAATAAGGGAGTGATGGGAGAAGGAGGGTGACTATGTAAGGGGCAAAAAACACCCAGGACGTAGATTAATAATAGCTCTTGAGGGGCCGGGGTGCAGAGGCTAATGTACTCGGAGTGCCCTGGGGTCCCGGGGGTGGCTGTCATCTGTGAAATCTCCACCCATAATGGTGTGCCAGTGAATGAGAGCAGAGGGTGTATACTGGGATGGAGTATGGTGTATTAGTGACTCAATATCCGTATGGAGGTGTATATAAGCATGCTCATGAGAGAGATGGGGCTAGAGAGGGTTTGACAGTCAGGCAGAATTGTCTTGTGTCCAGCTGGGACAGACGGGGAGAACAGCCACGACCATGGGCTTCGCAGTACTGGTGAGTAGAAGTATTTGAAGAATAGTCTTGTGGGAGAGTAAAGTACCGGCAGTCACTACTCAGAAAAATCAGCAGTATTATTTGACGCGTATGTTCCAGGTTGTGGCGAATATTAATTAAGTGGTAGAATTAACTTAGAGTAAGACTTATAACATTTAAGTGAACCTTTATCACTCACGGATGGTTGTCTAGTCTTTTGGATAAGTAGACTGAAGTCATATATGGCTATCAAGTTACGTACTTAGTTGCTGTCAAGTCGTAATTAAGCGATTGGAACTTCCCTTGTGTCGAGATGAGACTCGGGAGATTAATGTTATAAGCTGTGTAACTTGTTTCCAAAGTAGTGTAAATACTGTGTATCAGATTATTAAAAATTGTTTCTGTGTTTTGTAACCTTAGTGTGGAACTGTTAATTTTTGGAAGTCCGGGAGGGAGTCTGGGGCAGAAAGGGGTATTTAATATCTTGTTGTCCTAACCTACGAGGTTGTAGGCCCCCTCTGGGCTTGTCTCAGCACTCTCCGCTGCTACTGTCACATGCTACCAACTACTCATTAGTGGCAGCCGTTCACCGTACTTGGCGAGACTGAGTGCGAAGCATACCAAGGGTTATGTAGAGTGTAGGATACGACACACCGCAGGTGGGAATCGGGCGTTGGGGTGGGCCGTCCGGGATGTATTCCAGGGGTAGGTCGCCTGTGAGGTCACCACGAGTCCAGTAGGAGTTGGTGGGTGGCGTGGTGGGCAGATCTCTTTCTGTAGTGGCCCTGTGTGATGTGGGGCTCTCTGGACTAGGGCCAAAGAGGTCCAGGAGGCGCGCCACATGGCCTTGGCCCTTAGTCATTGTTGGGGTTCTGAGAGAGGACCTGGGGAGGCCCAGGGCTGGGTCGGGCATGGAGAGGGCGGCGCCCAGGGTGGGCTGCTGCTTCGTTCTGCAGAGGCGGCCGTCAGGGAGAGTCTGCAGCCGCCATCACTGAGGGAGCCTCAGTGACTGCAACAGGCACCGGGGGAGACCTGCTGACTTTGGGGGCTGCGGTCTTGCCATCGGGAGGAGGCCGGCAGGGGTTAGCTGCGGCCTCTCGTCCTAAAGGAGTCTGACAACACCTGGGGCTGCAGGAACAGGACACCAGGCCTCGGGGATGTCACGTCCCTTCTGGTCTCTGGTGGGGTCCCTGGAAAGGAGAAGAAACCGCCCTCCTGTGTAGAGGGGAGGGGACAGGGGCACCTAACTCTGCCACTGGAGTGGTGGACGGGGCAAGAGGTACCTTCCTCTACAGAAGCCTGGGGATGGGCAGAGGGAGAGCAGCCGAGGGCTGACTCTCCTACTCGGCAGGGCGGGGAGGTCCCGCCAGAACTCTGGTCCAGGCTAGACAGGGGAGGTCCTGGGGACTTTCCCTCCGTCAGGCACTGCCTGGGCTCCTAAAGGGGACAGGAGGGCCAGAGGAGTCGGGGGAGGCTCCTCTGAGCACTACAGACCCTGGTGGCAGGGAGAAGGCGCCCAGTGGATATGCCTGGCTACTCCCACAGCTCAGACAGAGGCTGCTCTCTGGCCTAGTTCCTGACGATGGGGAGAAGGCGTCCAATGGATACGCCCAGCTATTGCCACAGTGCCGACAGAGACTGCTCTCCAACCATCATTTCAAGGGCAAGAAGGCGCCCGATGGATATACCCGGCTATTGGCACAACGCCGACGGAGATTGCTCTCCGGCTCTTGTTTTGGAGGCAGGGAGAAGACGCCCAATGAATACGCCCAGCTATTGCCACAGTGCCAACGAGGACTGCTCTCCTGCCTTTGGGTCTGGGGCTCCTGCCCTGGAGACAGCTTTGGTGGATGGCGATGGCATGTCCGCTGCCCATCCTGGGGGATAGCAGCCCTTGAGGCTCCTCCTGAATCCTCTGCCAAAAAGGAGACTGGTCCAGGGGACTTGGTGTCCGAGGGTCTGCTTGGGAGCTTGTCTTTGCAAGTCACACCCTGATTCTCGTGAGTGTTCCCTCCGCTAAAGTGTAGTGTACTTTTACTGGACACTGCCCGGTGGTCTGGCTGCGGGGATGAGGGTCGGAGGGTCATGGGAGAGATATGCTGTTTCTGTCCAGAAGGCTCAGCAGGTGAAAAGAACCTCTCCGTCATCTCCTTGTGGGGTGGGGGTCACCTCTCTGTACCCTCCTCCTAGGGTGGTAGTGTCTGGCTTGCTCCGTTGAGCCAATATTTCACTAGCAAGTATTATCCATCCAACTGATGTAGTGATAGTTATTAGACAGATACATATATAGTTGCAAAAATTGATCAAAATTTGAGTAAAAGGCATCAAAATTTATTTCTTCATCTGTCAAAGAACCCATCTATCTTTCTAGTTGGTACCATCCACTCATCCAATGAAGCAACATACTTATTAGATAGCTACATACTGGTATAAATAGTTGCAAAAAAATATTAAAAGATGATTAAAAGGCATCAATATTTATTTAAATGCAATGGAGGAATTGAAGAACGGAAAGACAGAAGGAAGTAGTTCATACAAGGAGGGTGGAAAGGTTTCAAGATGATGGGAAAAAGGCAGAATATAAGAGAGAAGTGGAGAAGCGACTGGGTAAATATGATTTGGTGCAGACGGAGGATGTGGAAGGTGTGTGCAAGATACTCACTGAAGAAATCTGGGCAGCATGTGAGGTGGTGTGTGGGATGAAGAGAACACAAAAGGGGGTGCAAGGAACAGCATGGTGAAATGAAGAGGTGAGACAGGCTGTGGCACAAAAGAAGAAAGCATATAGTGAGTGGATGAGAAATGGGCGTGGAAGAAGTTAACAGTCAGAAGAGAGTTATATGTAGAGAGGAAGAAAGAAGTGAAAAGATTAGTAAGCGAGAATAAGAAGAGTGTGGATGAAGAATTTGGAAGGAATTTGAGTGTAAAGTGGAAAGAATGTAAGAAAATGTTCTAGTAAGAGGTAAAGAGAGTTAGACAGGGTGGCAAAAGAAGTTAGTCGGGTAGTGAAAGATAAAAATGGCAGATTACTGGTGGAGAAGGGAGAAAAAGTGAGCAGATGGTGAGATCACATTAACCCGTCACGTCCTGAGCTATTTCGCACCTCTGACACCCCCCAATCCCGAGGTATTTTCGATTTTTGTTTTTTTGTTTTTTGTTTTTTGGCTAAAACCTCCGCTTTTGGTGAGAAACATCGAAATTTCATAGAGAAATCGCTCACCTGAGGTTTAAAATACTTGATCCAGGTAGCAGTACCTCCTTACTTGACTGGGTTTTCTAACAGGCTGGCAACAAAGAAAACGAGTTCTATGGGAGGGTAACTATTTCACACCACTCATAAACGGTATTTATTTATTTATTTGGTACAAATTTATATGTAGTACAAGAGTATATTGGTTTTCAAACAGTAATATAGGCATTATAAGCATTGTTTCATTCACTAACTCATCACCATACCTGACCTTCTTTTGCCACATTACCTGATCATCATTTCTGACTGTTTCTTCCTCTAATGCTATGTAAACTTTGTCCTCCACATTGTCATCGATTGGCGAATCACTCTGGCCCTGAATGTCTTTATTGGCCAGGTCACTGGTAACTGGTGAATTGCCAAGACAATGGCGTGCGGGGGGAGGGGGGGAGGTTATGTGGTGTAAGGCATTGTCCCTGCTTGGCATCTTGTAGAGGAATAGAGGGTGTCCCGTGTATACGTACAAAAAAAATCACGCGCGAAAACTGAAAATTGTGCAAATTAGGGACCTTGCAATTGCACGACGTACCAGTACGTCATCGGGACTGGCAAATGCAAAATGTTGCAATGTACCCATACGTCGTCGGGACATCTCGGGTTAAGGAATCGTTGAACATAGAGAATGAAAGTTTCATTCATTGCCAGACGCCATGTACCCCACACGGGGTGGCCAAGGGCTTAGAGTTAATTGTTTTTCAGGGAGGGGCACTAATCCTCCACCAACCCCACTTGACACGTAGGGATGCCAACAGCATCTGGTGTTCCCAGGCGGTCACCCATCCAAGTACTAACCAGACCCAACGTTGCTTAACTTTGCTGATCGGACGGGAAGCGGTGTACTCAACGTGGTTGCGAGTATACAGTAAGTGGCTGGGGAGTGGCTGGGAGATGGAGGGATGTGAGAAGAGAGGAAGAAATCAGTAGGATGGAAGTTGTTAAAGCAATGAAGAAAGTCAAAATGGGGAAAGCCCCAGGAAATGATGGAGTGTGAGTGAAATTCTGAAACATGGGGAGAGATAGTAGTAGAATGGATGTGGAAGATGTGCAGACTGGCCTGGGAGGAAGGTAGAGTCCCAGAGGATTGGAAGTCAGGTATAATTATTCCCTTGTGCAATGGAAAAGGGGAAAAAGAAGTGTGTGGTAATCACAGGGGCATTTGTCTTCATAGTGTAAAAGGAAAAGTATATGGTATGATAGTTACTGCCAGAGTTAGGGATATAACAGAGGAATTAGTTGGAGAAGTGCAGGGAGGTTTTAGGAAGGGAAGAGGTTGTGTAGATCAGATATTCATTCTTTGATCTTTAGTGGAAAAGTTTCTAGAGAAGGGAAAGAAATTGTATCCAGCCTTCATGGATTTGGAGAAAGCATATGACAGGGTGGATAGACAAAGAATGTGGAAAGTATTAAAAATATATGGAGTAAATGGAAAGTTGCTGAATGTCATGAAGAGTATGCATGAAGGTGCTAAGGCAGCAGTGCGTGTGAATAGTAAATTGAGTGAATTTTTCTATTTTAAGGATTGAAAAAGGGATGTGTCATGTCTGCATGCTTGTTCAATCTTTATATGGATGGGGTTATAAAAAAGATCCAAAGTAGGGCAGTGGATGTGGGAGCGGCCCTAGTGAGAGAGGGCAGTGTGTGGAGGCTCCGTGTATTGTTGTTTGCTGATGATAATGTGTTGTTAAGTGAAGACGAAGGGGAGCTACAAGGCTTGGTGGATCAGACTGGGGGAATGTGTAAGAAATCTAAAGGTGAATGCAGGGAAGAGTAAAGTTATGGTCTTCAAGAGAAATGAAGTCAGTGAATGTACAGTGAGGTTGGATACGGAGGAAATGGAAAATGTGAATGCATTTGAGTACTTGGTGGTGTGATGAGTACTTACTTGTTTACTTGTAGGTGTTGCAAGGAGATTCCTCAGAGCAATGGTGTTCCAACACTCACTCCGAACCCGGTGTCCATGCGTTGCAGATCCACTTGGTCTGGTAATGAATTTGTAGTCGCTCTGCAGAATGATGTGTAACCAGGTACTGGCGGCTCATCAGGTACCGTCCTCAGGAATTCGTCCAGTTGGGCTTTGAAGTGCTTTACATAGCAGTTAGTTAGGTCCCGAATTCTTCGTGGCAGGCAGTTGAAGATTCTGGGACCATTGTAGGGCAGACTGGATGAGAGGAGAGTCTTGATCCTCGCTGGTGCTTGTGATGGTGGGATTTTTCTTACACACCTTCGACCTGCCCTCTGGTTTAAATGTGGTTCCACCTCACTGATGTTGGAAGGGTTAGGTACCAATTTTTCAAGGACCTTTCATGTGTAGATGATGATGTATCTTTCTCTCCGTCGCTGCTGAGAATATAGCCCCAGTTTTTTAAGTCTGTCCCAGTAGGAGAGTTCTTTCATGCCCTTTATTTGCCTGGTGTATGCTCTCTGTATGGACTCAAGGGCCTGAATGTCCATAATCCTGTGGGGGGACCATAGCTGACAGCAGTAGTCCAGGATAGGTTGGACAAGTGCCCTCCACAGAGTCAGCATGCACTCCTTCTCCCGGGAATAGAAGGTTCTAAGAGCCCACCCAGCGATTCTTCTGGCCTTCTTGATGGTTTGCTCTGTGTGGTGCTTGAAAGTGGCATCATCACTTAGGTATACCCCAAGGCATTTTGCATGGCAGCTTGTGTCAATTGCCTCATTTTCACTTGTGAGCAAAGAGGTGTTGTCGAGGATCTCTTGGTTGGTACCACTTCTGAGCAGTTGGTACTTGCCATCGTTGAATGTCATGTTGTTTTTCCCCACCCAACGGTAGACTTTGTCGAGGTCCTCTTGGAGAAGATCTACGTCTTCTCTAGCTCTGATGTTCTTGCATATGTTGGTGTCGTCAGCAAAAGAGGCAAGTGTGGAGTGCGCAACTTCTTTGTCAATGTCCCCTATCATTATTAGGAACAGTAGGGGACCCAGAACAGAACGTTGTGGGACACCACTCACAACTCTGTGTTCTGCTGATATGCCTCCATTTGCTACAAGAGTCTGGAATCTTCCTGTGAGGAAGTTGTGAATCCACACTCCTATTTTTCCAGTTATGCCTAGGTCTCGTAGTTTGTGCAGAAGGATACCATGGTCGACCTTGTCAAATGCTTTAGCGAAATTGAGGAAGGCAGTGTCAACATTGTCACCCTCTGCTAAGTGGTGGAGGAGTTTGTCGTGGTGGGCGAGGAGTTGTGACAAGCAGGATCTTCCTTTACAGAAACCATGGTGGCCAGCATTGAAGAGAGATCTTCTGTTGAGGAAGGCATAAATTTTATTTCTCATAACCTTTTCAAAGATTTTTACTGTATGCGAGGTTAGGGCAACTGGTCTATAATTTTTTGCTAATCCCTTGGTTCTGCCTTCAATGAGTTATCATGACTTTCCTTGCTTCTGCAGGTACTATGCCTGTGTCTAGGGAATGGTGCCACAGTAGATACACCTGATTAGAAGATTGGTTGGTATGCCATCAGGGCCAGGTGCTGAGTTTGGTTTGAGCTCTTCAATTGCCATGGTGATGTCCTGTTCTGCGAATTCAATGTTGTGTAATATGCTGATGTCTTCAGGCGTCTGTGGTGGGCTGTAGAAAAAGGTCCTTGGATCTAATATCTTCTTTGTTTCTTCTGGTTCGCTGAACACTGACTGGTATTGTTCGGCTAAAAGTCCACATATTTCTTTGGGATCTTCTTTCATTTCTCCAGCTGTTACCAAGGGTCTGACTGGGCTGCACGACTTCAGGAACCGCTTGGTGTAATTGAAAAAGTAGCTGGGGTTCTGTTTGATGTTCATGCTTGCTTTGTTTTCTTCTCTAATTCGTTGCTCTTCATGGGAGTTTTGGAGACTTGTTTCTATTTCCATCAACTGGGTCATTATTACTTGTTTTTTCCTCTTGCTTTTGGTTTTTTGTATTTGCTTGTTTAATTTAATCCTCTTCCTCATGAGTATTCTTCTGTCCCTGGGTATGGTCGTTCTTCTAAGTCCCTGCTTCGTCTTTTGTGGAATATGATTTTTGCAGATGTGGAATATTGTTGTAATTATGGTTTCCATCATACTGTCTGGATCTTGGTTTTGTAATGTTTGCTTCCATTTCACTGTGGCCAAAGAGGATTTCAGTCCCTCCCAATCAGCTTTGTTGTTATTAAAGTTGAGGGTTCTAAATCTTTCTTCATTAGTGTCATGTATCTGAGTCTCCCTGGCTGTTTTCTTTCTATTCAGTGTGATTGTAATGAGGTTGTGATGTGAAGTATTTGTTTTCTCGGCTCTGTACCCATGTATTAGTTCTTGGTTGTTTGTTAAAAGGAGGTCCAGGATGTTGTTTCCTCTGGTTGGTATAGTAATTTCTTGACTTAAGAAGAGTTGTTCTATGAGGTGTTGCAGTGCTCTAGCCTGATCTTGGTCCTCATGACTTCCTCCCCCAATAGTTCCTGCTGGCCATTTGATAATGGGAAGATTAAAGTCTCCCATGATAATAAGGTCATTTAAGGGGGGAGGTAGGTCTTCGATGGTGGAATTCAACTTTGTTAGGACCTCACTAAAGCTTTGTTTGCTGCAGAGTGGGGGACGGTATATGTTCACCACAATCATTGCTAGTTTTTTGATGTGTAGTATTATTAGTTCTGCTTCACCATTTGAGTAAGAGAGTAAGATATGGGTGTTCGTTGCTAGGTCGTTTCTAACATATATTGTGATACCCTCGTGCGACCTATTTTTTCTGTCTGCTCTAAACACTGTGTAATTTTGTAGTTGTATTTCAGCGTTACTGATGTCCTCACTGAGGTGGGATTCTGTGAGAGCGAGGAAGGCAAAGTCTTCCAGGTATGATAGGTCAGCTAGGAAAGGGACTTTGTTTATGTTTGATTTTGGGTACAGGCCTCGGATATTTCCCATAAGTAAGCATTCTAGTGGCCCTTCACTGCACTGAGCCAGGGGAACATTTGAGGTGACATTGGGGTTTGCAGTTGTGGCAGATTTATTTGTTTCTCTATCTGATTTTGAATCAGGTGTCCCTGAGCATCTAACACTTTGCCTAGGTTGGCTATTGTATGTTTGATCTCCATAATCATTTCTAAAAAATTGCTGTGGCTGGTCTCTGTGGTAGTTTGCTCCAGGCACTGCTGTGATCTGGGTGCAAGGTGTTGTGGTCTATGGGGGGCCTGTTGGGGCAGCGAGTCATCTTGGGGTAAGGATGGAAGTTTGGAGAATGAAGTGCTGAAAGAGTACAACAAGGAAGAAAGGTTGCTGGTTCTTTGACAGCGGTGATAAGGAACAGGGAAGTGATCATGGAAGTAAAAAATGTCACTGGATTATAGTATTGTGATACCAACTCTAACATATGAAAGTAAAGCTTGGACCTTGTTGGAAGGACGCAAGTCAAGAATGAGAGCAGTGGAAATGAGTTATTTGAGAGGAGCATGTGGAGTTTCATGGAGAGACAGTCTGACAAATGAGGAAGGGAAGGGGCAGTGTAGTTCTTACCTAATTGTTCTTACCTAATTGTATCTTTACAGGAATGAGTCAAGCTCGTACTGTCCCATGTCTTAAACCATATTTATCGTACATATCCTTAAATTTGTGAATTGTTTTGGCACACACTATTTCATTCGGTAGTGCATTCCATTGATCAATTGCTCTGTTTGGGAAACTGAATTTCCTTACGTCTTTATCACCTCTCTTCTTATGCAGTTTTTTGCAGTGTCCTCTTGCTGATGCTTCTCCATATGTTAAGTAATCATTTATGTCTATTTTCTCCTTTCCTGATATGCATTTATATAGCATTATCATGTCACCTCTTTTCCTTCTCTCCTGTAGTGTTGGTAGATTCAGTTTATTTAGTCTTTCTTCGTAGCTTAGGTCCCTTAAGCTTGGTATCCATCTTGTAGCGGCCCTTTGAACTTTTTCAATCTTGTCTATGTGCTTTTTGAGATGAGGACTCCAGACTACTGATGCATATTCCAGGGTTGGTCTAATTAATGATATTATTATCCTTCTTAGCATGTCTTCATTTATGTATGTGAATGCTATTCTCATATTTGCAAGCAGTGTATACATGTTCCGTACCTTCTCGCTGATGTGGTCAGCCGGAGATAGTCTGTTATTGATAATCACACCTAGGTCTTTCTCTCTTTCTGATGTGTATAGGGTTTTATTTCCTAACTTATAATCCCAATCAGGTCTTTTTCCACTTTTACCAAACTTGATTACATGACACTTGTCCACATTGAATTCCATTTGCCATGTACTACTCCATTCATGAAGTTTATTTAATTCTTCTTGTAGGTCTTTACAAGAATCTGTGTTAGTAATTCTCCTTTGTATATTTGCATCATTTGCAAACATATTCAGATAGCTTTCATTTCCAGTGTTACTGTTTATATCATTTATATACACTAAAAACATGATTGGTGCCAGCACTGAACCCTGTGGTACTCCACTAGTCACTTCTTTCCATGATGAGTAGTTTCCTCTTAGTACTGTCCTCATTTCTCTTTTTATGATGTGGATGTGGATGTGATAGAAAGCTTTAGGAGAAAATTTACACTGAAGTGGTTTGGCCATGTGGAGAGGATGGAGAGCAAGAGAGTAATGAAGAAAGTGTATGTCAGTGAGGTGGAGGGGGAGGCTAAGGATGAGATGTAGGGATGGAGTGGAGAGGTATATGAGAAAAGGGAGTGTGAGTTGGGGGGAGGGCAGTGGAATGGCAAGGATAGAACAACATGGAGGCGGTTTGGTTGGGGCCACCCCTCACGGGATTAAGGTGTCTGGCAATACCGTAGATATTGTAGAATAGACAGATAGTGTTGTCCCATATGACTGTCTGAAGATTGTGACTGTAAATGTGTACATATGTAAATATGCCATGAAAACAGGAAATTATAGAGGCATAAAATTTTTGGACCAGATAATGAAGGTAATGGAGAGAATTCAAGAAGGTATAATTAGAGCAAGTGTGAATACTGATGAGATCCAGTTTGGGTTTATGCTAGGCAAAGGGACCACCGATGCCATATTCATTGTTCGACAGCTTCAGGAAAAGTATATAGGAAAGAAAAGGGAACTGTACTTTGTTTTTGTTGATTTGGAGAAGGCTTTTGACAGAGTCCCTAGAGAGGTGGTGAAGTGGGCAATGAGAAAGCTTGGGGTTGAGGAGTGGCTGGTTAGGATCGTTAATGGCCATGTAAGTGGGTGCTCTCACCCAGGTGAGTGAATGGAAATTTAAGCGATGGGCTTTCCATGAAAGTTGGTGTGTATCAGGGGTCAGCTTGAAGCCCTTACTGTTTATCACGGTGCTTGAAGCCCTCTCATGTGACTTCAGACTGGACTCCCGTTGGAGATGTTGTGTACCGATGATTTGGTGTTGATTGCTGAGAATGAAAGGGAGGCAAAAGAATGATATAAGAAGTGGAGAGATGGTATGGTGCAGAAGGGCTTAAGAGTAAATGCAGATAAAACAATAGTGATGGTATCTAGGGCTAGGGGTGGTACTGTCAAAAAGGGAGAGCGGCCAAGTGCGATTTGTTACAAGGGCGTGGGAAGCACTTCCATCTTGAGCGGTGTTTGTGATAAGCAGGTGCATAAGAGATGTAGTAGTATCAAAGGCAGACTGCGAGAGCTGATTTTGTGTGTGCGGCGTGTCGAGGAGCGCACGTGGAGATTGTCAAGTGTGAAAGGACTGCTGGCGAGTCTCTCGTGTGTAAGAGTTTTGTTATTTGGGAGACATGTTATGTGCTGGAGGTGAAGTTGGTGCTAGGTCTGTAGCAGTGGTGGGCACAGCTAACAGAAAAGTTAGTTCAATAACCGCTAAGCCGCTAACTCAAAAGATAACTTTGATAATGCTAAAACGATAAACTGCTAAAAAATTCAGTGGAAGCTAATAAAAACCACTAACTTTTATTTTATGAATTTTAGCTTCGGTTTGTTTTTTGGCTGTATAACCATTAAAGAGCTGAACTTTTAATATGCAGTTTAAACAGAGCTTTCCAAAAAGGTATAGCATGCAAGGATCAGATGATGATCAAGATATACATAAATAATTAAATGAACAAATGAAATTAAATGTTAATTTAGATTCAACATGCAGTATACAGTAAAAGTCCTATTATTTGGCAGCTGATTATTTGGTAGGCCCGACATTTCGGCAGTTTTAAGAAATAGTCCCATTTACCAAAATCTTTGATTGTTTGGCAGATGTCCGGAATCATCTCGGCAGTCCAGGAAGTGTTATCTGTGACTTGTAGGCCTGTTTCATTACACTTCTGTATGTTCATCAATTTCTATATTTTTTCAGATTCAGGTATAGTACTGTAGTGATTACAACATTGTACAGTATCATACAGTACAGTAAACACCCCCTCCAAATTAGCGAGGGTTACGTTCCAAGCCCCCTCACTACTTCTTGAAATTCATTCATTCTTGATGCCTTCCTGAAAGTGACATTTACCGGTAATTGCACAGCCCATGAACCACTGATACTGTAATGCATTACCCATAAATAAATGGTGCTTGTTAAATCAGTTTCCCCATTGTTTTTAGCTGTACGGCTGTGACAGCTCTAGTATTTTTATTCCTCAGCATAATGGTGGAAGGGACTGTCCTGTTTAAACCTAACCTAACCGAGTTTAACTACCTAATAATTTAACCAAACCTAACCTAACCTAAAGTCAGAAAAATACTTAAAAATAAACTGGAGGAATATGAATTGCTAAGGTCTCTCTGATGTAAGTTAAATGTACATTTAGCGCTCATTCTTTTGTTCGTTTTTGTGTTTAATGTGAAAGAGAGAGTATTGATGCAAACAGTAATGTATCCCATTAACCCCTAAATAACCTTCGACACTGAACAACCCTTTACAGGACTGATGTCAGTGATGTCAAGTTAGTGTGAGCTATAAAGAAAACTGAACAATTATTGGGAGGGAACGAAGGTCACTGGTATGTTTACACGACTCTACGCTACGATTCCAAGCAGCCAGGCGGTCGGTTAATCTCAGATGTTTTCGCCCATTTGGTAAATGCACCGTAACTTTATCAATTTTTCCCTGACTCATAGCGAATCATAGCATGGGTTTAGGAAGCTAAATAACACATTGCTAGGTGAGCCAGACGATTATCTTCACATCTTTAAGAAAAACAAATTGATTTCAGAAGAATGCACGAAACTTACTCTACATACTCAGAGAGGGATTAAATTTCTTCCATTTTCTTAAAGATGTGAAGATAATCGTCTGGCGCACCTAACAATGTGTTATTTAGCTTCTTAAACCCATGCCATGATTCACGGGAGGTTACAAAGTTTCGGTGCATTTACCAAATGGGCGAAAACATCTGAGATTAACCGACCCTCTGACTGCTTGGAATGGTATCGTAGAATCGTGTAAACATACCAGTGACCTTCGTTCCCTTCCAATAATTGTTCACAGTTTTTTCATAGCTCACTAATTCGACATCACTGACATCGGTACTGTAAAGGGTTGTTCAATGCCGGAGGTTTTTAAGGGGTTAATGGAATACATTACTGTTTCCATCAATACTCTCCCTTTCACATGTAAGCAAAAAAAAAACAAAAAACAAATGAATGAACACTAAATGTACGTTTAACTTTCATCAGAAAGACCTTACCAATTCATATTCATTCACTTTATTTTATGCAATTTTCCGACTATTTTATTTTGTTTGGAAAAAGTACTGTATACAGCACTCACTCCAAACATATTTGTAATAATATAAGTAGTGATGAGTTCACCAATACAAGTTGTGTACTGAGGTGGTAGGTAATATTCCGCATCATTTCGGTCATCCAGGAAGTGTTAGCTGATGTGTATGCCTACTGTGTCATTACACTTGTATATGTTCACTAATTTATATATATATATATATATATATATATATATATATATATATATATATATTTCAGATTCAGGTATAGTACTGTATTGATTGCAGTCTTGTACAGTATACAGTACTCTCTCCAAACACAGTTGTAATACCATAAGTGGTGATGACAGTGTTCACCAATATATTTAAGGTACTGAGTGGGTAGGTTTTTGATTATTCGGCAAATCCAACATCTTGGCATCATCCCGGTCCCATAGATGCCGAATAATGGGACTTTTACTGTATTTACAGAACAAAAACTAGCTATTAACAAATCAAAAATATTAAAACGGAGAAATGGAGTTCCCCCGAGCTAAGCCCTGTATTGGACTATATAGCCCCGCTAGGGTTACAGGAGCGAGCTACCACTCCCAGCACGGCAGCCAGGGCGAGGCTCAAACTCACAATCCCCCGATTACGAGTCCAGCGCGCTACCACTGTGCTACTGCGCCCCCCCTCAAAAATATTAAGAAATGAAAATATACATGAAAAATAACTTTAATAATCTAACTAATGCCTTTAAGGATTTGAATTTCATAAAAGCAGACTTTACTGATCTACCAAAAGACCTCCTGACATGTCGTAAAAATACCCTCGCTAATACCATTATTACACCAGTCCTGTATAAGACAGCCTTAGCATGTATTCAATATGGACGGTGTGTGTTAGCACCGAAGTGGTGACATGTGGAGGTGTATGGTATGTAGAAGGACTACTGGGCCTTGGGAGCAGGCTGCAAAACCTATGCCCACAGTTGGACACATAAAAAAAAAAAAGAGTCTAGCTTGGCCTCCTCCTCCTTCTCCATTGCCTCGATGTGATGCTGGTTGCCCTTTGTAAACATCAGCCTTTCAAATGCTGATCAGCTACTGCTGCATCGACCAATCTCATCTTGTGTTACACATAGCCACCCAATAGGGTGCCAACCTGACTGTTGCAGACATGCTCACAACAGACAGGAACAAACATATGACTTTAGGGTTAGCAGATTTAAAGTTAGTGGAACTAAATATAGCAGAAGCTAGTTGGTCTGCTAACAGTTTTCAAAGTTAATGGAAACGCTAATCTGCTAATGAAAAAGTCAGCTTTGCTAATTAGCAGTTAGCGGATTTGCGGGACCGGGATTGAAATCAGGGGCGCACCCAGGGGAAGGGGGGCCTTAGGTCTCTGGGTCCTTTAAAAATTTATATATATTTATTTTGATAACAGCAAAACATGAAAAATTGGCAAGTACAAGCAAAGAGTAACACATGAGCCAGCAGCTCTCTGACTCTAAACCTGCATATGACCTCCCAGTAATTATCGTATTACCTGACCTCACCTCACTACGGGCTCCCCCTCCTTAGAAAATTCCTGGGTGCGCCCCTCATTGAGATGGTTTGGGCATGTGGAGGGAATGGGATGCAGAAAGTGTGAACTGTTAATGTTTGAGGGCAGGGTTGTGACAGGCAGACCGAAAAGACCTGGGATGTCTTAGAATGTGACCTTAGAGATAAGGGACTGAATAGGGAGGCTGTCAGAGATTAAGCAGCATGGACAGCCACCATTAGATGACCAAGACTGACACATGCAAGCATGCTGGAGCTTTTCTAAATGAAACAAAATGATCTACAGCCAGACATCGTGATCCTGTAAGGGGTGGCCGTTTGCCTTTCAGTTGTTTTACAGGAAGGAGCATTAACCCTTCACCATCCACTTGTTAACATGTAGGGAACACATATGGGTTGGTCATACAGTTACCACCCAGCATTGTAAATGCTCTCTGGCTTGCAGGAAACCATTAGGTTTGTCACTCAGTGTAAAGCCACCTGAAAAGGAAAGAAAAATAATAAAACGTCACAGGAATGATGGGAGACATAGGAAGAGAGAAGGGCAGACACAGAAAAAGAATGATAAAGGTGAAGGAAGAAGTAAGCAGCACCACATCAAGTGAATGGATAATGGTCATCTACACCTACCACCAAGAAATATGAAGAATGGAAAAAATAAAATTAAAAATATCAAAAAACACAGCAAATAGAAGAAAAGAAGTTAGAATAGAAGAAATATCTGGAAGCACAGCAAGATGAACAAAGGAAATACAGTAATCCCTCTAATATCCGAACGCCCAATATCCGAACATCCCCACTAACCGGACATAATCCTCCTGGGATCCAATATTCCCAAAATGGGCCAAAAACTGCAAAAAATTCGAAAAAAATCTGACTTTTTTCCCTCCCATAATTTGAAATTCCCGCCTGGCGCCAAACAGCTGTTACACCATGGTCCCTTCACCCCTTCCTTCCTCCCCCTCCCCCCTCCCCTGTCAGGTTGCCATTTGGTATTTTTCATTACCAAGTGTGGGCCAATTTGGTAATGAAAAATTCGTTTGGTAATGCATTAGAATAATGCATTACCAAATGGATTTTTCACATGTATGAGGATACACAGGATGGAGATGGTGGATTGTTTGCTCTCTCTGATTAATCTGCTACCCTATATAGTGTGAAAATAATCAACATGGTGTTAGTTATAAGGAGAGTGATTACATGTATTTCCACTTGTATATATAATTAGTGAAGAATATATGCTAGCTTTACGAATTTGGTAATGAAAAGTTATATTTGACAATGAAAGTTGAGGAGATTGGTAATGTGGCTGTTGCGATCTGGCAACTCTGTTACCCCACCAACATCAACAGTCACAGCTTAACTCCGATGGAGAGCAGATACTCATAACAGTGCAAGCCACAGGTGCTTGTTTTTTGTGAATAAACAGTGAATAAACTGCAATACCTTGCCACTAGAACACACAGGAATTTACAGTGTTGTGCAGTGTTAAGAAATTAGAATTTAGAGTGCAGAGGATTAACTGTGGACTGCAAACTGGCGGTTCAAACCAGTCCAAGACCAAGGGACTTGTAAGTACCCAGAATGTTTAATATTGTATAAACTCACCTCTAAAACCTCATTTTATGGTTCTTTTGCAATTATTTCAGTCTTTTATGTCCCTTATTGGTGTGATTTGGGTGTTAAATAGGTGCTATGCATGTCCAGAGGGAGTTGTGTAGGTGTTTTTCAGAGTTAGGGTCCGTAAGTACTAGTCCATAAGCTGGGGCCCAATATCCGGACAGGACCACTATCCGGACCTGCCTATGGCTCTATTGATCCGGATATTGGAGGGGTTACTGTATCTAGAACAAAAGAAATGGTCAAGAACAAAAGAAATATCAAGAAGCTCAAGCACAACACTATGCAAAACTAGAAGAACTGGTAAGTGGGCAGCAGGACCTTCACCAGATATGTCAGGAGATGAGAGGGCAGACAGGACCTTCACCAGCTGTGTGAGGAGATGAGTGGGCAGACAGGACCTTCACCAGCTGTGTGAGGAGATAGTGGGCAGACAGGACCTTCACCAACTGTGTGAGGAATGGGCAGACGGGACCTTCACCAGCTGTGTGAGGAGATGAGTGGGCAGACAGCACCTTCACCAGCTGTGTAAGGAGATCAGTGGGCAAACAGCACCTTCACCAGCTGTGTAAGGAAATGAGTGGGCAGACAGGAGCTTCACCAGTTGTGTGAGATGAGGAAACTGAAGCAACAAGAGGTGGCAAACAATAAGGTAGAGAGAATAAGTGACCAGCTAAGAGAGGTGAGGGAAGAGGTGTCCTGTATAGTGGAGGATAAAATCAGGAACTGCGTAACAGGGTTGAAGTGCTTTGTTCTTCATAATGTGCTCCTAACACTGAAAGTATATCTTTCTTTTGTTCTTCTTATTGAGCTCTTGATACTGCAAGTATATCTTTCTTTTGTTCTTCTTGCTGTGTTCCTAACACTGCAAGTATATCTTTCTTTAGTTCTTCTTGCTGTGCTCCTGACACTGCAAGTATATCTTTCTTTTGTTCTTCTTGCTGTGCTCCTGACACTGCAAGTATATCTTTCTTTTGTTCTTCTTGCTGTACTCCTGACACTGCAAGAATGTTTGCCAGAGATACGTCCGTCGTTCTGGCAACTTGTCCATGCGTCTGTCGCTAAAAATATATCCCACTCCTGACACCAATTTGCTGCATTGCAGAGTTTGTTGATATGTTGAGAACAATGAGTACAAAAGCCAGGACATTAATCAAAGGCCACTAAACATTTCTGATTTTTATTTCTTCCAGGCACTGCTGAGGTACACTTGTACAGCACAGTGGCTTTTCTCTCTCTCTCATGCTACCTTCATTATTACTCCCTAATAATCAATGTCCATTCATTTACTGACTACTCTGTCTTTTGCTGATTAACACTCATTGTCTGACTGACTACTTTCCACTCGGTACTGCTCTCTGTTGGCTGCCACACACAAACTAAACTAGGAGGTGCAAATCGCAATGGTCCCTTTTTATACCCCCCTCCCCCCAGCTGACTCCATCTCCAAAACAACACAGGATATTCTAGAGCCTGGGAGGGAACTCACATTGTACCACATAATAATCCACTTAAATCCACAATACACAATAACAATAATAACAAGAAGAAATTCCTAAGGTAAGACATGTCCATGTTTCTAAAATGTTCCTCACATCTCCAGACAAAACTTTAGCCTAATCGTATGGCATAACACTTAATTTCTGGAATGTTCCTCACAACTCCAGACATAAAATATTAATCTAATCCTATGGCATTACACTTAATTTCTAGAATGTTCCTCATAACTCCACATATAAACCACTCAGGTACTCCCAAGGTACAACACAATTTTGAGGATGTTCCTTATCTCCAGATTTAAACCATTACCTTAATCCTATGGCTTAACACTTAATTTAGAGAATGTTCCTCACAACTCCACATATAAACCACTCAGCTAATCCCAAGACTCAACACATAATTTCTAGAATGTTCCTCATCTCCAGATATAAACCATCATCCTAATCCTACAGCATAATGCTTGAAATCTAGAGGGTTCCTCACATCTGGATATATAAACTACTAAGCTAATCCCACTGACACAACAGGGGGATAAATGGATGAGTCTCCTGTGCTGCATTACGATGGCATCACAATTATATAAATGCCAAAACCAGTAGGTTAGAATTATTCACATTAGGTTAGGGAAAATTGTTAGGATAGGATAAATGTTGTACAGTTCAGCTGAGGTTAGGTTAGGTAGCATTAGGCAAAATTAGGTTAGGTCTGGTCAAGGATAGGCTAAAAACAGGTTAGGTTTGGTAGCATTAGGCAAAACTAGGTTAGATATGATCAGGGTTAGGTTAGGTAACATTAGGCAAAATTAGGTTAGGCATGGTCAGGGAGGTGTTAAAATAAGTTTGGTCTGGATAAATTAGGTTAGGTTACAAAAACTTAGGTTAGTTAGGGTATGGGCAGGCTAAAATTAACGAGGCTATGTTACAATCACTGGCCTGAGTTTGGGCAAATCACCACTGATGAGGGAAAATATGTAAAAAAATCATATTCTAAGATGGTGTCCATCTGTATCGTGCACAAGATGGTGTCTGTCGAAACTTAAAATTGCACTCAGAAAAAAAAAAAAAAAATCAACATAATACAAAGAAAAGGGGGAGGCAAAATAAGGTGATTTTGTGTCTATTTGATGATTACCTCTCTGAGCTTCCACACAGACATACGTACTATACATGGGATTTACCTTATATCTGTCATAAAACTGTACATGGCAAAAATATTAATCTATCTATCTATTCCCAGACACCTCAATCCCGTTTGGGGTGGCCACAAACAAATCGCCTCCACGTCGCCCTGTCCCACGCCATTTTACTGCCCTACTCCCAACTCACACACCCCTCTCATATACCTCTACACCCCATCCCTCCATCTCATCCTCGGCCTCCCCCTCCCTCTTCCCCCCTCCACCTCACTCACATACACTCTCTTCGTCAGTCTTTCATCCTCCATCCTCTCCACATGGCCAAACCACCTCAGTTTAATTCATCATCATCATCATTAGCCATGGCAAGTAAAGCCATGCAGTGCTATGGAAAACCGTCACAGGTAAAATCAGCCTGAAACCAGCTACTGTTCTTTTATCACAAACTAGAGGAGCAAATTCTGGATTCAAATCCAAACTAGATTAGGATATGTCCCATGATCTATATATAAGTACAAGCAGAAGAGGCCTTAATTAGAGTCAAAAGCCCCATGATCTATCAATGAGTACAAACAGAAGAGGCCTTAACCCCTTAACCGCAGGGCGTCACTTTCGTGACGCTTGGGAGCAAGGGATCATACCGCGGGGCGTCACTTTTGTGATTCTGTGTTATTTTGAATTCGCCCAGGCTTTCAAGTGGTGGCTTGTATCATCTATCAGTACTGCCAATGTCCAACACTAGTCAGCACTCCTAATCTCACTTGTACTCCCATCCATTGTTGACAATTTAGCCATTTCTCCCCATTCTTGACTCCCCTCCCAACCTCCCCTCCATTACCCTCTCCTCTCGCCTGCCCAGCCGTGCTACACTATAATCTTCCCCAGAATTTTCCACTGATTTCATCCATTGAAATAAGCCCTATGCCCTATTCTTATACCAAATAATATATACAAAAAAGAAATAAGGTAAGTGATAATGCCATACACCTGTAATTGGCTAATTATCACCTGACAACACCTCACGTGCACTCGTTCGCTAATTTTCGCTCTTTATTTCCCTTTGAAATATGCTGTATAATCTATTCTCGTAATAAAAATATATATAAGAAAGGAAGGGAGAAGCCTAAGTGATATTTACAATCACCTGGAACTACCTAATTTATTATGTATTGTCTAGATTTCCTGCCAATCATTTCATAGCGTTTATATTAGCAGCCGTCACCAGGCTGACATTGGCAGCATTGCACTCCCCCGAGGCAGGCCACCACACTGTATTCAGTTTACTGTTGTCTTTCAAGGCGAAAGCACATCGGATTCGCGCCTGTCCAATTCTGCTGCTTTTTAGCCCCATGCGAAGGGCCCTGTGACCTCTACCCCCTACTAAACCTCATGTGGAAAGGGGTAAAGGGCTAAGTGACTGCTGTGGAATGTGAGCTGGCTAATTTGTCAATGAAAATGATAGACAGTGACTACGATCTTTCTGGTGAGTAAAACAGTGCAAGTGGAAATGTAAATAATGTGTAAACAGCAACTGAAAGCAATGAAAGTAAATTTAAGTGAACAGTGGAAAATAGTTTTATAAGTCACTGCAAGTGACAGTGCATAACACAGTGTAAATAAAATAGAAATGTAAATAATGTAAATAAAATAGAGAATGTAAATAGAAATGTAAATGAGTAGTAATATAAGAATACGAGCATATATACTAGGAGTAATGAAAGTGAAAATTTCACTCTAGCATGTATGAATACTATGAGTTATGAAAGTGAAAGTGACAGATTCATTCTCAATGCTAGTATAAAGGACGAGAAAGTGAATGCTACGTATTTTACTGAAAGAGAAATTGAATGCATACACTGACAATAAACTACTGTTACTGAAGGAAACTTATGGATAAAGACTGTAGATATATATAAGTGTTATATAGTAATAGAAATATAAAGTGTGAGTGTTTTATGAATAATAAATGACAGAACACAAGTGGCGAACGATTGCAGGTGGGAAGGTCATACAATCTCGTAATTTTCATTGCTTTCACAGTGTTTTATTTTGGAATATGGATTCTAAACTATTTGAGAATCACAGAATAGTGTTTCTAGTGATAATATCAGGCTGTGGTAATCACATTACTGGTTGTCGGGAAGTGTAAAGTGGAGACCGTTACCCAACTTCAGAGGTCTCCACAAGTCCTACGGTACTCAACAAAGGCTCAACAAACATCCCAGGAGAAAGCTGAAGGTATGTGCCAGAAGCATATGTAATTTTAATATTCTAGGACTAATAAGTGATTTTTGGCAAATATTTTTAGAGAGTCTGTCGGAGCACGAATATGCCCGTGGGACACGCAAGTCAAAGCAAAACAAGCCTGCGGTTTAAGGGTTAATTAGAGTCAAATGCCCCATGATCTATCAATGAGTACAAACAGACGAGGCCTTAATGTCAAATGCTCCATGATCAATCTGTAAGTACAAACAGAAGATGCCTTAATTAGAGTCAAATGCCCCATGATCTATCTATGAGTACAAACAGAAGATGCATTAATAAGTCCAATGCCCCATGATCTATCTTTGAATACAAACAGAAGAGGCCTTAATTAGAGTCAAATATGCTAATTTGCTAATGTTCTAGTCATTACACAAATTGTATTGCTCATTTCTTTGCTGAATCTGCACATAATATACCATTATTATTATGAATGAAATACACAAATAATTTGAAAAGCATGAAGGGAGTACACACTGGATACTGGTTTCAGCTACTGCTTACATCCCAGCCTGCTGGCCACTCATGGACACAGACTTCCCCACTTTGGCACCCTACTTGTTAATAATACAAGAAACAAGACAACAGATCAAGCTGTTCAGTTTTACTGAGTCATATCCACAGCCTCATGGTTTCTGGGTCACCCAGATTAAGAACTCTGACGATTTTATATCAAATGCTCTCACTTTTCTTTCTGGTATGCTACTTACACATCCACAAATATTTTCTAGTCATATTCCACTTCTTTAATCACAAACATAGGCAGATTTGCAACATCCTGGTTGGCATTCATAACTTCTTTTTTTCTTTTTTCCACACTCATGCCTGCATCAGTAAAACTTAAGAGAGAAAACGGCCATCATTCGTCTAGCACTCACCGGGAATTTTTTTTTTTTCCTTGCTTGGACAGAACTACTCATGTGTCCATCTTCTGGAATTTCATTCTCTTGCTATTGCTCCTGTAATTGTTATTAACTGAATATATCTCCATGTGACCATGGCTTAATCACAGGGTGGATAGCACCATCATATGGCTTAACCACAGGGTGGATAGCACCATCATGTGGCTTAACCACAGTCTGGATAGCACCATCATGTGGCTTGACCGCAGGCTAAATAGCACCATCATGTGGCTTAACCCTTACCCGCAGGGATGGCTGGACCATGCCATGCCCCTCCCGCGGGGATAGCAGTGCTCTAAATATACGATGAATTAGCTACTTCCAGGACAATGGAAGTATCATTTATCCTTTTCCCTTTTATATATATATATACAGTGCTCAACAAAAATATTGCGCGCCCTGCACCCCTCCTACGAAATAAACCTTTCAACTATGGAAAAAACATGTAAATAATGCATTATAATTACTTTTAATACTTGGTAGGGTTTCCTTTGTGCTTCTTCACGGACCTGAGATGTCGTGGAAGTGAAAGGGCAAGGTTCCTCAGGTGCTGGGATGATATACTTGCTCAGGACTCATGAATGGCTGCTTCCAGGTTAGGCAGAGATCTCACATCCTTCTCTTGGATATTCTTCTTTGCGAGGTACCAGAGGTTTTCTATCGGGTTGATGTCTGGGCTATTGCCTGGCCAGTCTTCCATGAAGGAGACCTCGCAGTCACGAAGCCAGTTGGTGACAGATTTGGCTTTATGAGCAGGTGCACCGTCCTGCTGAAACACTCATGCACCTGTAAGCTTGAAGGACTCAGGTAAATGATCACAAAGCAGCTCCAGGTAAACGTCCTGATTCACTCTGCAGTTCCTGGGAAGCACAACAAGCTTCCCCAAACCCTTACCAGAGAAAAAAACCCATATCATTAGTGAATCAGGGTGTTTAACTGTGCTCTCCACATAACGGAGGTCAAGCAGGTCACTACCTCTGCGCCAGTACATGTGCGCTCCTCAATTACAGGTAATGGTAAACGTTGCCTCATCAGACCACAACACTGACAACCATTGGTCCTCACCCCAGTTAAGGTACTTGTTAGCAAACGCAACCCTACGAAGTCGCTGGTTACGTGTAAGAAGAGACCTTCTCACAGGCCTGTGGCTTGTGTAACCAAGTTCATAAACTCTTCGAGTAACCGTGCGCACTGAAACCTCGCCAAACACTTCCGGGTTGCTCTCCTTAATTCTCTTTGCAGTCAAATGAGGATTAGACTCCACTGCACGTTTTAGCGCATTAACAGACCTAGGGGAAGTTTTCCTGGGCCTACCAGACCGTGGTGTCTTTGTAGGAACGTCACCCACTATTTTCCACTCGGTAACGGGCACACCACCTCCGCACTGTCGACCGAGCCACACCAACCAAATCACTAATTTCCTTCGTGGGGTGGTCTGCCTCCTTTAGAGCAATGATCTGTGATATTATTTCACTCGACAATTCACGGGTAGGGGCCATAGTAGAGTAGCACAAGTAAAAAAACTGCAGGTCACTAGGTAAAAAATGGCGTAACAAGAGGGAGGAGCGGCAGGGTTCCCCACTCTCATGCAGCCCGCAGGCAACTGAGGCGCCAACCAACCTGTGCGCAGTAAGGCCTCAGGCTGCCATGACGTCATGTTAGCGGCCAAAACTTCTGGCTAAATTTTTTCTCCCAAAAAGGGTGATTCTTTTTTCATGAAAAGTATTGCGCACCTTGACATACGTGCGCAACACTTTTATTGGGCACTGTATATCTATCTATCTATCTATCATCTATCTATCTATATATATATATTATATATATATATATATCTATATATAGATATACATATATATGTATATATATATATATATATATATATATATATATATATATTATAAAAATATATATATATATATATATATATATATATATATATATATATATATGTATATAAATACATACATATATATATATATATATATATATATATATAAATACATACATATATATATATATATATATATATATATATATAGTAATCACTCTAATATCCGGACGCCCAATAACCGAACATCCCCACTACCCGGACCTTATCGTCCTGGGATCCAACATTCCCAAAATGGTCCGAAAACCCCAAAAAATTAGAAAAAAAAAAAAAATCGATTTTTTGCCGTCCGTAATTTGAACTTGCCGCGCGCGCCGCGGGAGAGCATTGTTTTGGTTCGTCATTCCTCCGACATCCGATAGAGCGCCGCTGCATCCTCCCCACTTCCCGCCTGTCTCTCACCGTGACTGGACCTACGCTCTTCGTAATGGCTGCCCACGTGCTCGCTTTTGTGGTGGTGCCGTACTTGCTGCAAGGCCTCCTGCTGCTCTCGGCCCTCCTCTTAGTGTGTGTGATGATGGCCCTGCCACCTGAGAAAAGGAAGAGAGTGGTGTTGACTCTGGAAAAGAAGAGGGAGATATTGGAGAAAGTTGATGCGGGTTGGTCTTCTTCACGCATTCTCCGCGAGTTTAACCTGGCCCGGTCGACTTTGTTCGATATCAAACATTCCCGAGACAAACTCATGCAGTACACAGCTGACTTCTCGTCGAGAAGCAAACGCAACGTGGAAAGGAAGGTTATGTTTACCCCCAAGTTTGCAGAAATCAACCGATCCACGTTGATTTGGTACCGACAGCAACGTGCAGTTGGTTTGATGGTACGTGGAACGGAGCTGAAGGCTGCTGCTGAGAAGTTTGCAAGGTTTCACGACGCCCTAGACTTCAAGGCATCCGAGGGTTGGCTCTTCGCGTTCAAGTTGCGACATGGCCTTACTAACCGTAAAGCACATGGCGAAGCATTGGACGCTAACGAGGATGGAGTTGACGAGTTTCGGCACAAGGTGAAAGGCTTGATCGACAGGAAGGGCCTCACTCTTGGTCAAGTCTATAACGCAGACGAAACTGGCCTATTCTATCGCTCGCTGCCAACGAACACTCTAGCCAATGAGACGGAGAAGCGTGTACCTGGTCGCAAGCTTTCTAAGGAACGGATATTTGCTTTGTGTTGTGCCAGTGTTAACAGCATGCACCGGCTTAAGCCCGTTGTTGGCCATGCAAAGCAGCCTCGGTGCCTTCGTGGGGTGATGGATGTCCTTCCTGTCGTATGGTACCATTCTTTGAAAGCATGGTTCACAGCTGTGATTTTCAAAGACTGGTTTCACCATCACTTCGTCAAGGAGGTCATCCAGCACCAGACGAAGACACTGGGAATCCCTCGCGACCAGGTAAAGGCTCTCCTTCTGCTCGACAATGCACCTGCCCACCCGTGCGACAAGGACTTGGTTGCTGAGAATGGCCGTATTAGGTGCATGTTTCTGCCACCTAATACGACTGCTCTCATTCAACCCGTGGACCAAGGAGTGATCGTGGCAACAAAGCGCCTGTACCGTCGGAAGTTCCTGGACGAGGTGATGGTTATTCTCGAGGACGAGGACGAGCGCAGGGAAGGACGTGACACTCGAGGCAAGCGGACTTTGGAAAACCTTCGCTGCTACAACATCAAGTCTGCGCTGTACAACTGGGCTAGTGCATGGAAGTAAGTCCCTGTGAAAACTCTTGAAAATGGTTGGTCTCGTCTGCTTCTCGGAACAGATGTGGAGTACAATTTTCTGGGCTTTGACGTGGATGACTTCCATGCACGGCTACATACGCACGGCGACGTTGTTGATGTGGACGATGTACGTGAGTGGTTGGACGACGACGAGGGCGATCCTGGGTATCAGACGTTGTCTGATATCGAGATCGCATCTTTGGTTGCTGGTGTCAGTCCCAAACTTGAAGATTCCGACGACGAAGGCGACGATGATCCGGACTCCTCTCAGCAGGACACTACTCCAGCCATCCCCAAGCTGAGCGCACTCCGGGAACATCTAAAGTTCGTCCTAGACTACCTGGAACACCCGGACTGCGACAGGGAGATGAGGCCCTTGGGACTCGTGGAGGAAGTGCGTGCTTTCCGGCAGCGCATCATCAATCGCCAGAATCGTCGGTCCTTGCGTCAGTCAACGATTGACAGTTTTTTCAGGCCCGTGACCCCCGCTGTGCCAAGCCCTGGCTCCACTCCGTTGCCTCCCCAAGACAGGCCCTCATGCTCTGAGCCACAGCCCAGCACATCAGCTACAGTGGAGTCACCGCTCGATGTGAGTTTGCGGCTTTCCTCAGAGTCTTCTGTAGTCGGTACGCCATCACCACGACCCAGCGATGCACCCCTTGGTCGCCTGCCAGTGATACTCTCGGACTCTGACAGTGAATAAACAGCAAGAACTTCTCCACAAGACCACACGGGAATTTTGAGTGTTGTGCAGTGAAAAAAACGGTGTGTTGTGTTAAGGTTTTCGAAATGAGAGAAAAGACTCAGTGGAAACAAAATTTAACGTAACTAATCTTCTTTGTTTTGGCTTTGGAAAATAAAAAAAAATTGGGAAAAGTTAATGTGCAACACGAAATTAAAATGGAACATTATTTGGACTAAAGTGAACACTGTGAAGAGAACGGACTTCTGTGTGTTACTGACTAAGTTCAGTGCAAGACTTCAGGAAGAGTGTACTGCAAGTGCTTCAGGAAATCGTTCTTACTGTCAGAGTCCGAGAGGAGGCGGTTATTCATCGAGGTGGCCAGGGACTTGCTGTAAGTAGCCAGAATGTTTCATATTGTACTTTTTTCCATACTATACTTACCAGAATGTTTCATACTGTACTTTTTTCCATACTATACTTACCTCATGCATGTGCAGTAGGAATGTGTTTTTCAGAGTTAGGCTAGGTTAGGGTCCATAAGTACCAGAATGTTTATTAATGTATGAACATACTTCTAAATCCTCATTTTATGTTTCTTTTGCATTTATTTCAGTCATTTATGTGCCTTATTGGCGTGATTTGGGTCTTAAATAGGTGCTATGCATGTCCAGAGGGAGTTGTATAGGTGTTTCTCTGAGTTAGGGTCCATAAGTACAAGTCCATAAGCTGGGGCCCAATATCCGGACGAAACCAATAACTGAACCTACCGGTGGCTCTATTGATCCGGATATTGGAGGGATTACTTATATATATATATATATATATATATATATATATATATATATATATATATATATATATATATATATATATATATATATATATATATATATATATGTATATATATATATATATATATATATATCTATATAATTCTATTGGAGCCCAGTGTCCAGAGTAATGGACAGAACTGGGATTTTTCAAGTCTTTGTAAAATAGGGAACCCCCGGGTAGGGACCTATGAGCTTCGCAACTATGGGCCAATAGGCAGAAGGCGGTACGCTTAGTGCCCTTCCAGTGGAATGTCTCGCCCAGCACCCCGGGGATCCAATGGGATATATATATATATATATATATATATATATATATATATATATATACTTTAGTATGAGATTAGGTCATAAGGGACATTTCAATGTGTAATGAACATGGAAAATTAGCGACCAGTGCACGTGTGTTACCAGGTGATAAATTAGCTACTTCATGGGGTTTTCAATAATACTCCCCCAGTATCCCTGCTTGTCGTAAAAGGCGACTAAAAGGGTTGGCGGAGGGTTAGTGCCACTGCCCGGAAAACAACTAACTAAAAATAGAAACTATAAGCCTCGGACAAGGACTGACCAAACAATGTCGACCAAGGACCGGACAAAGGACATGGTTATTGGAACGTGGAATGTAAGGGGAGCGAATGATGAGGTGAAAGACAGAGAGATTGTCCAGGTGCTTGAGGGTGCGAAAGTGGATGTATGTGGAATAACTGAAACAAAATGGAGAGGAGAAACTGTGAGAGAATGGGAGTATGGATGGGGTATATGTGCAGGAGTAGGTGAGAATGAGAGGGCAAAGGAAGGAGTATGTATAGTTGTGAGTAAAAGATGGAAGAAAAGCATAAGACAGTATGGATCAGTTGGGTCAAGGATTGTGTGGGTAAAGTTGAAAGTTGGAATACAAATGTGGGCGATTGTGTGTGTGTATGCGCCAACGCAAGATCATGCTAGAAGAGTGAGAGAAGAGTTCTGGACAAATGTAGAAGTGTGCATAGAAAAGTTTGGAAGGAATGAGAGAGTGTTTTTGATCAGTGATATGAATGGTAAAGTTGGGAATGTGAAGGTGGATGGAACAGTTGGTGAGTGGGGTGTGCCTGCTGAGATAGATGAGAATGAGAGTGTGATAGTGGACATTTGTGGTGGGAGGGGGTTGGTGACAGCCAATACCCTCTTCAGGCATAAAATGATCCACAGGTATACATGGCGAGTGATGAGAAGGGTGGGTGGTGAACTGAATGAAAGGAAGGCAATGATTGATTATGTGTGTGTGGATGAAAGGATGCGAAGATGTGTAATGGATGCAAGAGTTTATAGAGGTTGGGGGAGTGTACTTTCTGACCACTACTTGGTGGTGGCCAGAATTAGAATTCAAGTAAGAAGGAGGAATAGAAGAAGGGAAAGACAAGAGGATGGAGTAGTTGCACGGAGAGTGGAAAGGTTACAAGAGGATGAGAAAAAGGCAGAGTATAAGAGAAAAGTGGAGGAACGATTGGGCAAATATGAATTGGAGCAGATGGGAGACGTGGAAGGTGTGTGTAGGATATTTACAGAAGAAATATGTGCAGCGTGTGATGTGGTGTGTGGAAGGAAGAGAAGACGGAGGGGGGTGCAAGGAACAGCGTGGTGGACTGAAGAGGTGAGACAGGCTGTGGCACAAAAGAAGAAAGCATACAATGAATGGATGAGAAATAGGGACGTGGAAGAAGTTGAGAGGCTGAAGAGAGATTTATATGTAGAAAGAAAGCGAGAGGTGAAAAGATTAGTAAGAGACAGTAAAAAGAGAGTGGATGAGGAATTTGAAAGGAATTTGAGTGTAAAGTGGAGGGACTGTAAGAAAATGTTCTGGAAAGAGGTGAAAAGAGTAAGACAGGGTGGAAGTGAAGTTAGCAGGGGAGTGAAAGATAAAAATGGTAGATTACTAGTGGACAAGAGAGAAAAAGTGAGCAGATGGAGAGAACACTTTAAGGAATTGTTGAACGAAGAGGATGGAAGTAATGCGAGTATAAGTGGCTGGGGAATGGCTGGGAGAAGGAGGGAGGTGAGAAGACAGGAAGAAATCAGTAGGATAGAAGTCGTGGAAGCAATGAAGAAAGTTAAATCGGGGAAAGCCCCAGGAATTGATGGAGTGTGTGGTGAAATGCTGAAGCATGGAGGAGACATAGTAGTAGAATCGATGTGGAAGATGTGCAGATTGGCCTGGGAGGAAGGTAGAGTCCCGGAGGATTGGAAGTCAGGTATAATTATTCCCTTGTACAAAGGAAAAGGGGAAAAAGAAGTGTGTGGTAATCATAGGGGCATTTGTCTTCTTTAGTATAATAGGAAAAGTGTATGGTAGGATACTTATTGACAGAGTTAGAGAAAGAACAGAGAAAGAAGTTGGAGAAGAACAGGGAGGCTTTAGGAAGGGAAAAGGTTGTGTAGATCAGATATTCATTCTTAGATCTTTAGCGGAAAAGTTTCTAGAGAAGGGAAAGAAGTTGTATGCGGCTTTCATGGATTTGGAGAAAGCACATGACAGGGTGGATAGACAAGGATTGTGGAAAGTGTTAAGAATATATGGAGTAGATGGGAAGTTGTTGAATGCTGTGAAGAGTATGTACGATGGTGCGAAGGCTGCAGTGCGTGTGGATGGTGAACTAAGTGAATTTTTCTCTTTGAAAGTTGGGTTGAAACAGGGATGTGTCACGATCCATGGTTGTTCAATCTGTACATGGATGGGGTAATAAAAGAGGTACAAGGTAGGGTAGTGGATGCTGGAATGGCCCTGGTGAGAGAGGATAGTGTTTGGAAACTCCCTGTACTGTTGTTTGCAGATGATACTGTGTTGTTGAGTGAAGACGAAGGGGAGCTGCAAGGCTTTGTGGATGAGTTTGGGAGAGTAAGAAACGGAATCTAAAGGTGAATGTAGGGAAAAGTAAAGTGATGGTCTTTGAGAGAGGTGAAGTCAGTGAATGTACAGCGAGGTTGGATGGTGAGGAATTGGAAAATGTGAGTACGTTTAAGTACTTGGGTAGTGTGATGAGTAAGGATGGAGGTTTGGAGGGTGAAGTGCTTGAAAGGGTACAGCAGGGAAGAAAGGTTGCTGGTTCTTTGAAGGCAGTGATAAGAAACAGGGAAGCGAGGATGGAAGTGAAAAAGTTACTACATGACAGTATTGTCATGGAAATGAAGCTTGGACGTTGTTGGAAGGACACAAGTCAAGAGTGAGAGCAGTGGAAATGAGTTATTTAAGAGGAGCCTGTCGAGTCACAGGGAGAGACACGCTGACGAATGAGGATATAAAAGAGCGTTGTGGTGTGGATTTGGATGTGATAGGAAGCGTTATGAGGAACACACTGAGGTGGCTTGGCCATGTGGAGAGGATGGAGGGTGAAAGACTGACGAAGAGAGTGTATGTGAGTGAGGTGGAGGGGGGAAGTGGGAGGGCGAGGCTGAGGATGAGATGGAGGGATGGGGTGGAGAGGTATATGAGAAAGGGGGGTGTGAGTTGGGAGCAGGGCAGTGAAATGGCGGGGGACAGGGCGACTTGGAGGCGATTTGTTTGTGGCCACCCCAAACGGGATTGAGGCGTCTGGCAATAGATAGATAGATAGATATAATTGTCTTCACACGCAAATGAACTGATACTGGAGAGGACTTATAATAAAACCGTTTACCTCACTCATCACACTTGAATTTCTTCACTCCTGAATGAATTAAACAGTGTTGGATGACATCAACTGAGTTAACCATTTACCACATTAAGCAGACTAGAAACTCTCCCCTCCACAATGGTTTAAAGGGTGTCTGGTGAGATGACTTTTCAGAACAAACTGCTTACAATATTCATCACACCTGATATTCTACACTCCTGAATGAATTAATAGGTGTCTGGTGAGTTTACTCTTATGTGCAAAAAGTTTACCACATTCACCACACTTGAAATTCTTCACTCCTGAATGAATTAACAGATGTTGGGTCAGACCTTTCTTCATTGCAAATAGTTTACCACATTTATCACACTTGAAATTCTTCACTCCTGAATGAATTAATAGGTGTTGGGTGAGACTTTCCTTCTGTGCAAATTGTTTACCACATTCATCACACATGAAATTCTTCATTTCTGAATGAATTAATAGGTGTCTGGTGAGAGTAGCCATTTGTGCAAATAGTTTACCACATTCATCACACTTGAAATTCTTCACTCCTGAATGAGTTAATTGGTGCTGAATGAGATTATGCTTGTGTGCAAACAGTTTACCACATTCATCACACTTGAAATTCTTCACTCCTGAATGAGTTAATAGGTGTCTGGTAAGATTTGCCTTCGATGTAAATTGTTTACCACATTCATCACACTTGAAATTCTTCACTCCTGAATGAGTTAATAGGTGTGTGATGAGATATGCCTTCCCTGTAAATCGTTTACCACATTCATCACACTTGAAATTCTTCACTCCTGAATGAATTAATAGGTGCTGAATGAGGTGATGCTTGTGTGCAAACAGTTTACCACATTCATCACACTTGAAATGCTTCACTCCTGAATGAATTAATAGGTGTTTGGTGAGATTAGCCATCTGTGCAAATAGTTTACCACATTCATCACACTTGAAATTCTTCACTCCTGAATGAATTAACAGGTGCTGAATGAGATTATGCTTCTTTGCAAATATTTTACCACATTCATCACACTTGAAATGCTTCACTCCTGAATGAATTAATAGGTGTTGGGTGAGACATTCCCTCTGTGTAAATAGTCTATCACATTCATCACACTTGAAATTCTTCACTCCTGAATGAATTAATAGGTGTCTGGTGAGATCTGCCTTCAATGTAAATTGTTTACCACATTCATCACACTTGAAATTCTTCACTTCTGAATGAATTAATAGGTGCTGAGTGAGACCAACTTTCTGTGCAAATCGTTTACCACATTCATCACACTTGAAATTCTTTACTCCCGAATGAACAACTGCATGTCGGATAAGACTTTCCTTAAAAGGAAATGTTTTACCACACTCTAAACATTTGAACTGCTTAACTTCAGCTGAAGACATTGTGTCCAGGACAATCTCATTATCACTGAGGAACATTTTGTCACCCTCCTCACACTCTAACTTTACATCTGTTTCTTCCTTTACCACTTCCATTAATTTGTCATCCACCTCACATTCTAAATAAACATCTAGTTCTTCCTTTACCACTTCCACTATCTTTACATCTACTTCTTCCTTTGCTACCTCCATCATTTTGTCACCCATCTCACATTCTGACAATACATCTGGTTCTTCCTTTATGATCTCCATTATTTTGTTACCCACCTCACCCTCTGACTGCACATCTGGTTCTTCCTTTACCACCTCCATTATTTTATCACTCACCTCACACTCTAACTTTATATTTGGTTCTTCCTTTACCACCTCCATTATATCATTCCTTCCACCTCTCTCAACTTCCACCTTCCACTATACTTCAGTTACTCTACCTTAGTGTTAACCTTACTGTCTACCACCAATAGGATGACTTACCTTTATTGTGCCAATACTCAGTCATAAGATGCTTCCATTACAACTGAACAGTAACTGTCAAAAATTCATCACTATTACTGGATAATAATTGTACTTACATAAAAAGGATAACATTTCAACACAGACTATTATTCCTATAACCCTTTGGCCATGACCTATCATTTCTCGGTCATTCCCCTGGATGTGGCCCAAGTCCCTACAAAATGAATGTGCTAATTATAACTTTGTTGTTACTTTTCCAATAGGAAATGACTGTGAAGTTTCCATTTTTTGTGTGTGATAATGGTAAAATAAAAATTGTGATTTTGAAATTATGACGAAATTATTTACTTCAAGCAAGGTTTTTCACTTGCATCTCTACACTAGACACATGTACACTTACCGTGCACATGTACTTACCGTATTTGTACGTGAATGTTGTAATTTTCTGAGAAAAAAATGAGAAAATAATTAAGTTGTGCTACTCCCTAATTTTGCTATAACGACGACATTATTTACTTCAAGCAAGGTTTCTCACTTGTATATATACACTAGACACATGTACAATGTTTGTTGTCACACACAAAAAATCAAAACTTACTGTATTTATACAAAAACAACAGACGTGTGGAGAGAAATGTGTATTTTTCGGCTGTGGACCGTAGTCGTCTAATTTATCTTGAAGAATAATTAGTAGGGTGACCACAGTCGCCTAACATGGCCAAAGGATAAAATACTGCTAACACACACAAAAGCTGCTGAATTGTAACTTTAAACGTACAGGTCATCACTGCCGAGTCTTGCTGTCAATTCTGAATGAAATTACCACCGTCTTCCTTATTTCAACAGCTGTTACCTACTGTCTCTGTACCAGCAGATACTGCAACGGATATCACACCACGTAAATCATCCAAGATCAGCTCCTGTGTGAGAAAAAAAATCTTCCACAGGACACTACATGGACAATAATCCATAAGCAGTTGGCTGAGGTATCTCTTGTTGGATATGTTAGCTAGCACAACATAACATGTGCCCTCAGTCCTGTATTATACTTATTACCCATTACTCAGGCAGCATCCTGATGACGACATCAGGGTGCTTTACTGCTCTGACTCCCGCTGCCAACCTGAAACAACAGCTGCCATTAGACCAGCATCTCCATGAAGTTAATATCACTGCCCAGTGAACCCTAATTTTGCATGGAGCCCATTTACACTACAACAAGAAAAAAAAAGAAGTTCAGATTCATTTATATGGTTATTCAATTTGCACAGCAATAAAATACATATGGAAATATATGAGGGGCTGCACGGCAAAACCTGCCAACGTGCCACCCTTGGCAAAACCCAGATTATGTGGTATGTATCTATTTTAATCCTTCCTCTATCATGTAGGCTTGGATGAAAGTCAATTACAGCACTGTATGTATGGTCAAAATCCCTTTGAAAAGAAACTGTCGGATCAGTCTTATTGACACAGGCTCTGCAAGCCGAGCTGAAGTTGGCAAGTCAGTACATATCAACATCTCGTACGGCCTGTCGCTCGGGGTGGGGGGGGGGAAAGTAAGGGGTGAAGAAGACATTCTTTTCTGCATGTTGCTGGCCAGCTGGGCCGTCGCTCGGGGTGGGGGAGGAAAGTAAGGGGTGAAGAAAACATTCTTTTCTGCATGTTGCTGGCCAGCTGGGCAGAGCATCATCCAACATGAACATGAGAGGAGGTAAAAAATGCATTCTGATTGGCTGTCCGTGTTGGTGTGTGGAGAAAAGGTGGCAAATTATAGAAAATGGGACCCTCATTAATGTTCCCCACTCCTCAGCTGCTGCTGCACTAGCCAATAAGAATGCGGGGTGAAGTTTACAGTGTTTTCTGACTGGGAGACAGACAGACAGGCAGAGGGACACAGAGAAACTTATGATTACTCAGAGTTTCCTTTTAACCCCTTCGTGCAATATGATGCAATGTGAGTCATACTCCTTGTAATCTGAAGAGTAAACCGATGACACAACATGACGCAACTTCCCTATTTTTCCTGTGGAGGGATTTGCGTCAAATTTGGTTCAGTCAAAGCTGAGGGTAGCCACATCTAGGGGAAATATATGGCAACATCCAGAAGCTTACCAGAGAGCCAAGCAGCCTATATTTAGCTCAGTATTCTCCCAGCAGTCAGGCTCGAAGTGTGTGTGAGTGCGCGGCCGGGCATTTAAACCCACATTTCCTACTACTGCACTGTCCACATCTTACGTGTGTATAGTGATATTGTGCTATATATAGTGCAGTGTGCCTGCGAAGGTGTATAAGCATTTTTTATATATTTTCAGAGGAAGCCAGATTTGAACATTCCTAACCGATTTTTACTGTTCCCCTCCTATTTTACACTAAACCTACAATGTCTAGCAAGGGCTTATCAGAGAAAGAGTACATGACAACTGACACCACTGCCATCACTCCTATGACAACTGACACCACTGTCATCACTCCTATGACAACTGACACCACTGTCATCACTCCTATGACCACTGACACCACTGCCATCACTCCTATGACAACTGACACCACTGCCATCACTCCTATGACAACTGACACCACTGCCATCACTCCTATGACAACTGACACCACTGCCATCACTCCTATGAAAACTGACACCACTGCCATCACTCCTATGACAACTGACACCACTGCCATCACTCCTATGACAACTGACACCACTGCCATCACTCCTATGACAAATGACACCATTGCCATCACTCCTATGACAACTGACACCACTGTCATCACTCCACACACACACACAAACACACACACACACACACACACACAGGTCGCCAACAGAGACGGACCTCTTCCAGGATCGTGGGAAAATAATCGTGAATCTGCGATGAAACAAAGCTCAGCCTATTTGTGAGTGTGTTAATGAGTGCATGTGTGGTGGTCCCCTCGGACAGTAGTAAAATAAAAACGCGGTTTCGGTCATAAAAGGGACAAGATAGAGTGAAAACAGAAAGTCTCCATATGGTTGAATCATGGTGGAAACGGACGGTGCATTGTTGACAATCAGTGAGAAAGAGTTCGAGAGCTTCTGTGAAGAGGATGTGGGAAATGGAAGTATTAACCTTTTCCCGCACGGTAAGTTTCAGTAAGTTTTCTGGTGCAGGAATTTTCACTATGAAGCTGCCCGGCCGGGGAGCGCGCGCGGGGCAAATTTGAGCAAATTTGAGCGAATGAAACACATTCTTGCCTTATTTTCGCCACCCAAAAATCCATGTATTCCCATGGAACCTATCTCCAGGTATGCATGGATGTTTGTTCTATCTGATAAACATGACCAAAACACAGGAAAACACCAGCAAAAAAAAGTTATTAGCCCTGGAAGCATGGTCGAGTAAACTTTTTTCACTTCCCAACATCGCCGTTTGAAGGTTTTCCATCATACAGGAAAATGATCTAATAAGTTTTTATAGAGAATTTCATCAGCTTTCTAACGAAACCAATCCGGTTGAGATACGATGTATACTTTTCGAGAAAATGACCAAAAACTGAGAGCCATTTTTGGAAAAATTTCACTGACCTCTGAGAGCAAAGTTTTCCCAGGCACCTTATGTTTTTATTACATAGTAATATGCCCCAATTATCCAGCTTTCCCACTTTGACGGGAAAACCCCATACGCCTCATAGTTCTCGAGTAAATCGAAAAAAAGTACTAGGCACTCCGTGCGTGATTGACTTTCGTGATGCGCGCAAGGCGTACGCAATGTTCCCATCTACGTAACAACGAATTCTTATCAGAAATATTACATATTTATGTATTGTACATATGTAGAATTTCCTGCTCTTCATCATGGTTCAAACGTGAAATCGATACGTCCAATAGTTTCCGAGTAATTGGCAGAGAAACAGAGAGTATTACTACGAGCATTTTTCAATGGTAACAGCCGGGAAGAGACACTCATTTCCACCGCCTTTTCTCGCACAAAACGTAACATAATGCTTACATTTTGGTATTGATCATACGTAGAATTTAGTGGTATAGATCATGGTTGTTACAGAAAATCGATGTCTAATAGTTTTCGAGTAATTGGCCGACAAAGTGAGGTTAGTACTCCGAGCGCTTGTCACTGATAACAAACGCGAGGAAAAAGAAAAAAACCCTCACCTTTTACCCCCCAAAACGCTACCAAAGGCTTACATTCGGGTATTGATTATACGTAGAATTTAGTGGTATTGATGATGGTTGTAACAGAAAATCGATGTCTAATAGTTTTCGAGTAATTGGCTGACAAAGTGAGGTTATTACTCAGAGCGAATGTCACTGATAACAAATGCGAGGAAAAACATTTCCCTCGCCTTTTACCCCCCAAAACGCTACCAAAGGCTTACATTCTGGTATTGATTACACGTAGAATTTAGTGGTATTGATGATGGTTGTAACAGAAAATCGATAAGTCTAATAGTTTTGGAGTAATTGGCCGACAAAGTGAGGTTATTACTCCGAGCGAATGTCACTGATAACAAACGCGAGGGAAAAAAACATTTCCTTCGCCTTTTATCCCCCAAAATGCTACCAAAGGCTTACATTCTGGTATTGATTACACGTAGAATTTAGTGGTATTGATGATGGTTGTAACAGAAAATCGATAAGTCTAATAGTTTTCGAGTAACTAGCCGACAAAATGATGTTATTACTCCAAGCGCTTGTCACACAACAACCGCTAGGAACACAAACATTTCTCTCGCCTTTTACCCCCCAAAACGCTACCAAAGGCTTACATTCTGGTATTGATCTTACGTAGAATTTAGTGGTATTGATGATGGTTGTAACAGGAAATCGATAAGTCTAATAGTTTTCGAGTAATTGGCCGACAAAGTGAGGTTACTCTTCCGATTGCTACCAACTTTTACACACTGTTTTTTCCTTGCACACCTGCCTGAAGACTATGCTACTAACTTTTTTTTCCCCCTATCTATACAGACTGTTACATCTTCCATGGATGTTTTTCTATTGTTATAACCTACTATACATAAACATAACTCTTCTATAGTTACTGCTGTGGAGATTTACTTTCTTTCATATGTGTAATCTGTAGGAGAAAATGGTTATTTGTCTGAAAGTGTGAGAGGTAATGGTAATAGATTATTACATATATCAACAAAATTTGCAAAACTCACTTCCTCCAGGGGTGTTGATCCAGTTAGACCAGGAATTTGAAGATGAGGAGTTATGTAGTGTGTGTGTGTGAGTCAGCTTCTCCCTGAGAGTATGAGGCAACGCTATTTTTAGCACACACCACACTCGTTCACGGAAACTCGCAGCTTGTTTGACGTATATTTCATACAATTCCATACGCATTTACACTATCAGAATCACAATAATTCCAGCCCTAAAACACCGGTAATTCTCCCCTCCCAACTTCAGGTTTGCCCCTTCACAACACCCTGTTTCATGCCACACGTAACGCTTGCTGGCTCCATAATTTCACCAAGCCATCCACAGTATGATTCACACAATATATATTTATGCCTTGGCTTCATTTATATACGTATTTCCACTCACGCCATACGGCCTACGGGGAGGCAGAGTGGCGAAACCCTGCTACACTGACCATGCGTCTGGCTCCAAGGCCCAACGATTGCTAACGGCCAGAATTGCTTTTCAATACATATATATATGTTCCATCGACAATATCACGTCACTATATGTTCACATACAATGTATTATCTCACTGAGTCAATAGGGCCTTTGCCTTGGGTGAGAGGGGGAGAATTATGGACGATTTAAAGGGAACCACGAGCTGTCAAACACCACTGCCTGACTGCTCAACAAACACTGAGGTTGGAGGGAGCGGGCTGAGGTAGATAAGGCAAAGCAGTGTTGCCAATGACTTACCTCTAGAGAGCTTTGGCGACCCTATGACGCGCCCAAAAATCACGCAAATCGGCCTATATGTTTTTTTCTGACAAATATTTTTGTGCCTAAACCACGCGATTCGCGTGACTGTGCAAGACCTAGTGCAAGGCGATGTCACACGAATCGCGTGACTGTGTCTGGGAGGGTTAAGCTGAACCAGACAAGAATAGCAGGTGTAGAGAAAACAGCAGAGAGGAATGTCCAGGAGTTAAAAATGGTATGGGCAGTAATTAAAGAGTTACAAGAATGGACCATAGAGCAGGAAAACGAGATCAAAAGTTTACGGAATACACTGGAAAAAATTTGTACACGCAGTGAAAAACAAGAAAGAGAAGTTACTGAATTAAAAGTGAACAATGAATCAGCCTCGAATGAAATAAAACAGCTTAAGAGGGAGAATAAGAGGTTGGGAAAGGGACAGGATGAAAAGCAATCTAGATGAGTATGAATCCAAATCAAGAATACAGGACGAGCACATTAAAGAAATCAAGGAGCAACATAAAGGGTGGAAGAAAATTCAGGAAGAGGGAGATGTAAATTAGAGAGAGATTATAGAACAACAAAGCAAGGAAAATGTGGAAAGGGAAGTGGTTAGGGTGCTAAGAAGTAGACAATCTTTAGTTAGGGATGTAGCAGATAAGAAAAAATGTATAATAATATCAGGAGTTACAAGAAAAACGTATGACAATAAGATCAGGAAGAGAAAGAGAAGCACTGAGTAAGGTTAAAGAAATATCAATAGTCATGGAGGAAAACAACGACGCTCAAGAAGAGATTGAAGAGATGTTTAGGTTAGGAAAGTACGAGGAAGGAGGGGCAAGGCCATTGAATGTAAAGTTCAAGTCCCTGGCAACAGTTAACAAAATTATCAGTAGAACATGGAAATTATCGGACAAGGAAGGGTTAAAAGATGTTTGGATAAGGAGAGATGCAAATGATGAAGAAAGAGCTAAAATAAACGACTTAGTAAAGGAAGCAAAGGTAAAAAACGAACAGAGAACAGAGGAAGAGAAGACAGTGTTTTATTGGAGAGTCATAGATCAGAAATTAAGGAAGTGGTACCAGCGAAGAGAAGGAGAAAAGAGGGTATAGAAAACATCAAAAATAATTGGAAAGTGGCATATACTAATGTTGTTGGTTTAATATCGGCAAAGCTAGAAATCAATGATTTTTTGAGGATACATGAACCTGATGTTATGTGCTTTGTAGAGACCAAGTTAAGAGAAGATATTGATGTTCAAATGGGAGACGGTAAATACAAACTGTGGAGAAGAGACAGAAAAGAAAAAAGGGAGGAGGAGTGATGATGTCAGTGAAGAACAACATAAATGTAGATACCATGGAAATGGGAGAAGGCAGGGCCGAAGTGATAAATATGAAATTAGTAACTGGAGAGAACAACGAGAGATATGGCAGTAGTGTATGTTCGCCCTAGGACAAGAGCATGGAGTGATGATGAATACCAGGAAATACTGTCAGACATGGCAAGTTATTTACAAAAAATGATTGAGAAAAGCAATAATATAATTTTAATGGGTGGCTTCAATTGTAAAGAGGTGAAGTGGGAGGAATGGGACTCAGGAGGCGAAAAGGATTCGTGGGGCACTATATTATTAAATATAACAATGAACAATGTGATGATGCAATGGGTCAAAGAAGAGACACGGTTTCGAGGTGAGGACACACCAGCAAGACTAGACTTACTGTTTACCAAAGAACCCGATGTAATAGAATCCATGAAATATCTGTGCCCTATTGGAAAAAGTGATCATGTACCGGCAGTCATTGAGTTCCAGATGATAACAAGGAACGTGGAGCCAAGAGACGAGCTTTATAGGCAGGGAAGGTACAACTTTGGGAAAGCAAATTTACAGGATTGAGACAATTTTTCGAAAATGCAGATTGGAGAAAATTCATTGAAACGAGAGATACAGAGGAAGTGGGATATTTTTCTAGACCTCTATAATTCAGGAGTGGAAATATTTGTGCCAAGAGTAAAGGGGAAAGAAAACAGGAAAAATGAGTGGTTTAACAGAAGGTGTATGATAGCAAAAAAAGAGAGAGACACGGCATGGAACAATTGGAGAAAAAGAGGTAACAACAGAACAAAAGAAGAATATAAAAGAACTAGAAATGAATACACAAGAATACGCAGAGAAGAAGAAAGGAATTTTGAAAAATGTATAATAGACAAATGCTAGGATGAACCCAAACTGTTTTATAGAGTATTTTGTTAATGGCAAACTGAAACAAAAGGAAGGAATCACCAAACTGAAAGTAGAAGGAGAGGTTTATAAGGATGCGGCAATGCAAGCAGAAATAATGAGCAAACGTTTCCAGTCAGTTTTCACTAACGAAAAGGAGTTTGTGGAAGGGGAGGGAGTGACTAGAAATGTAGTGATAAAAGATATGAAAGTGGAAGTACAGGAAGTATATAAATTACTAAGAACTCAAGATGTAAGGAAAGTCCCAGGACCAATTTTTTTTTATTTTTTTTTTTATGTGAGGAAGAAGGAACCAAAGGCAATGAGCTCACAATACTGTTCCCTCCAAGAGAAAAACAAAATACAAGAGAGAGCCAAATTCAAGATCCATTCATTTCGAGATGCCTGGACACACTGCATTTGAAAGACTGGAGATCATAGGAAGCAGGAAATACAGACAGAGGGAGACAGTTCCAGAGTTGACCTGTTGCATAAATGAAGGACTGGGAGTAACGGCTGACTCTTGCATTAGAGAGTTGGACAGAAAAGGGGTGAGAGTTTGCTGCTAGACGGGTGCTACGCGCCTGTCATAGAAGTGGAGGAATGCATGCAGACAGTTCAGAGGAACAGTGACCATTGACGTAGCGATAGAAAAGAGATAAAGATGCAACACTGTGGCGAAGAGACAGAGGTTGAAGGGAGTCAGTAAGAGGAGGAGAGTTAATGAGATGAAAAGCCTTTGACTCCACCCTATTGAGAAGAGCTATATGTGGGGAGCCTCCCCATACATGAGAGTTGTACTCCACACAGGGGCGGATAAAACCCCTGTATAGAGTCAATAATTGTGCAGGGGTAAAGAAGGAACGGAGTCGGCTTAGCACACCAAATCGCTTGGAAGCAGATTTTACAAGAGATGTAATATGATCATTCCAAGACAAGTACCAAGCAAATGAAACTCCAAGCATGTTCAACGATGATGCAGGATTAAGCTGAATATTATTAAACATAAGTGGGTATACCTGTGGAAGATTTTGTCGGGTTGATAGGTGCAAAAACTGAGTCTTTGATGCATTAAAAACAACCAGATTATTTTTACCCCAGTCAGAGATACGAGCCAAGTCAGACATTAGGTGTGCCATAGCCTCATCCCTTGCCTGTTGAAGTAACTGCTGAGATGGACGTTGTGGGTATTGAATGGAAAGGTCAAACATGGAGTCATCAGCGTATGAGTGGATAAGGTTAGATGTACAGCTTAGAAGGTCACTGATGAATAAAAGGAAGAGAGTTGGTGACAGGACAGAGCCCAGAGGAACACCACTGTTAATAGATCTAGGAGAAGAACGATAGCCGTCTACAACAGTGGCTATAGAACGACCAGAAAGGAAGCTAGAGATGAAGGCACTGATAGAAGGATAGAAACCGTAAGAGGGCAGTTTGGAAATTAAAGATTTATGCCAGACTCGATCGAAAGCCTTTGAGATGTCAAGTGCAATGGCAAAGCTTTCGCCAAAGTCCCGAAAGGAGGATGACCAGGAGGATGAAAGGTAGGTGAAAAGATCGCCGGTGGAGCGTCCCTGACGGAATCCATACTGACGATCAGAAAGAAGGTTGTGATAGGAAAGATGCTTTAAAATTTTTCTATTAAGAACTGACTCGAAAACTTTTGAGATCTATCTCTATCTATCTATTGCCAGACACCTCAATCCCGTTTGGGGTGGCCACAAACAAATCGCCTCCAAGTCGCCCTGTCCCCCGCCATTTCACTGCCCTGCTCCCAACTCACACCCCCCTCTCTCATATACCTCTCCACCCCATCCCTCCATCTCATCCTCGGCTTTCCCCTCCCTCTCCCCCCCTCCACCTCACTCACATACACTCTCTTCGTCAGTCTTTCACCCTTCATCCTCTCCACATGGCCAAATCACCTCAGTGTGTTCCTCATAACGCTTCCTATCACATCCACATCAACACCACAACGCTCCTTTATATCCTCATTCGTCAGCCTGTCTCTCCCTGTGACTCGACAGGCTCCTCTTAAATAACTCATTTCCACTGCTCTCACTCTTGACTTGTGTCCTTCCAACAACGTCCAAGCTTCACTTCCGTACGTTAGAGTTGGTATAGCAATACTGTCATGTAGTAACTTTTTCACTTCCCTGTTTCTTATCACTGCCTTCAAAGAACCAGCAACCTTTCTTCCCTGCTGTACCCTTTCCAGCACTTCACCCTCCAAACCTCCATCCTTACTTATCACACTACCCAAGTACTTAAACGTACTCACATTTTCCAATTCCCCACCATCCAACCTCGCTGTACATTCACTGACTTCACCTCTCTCAAAGACCATCACTTTACTCTTCCCTACATACACCTTTAGATTCCATTTCTTACACACTCTCCCAAACTCATCGACAAGCCTTGCAGTTCCCCTTCGTCTTCACTCAACAACACAGTATCATCTGCAAACAACAGTACATGGAGTTTCCAAACACTATCCTCTCTCACCAGGGCCACTCCAACATCCACTACCCTACCTTGTACCTCTTTTATTACCCCATCCATGTACAGATTGAACAACCTTGGAGACATGACACATCCCTGTTTCAACCCAACTTTCAAAGAGAAAAATTCACTTAGTTCACCATCCACACGCACTGCAGCCTTTGCACCATCGTACATACTCTTCACAGCATTCAACAACTTCCCATCTACTCCATATATTCTTAACACTTTCCATAATCCTTGTCTATCCACCCTGTCATATGCTTTCTCCAAATCCATGAAAGCCGCATACAACTTCTTTCCCTTCTCTAGAAACTTTTCCACTATAGATCTAAGAATGAATATCTGACCTACACAACCTCTTCCCTTCCTAAAGCCTCCCTGTTCTTCTCCAACTACTTTCTCTGTTCTTTCTTTAACTCTGTCAATAAGTATCCTACCATACACTTTTCCTATTATACTAAGAAGACAAATGCCCCTATGATTACCACACACTTCTTTTTCCCCTTTTCCTTTGTACAAGGGAATAATTATACCTGACTTCCAATCCTCTGGGACTCTACCTTCCTCCCAGGCTAATCTACACATCTTCCACATCCATTCTACTACTATCTCTCCTCCATGCTTCAGCATTTCACTACACACTCCATCAATTCCTGGAGCTTTCCCCGATTTAACTTTCTTCATTGCTTCCACAACTTCTATCCTACTGATTTCTTCCTGTCTTCTCACCTCCCTCCTTCTCCCAGCCATTCCCCAGCCACTTATACTCGCATTACTTCCATCCTCTATGTTCAACAATTCCTTAAAGTGTTCTCTCCATCTGCTCACTTTTTCTCCCTTCTCTACTAGTAATCTACCATTTTTATCTTTCACTCCCCTGCTAACTTCACTTCCACCCTGTCTTACTCTTTTCACCTCTTTCCAGAACATTTTCTTACAGTCCCTCCACTTTACACTCAAATTCCTTCCAAACTCCTCATCCACTTTCTTCTTACTCTCTCTTCCTAATCTTTTCACCTCTCTCTTTCTTTCTACATATAACTCTCTCTTCCGCCTCTCAACTTCTTCCATGCCCCTATTTCTCATCCATTCATTGTATGGTTTCTTCTTTTGTGCCACAGCCTGTTTCACCTCTTCAGTCCACCACTTTTGAGATACAGGATGTTAATGCAATTGGACAATAGTTAGAGGGTTGGGAATGGTCACCCTTCTTTGAGACTGGCTGAATGAGAGCAAACTTCCAGCAAGAAGGAAAGGTACAAGTTGACAGACAAAGGCGAAAGAGTTTGCCTAGGCAGGGAGTAAGCACAGAAGCACAGTTCTTGAGAACAACAGGAGGGACTCCATCAGGCCCATATGCCTTATTTGTACTGAGGGCAGCAATGGCAGAAAATACATCAGCTGAAGAAATTTTAATGATAGCCATGAGGAAGTCAGAGGGGGGAAGTGAGGGAGGAACAGCACCGGAATCGTCTAAGGTGGAGTTGGAGGAGAAAGTCTGAGCGAAGAGATCTGCTTTATCTGTAGAAGAAATAGCTACAGAGCCATCAGAGTAGAAAAGAGGAGGGAAGGATGATGAGGTAAAGTTGTTAGAAAAGTTTTTGGCAAGGTGCCAGAAGGAGCGGGAAGAGTTCAAGTTAGAGAGTTGAGAGCATTTTGTACGGATGAAATTATTTTTAGCAGAGCGAAGAACAGACGTAGCACGATTCCGGGCAGAAATGTATAAAAGATGTGATTCAGGGGTGGGTTGGCTCCGGTACCTTTCATAGGCCCTCTCCTTGTTGCGGACAGCATTAGAACAAGCGTGATTAAAGCAAGGCTTTCGTGCATTAGTCAAACGATATGAGAAAGGAATGTATGCTTCCATGCCTGAGAGAATAACCTCCGTAATGCGCAAGGCACATCCAGATCGCTCCCGGCCATGGAAGCAATAATCATTCCAGGGAAAATCAAAGTAGTACTGCCTGACGGCCTTCCAATCCGCAGCTCCAAAGTGCAAGAGACGACGTTTTTTTGGAGGGTCCGCAGGCCGTACCGGAGCGATAGGACAGGTTAAGGTGATAAGGTTGTGATCGGAGGAGCCCAACGGAGAGAAAAGATTAACCGTGTAAGCAGAAGGATTAGTTGTAAGGAAGAGATCGAGTATGTTGGAGCTCTCTCCAAGGCGGTCAGGGATATGGGTAGGGTGCTGTACAAGCTGCTCTAGGTCATTAAGGATAGAAAAGGTGTAGGCTTGTTCACAAGGTGGATCAGTGAAAGGAGAGGAGAGCCAAAGTTGGTGGTGAACATTGAAATCTCCAAGAATGGAGATTTCAGAGAAAGGAGAAATGGATATAATGTGTTCCATCGTAGATGTAAGATAGTCAAAGAATTTTTGATAGTCAGTAGAATTAGGAGATAAGCAAACAGCACAGATATATTTAGTCAAAGAATGACAGGAAAGCCGAAGCCAGAGTGTAGAGAATTCAGAAGAATCGAGTTCAGGAACACGAGAGCAAGATAAGTTGTTGTGTATATACAGTACTATCCCAGTTAACCGGGTGGCTTGGGGAATTTACCTTCCAGGTTACAGATTTTTCCCGTATTTCTGATTTTCAAGTCAAATCTATACAAAGGCTATCACAGCAGTAAATACAGTTCAGGTACTCACCAGTCACATTAGGGGTTACACTAAGAGATTCCGCCTGAAAAACTGCCTTGTAAACACACACCATGGTCATAACGCACGTGCGTGCAATGTCTAGCAATTTGCAGTATATACTGCAAATTGCACCAGTCCATTGTTTACCAAATTACTGTATTCATTATATGTATTGTACTCATAAAAATTGAAAAATAATATAAAGAAATAAAAGCTTGAACATTTATTAGTGAACTGATGATGTGTTAAGACTGCACTGTAGAATTATCACGACACCTGTGCCCCCACGTGAGTTTTGTTTACGTTTCTGACCCCGACTGTTCTTCTTCTTCCCCACCTGACCTCCATCATTCCACCCCTCATCCGCCACTCAGCTGTTTTGCAGAAAATAAAATAAATGATGTACGTATGAAATGCAGGCATATTATTTATATATTTTTCTTCCAACAAAGTAAACTTTCATTCCTATTAACATTTATATTCAGCCATTAGTGTTTTATAATGTTCGCCTTTTTCAAGTCTGATGCATATGTCCAGCTTCTGTTTCAAGGTAAGCACGATACGCTTACGTTTAGTTTGCACTTCAGGCATTTTGGAGTGTACAAATTACCGTCTATCAGAGGAACACAATAGCAAGAGAGCTTGTTTACTGTCTGGTGGCAAAAAGCAGACTGGTGATTTTTGAAGGGTGTGCAGGATGACTGAATTCAAGTAGGAGAAAGAGGGGGAGAGGAGGGGTGGTTAAGAGGATTTGCTAGGGATTTACATTAGCCGGAAATGCCTTCACCTCGCTTTGTCTGACTTCACCAAGCCTCGCGTGACACGATCAAACGGCGGTTTGGCGGTCCATTCAAATTAGCGCACAGTTATAACTTACTGACATTTTTACCAGCCCTCGAATTTTCCCGTTTTTCTGAGTATTCTGTTTGTCTGGATACCAGATAGCTGGGATTGTACTGTATACACAACAGCCACCTTTGGCTTTGAAATGAGTATAGAGAAAGTAGGAGGATACAGAAAAGGGTTTGCTGTTAGTTGCCTCAGACAGCTGAGTCTCAGTTAGGAAAAGATGGTGAGGTTTAGAGGAGGAGAGGTGGTGCTCAACAGAGCGAAAGTTAGAGGAAAGGCCACGAATGTTGCAGAAATGAAGAAGAAGAGAGTCAGACAGTGGTTCCAGGCACCTTGAGTCGTCACCGGGAGAGGGGCTGAAGGTGGGGGCATTTATGGTCCCCCCCCCCGGGGACTCCGAGGCTATGTTAATCGACACCATTTTTTTGAAAATTTTGAAAAGGAAGTGTGGTGTGTACTGTGCATGTAGTTTGGTGTTGATAGTTGGAGAAACTTGTATTGGAGAGCATGCTGGTCTACTCTCTGTGTTACTGAGACACTGAAAAAGTTCAGCAAAGGGGGATGGTCGGGACCTAGTCCCGAGGGCTGATGAAACGGGAGCTCCAGCTCTCCCTGTCATCACCTTTCCATCCACCTTGGGAGTACTGCCCTGCTCGACTGGTGCTACTCTCTAACTGGGTACTGAAAGAATGCAGAGAATAACTGGTGGATAAGATTCACAGTTTAATTGTGTAATCTCTGGAGGAGGGGAAAGTGCCTCAAGAGTGGAAAAGGGCAAATGTGAAGGGATGAAACAAGGAAGAACCCCTGAATTATAGATCAGTGTCCCTAACCAGCATGGTCGCAAAATTGTGCGAAAGAATTCTGAAAGATCTATCTATCTATCTATCTATATACCTAGGCTGCTTCCCCCAAGGAAAGGGAGGTAGCCGAGACAGGACGACTCACTCTCCATTTACTCATCCATTCAAACACATTCATTCGCATCTTAGCTCACCGCATCACACCGCACAAGGGTCAACTGCGCAATGCAATCAGTGACATCCGCAGCAGGGCCTGACAGCAGAACTGGTTTACCCCTGCCACATCATAACAGACCCATCCCCTTACCCGCACCTGACCTGACTAGCTGATCAGACCAAATGCAGGAGAATATCCCCTCAGGGCTGCGTCATCACTTATTCATTCACAATTTCTCTCCATTTATTTCTGTCACGCACAGCCATTCTTCCTTGCTCAACAGACATCCCTCTCGTATCCAGCGCTCACTTCACACTGTCCATCCATCCTATTTGTGGTCTTCCTCTCAGCCTTACACCTCTCACATCAGATCTAGTTATCTTTTTCACCAATCGCTCATTATCCATTCTCTCCATATGCCCAAACCATTGCAACACCCTCTGCTCAACTCTACCAGCCATCTCCCGAACAACTCCAGTTCTCCTTCGCACTTCATCATTTTGCACTCGATCCATACGCGTCACTCCACACATACTCCTCAGACATCTCATCTCCATTACATTCAAACTTTTCCTCTCTGCTACACCCATATTCCATGTTTCAGCCCCATATAATGCAGTCGGTACCACAACACCCTCATACAGCCTTCTCTTTACATCCATTCTAAGCGAACGACATTTAAACACTTTTTTCATTCCTCCCAGCACCTTTCCTACTTCATTTATTCTAAAATTCACTTCTGCATCTATTCTTCCATCCACAGCAACATGTGACCCTAGATATTTAAAACAATCTACCTCCTCAAGCAACTCACCATTCAAAACTATATTCATCCCCCTACCATCTATCAACCTCGTACACTTCATCACTTTACTCTAATTCTCATTTACTTTCAATTTCCTCCTTTCACACACCCTTCCAAACTCCTCTACCAACTGTCTCAATCTCTCCTCTGAATCAGTCACCAGTGCAGTATCATCTGCAAACAGCAGCTGCTTCAGATTCCACTCTCCTCCATCAACATTTACCAGACTCAGACCACCTAAAACTCTTGCATTCACCTCCCTTACAACACCATCCATGTAAATATTAAACAACCAAGGCGACATCACACATCCCTGTCGCAGCCCCACTCTCACGGGAAACCAATCACTCACAGCATTTCCCACTCTTACACACGCTCTACTATTTACATAAAAACTTTTCATCCCTTTTAGTAACCTACCATCAAGTCCATACAATCTTAAAACAGTCCACAAAGCCTCCCTATCAATTCTATCATACGCTTCCTCTAAATCCATAAATGCCCAAAACACATCCTTGCCTTTCGCTAAATACTTTTCACACACTTGTCTCACAGCAAACACCTGATCAACGCATCCCCTCCCTCTCCTAAAGCCACACTGCTCATCACTAATCACTCCCTCTGTACCCTCTCTAACTCTCATAATTAACACTCTACCATACACTTTACCTACAACACTCAACAGACTTATACCTCTAAAGCTAGTACATTCATACTTTTCACCCTTGCCTTTATACAACGGGACCACACAAGCACTTGCCCAGTCAATTGGCACCATACCTTTCTCAAAGCACACATTCAACAATCTTACTAACCAGTCAACAATAGTCACTCCACCACCCTTCAGGCATTTCACAGCACACCCATCCATACCTGCAGCTTTCCCTGTTTTCATCTCCTTTACTGCCTTCTCCACTTCCTCCTTTGTGATCAAAGAATCATTCAACTCTCCCAACACATTTATTCCTTGCACCCTTCTATCCGCCACAATCTCAGCCACCCTTTCCTCCTCTACATTTAACAATCTTTCAAAATACTCCGCCCATCTCTTCCTTACTGCATCCATCTCAATTAACATCCTTCCATCCTCTGCTTTTACTCGTTCTTCCTTCCCAGACTCTCCCTTTCGCACCCTTTTCACCTCCTTCCAAAACATTTTCTTATTCTGTTGAAAATTCTCTGTCAGCCGCCTACCCCACCTCTCATCTGCTGCCACTTTAGCATCACGCACAGCCCTTCTCGCTCTATTCCTCTTTTCCTTATACCTTTCATATGACATCTCATCCTTCCTCTGCAGCCACACTTCATATGCACGTCTCTTCTCAGCCACAGCCATACTTACTTCCTCGCACCACCATTCACTTCCTTTTCTTACACCACCACCCACACGTCTCACACCACACACCTCTTCTGCATGCCCCACCACAGCACTCTTAAACAACTGCCATTCCTCCTCCACGCTGCCATTTTCCCGATCTTTCACTGCGTTCCACTCATCTTTCAATTTCTCCTGATACTCTATCTTTTTCTCTCTTTTATCCAACTCACTCACTTTCAAAACCTCCCTGCCACACCTAACCCTCCTAGCTCTCACCCATCTCTTACCTACTCTTAACTTTCCCTCCACCAGGTAGTGGTCAGACATACCTCCACCCTCCCCTCTCAGAACTCTCACATCCAACAATCTTCCTATTACATTCCTAGACACAACCACATAGTCCATCAAGGCTCTATCAACAACCCTTCCACCCTCCTGTCTCACCCATATATACTTATAAATATCTTTCTTCTCAAACAGCGTATTCCCAATCACCATCTCTCGCTCAACACACATCGCTATCATTCGTTCCCCATTTTCATTTCTTCCAGGCATACCACGCATACCAACTACGCCTTCAACTGCTACATTTCCCACTCTAGCATTCAGATCTCCCATCATTACCACATTCACATTCGCTCCAAAACTCTGCAGACACTCATCAACATCATTCCAGAAAGACTCCCTCTCTTGTTCATCCCTTTCACTACCAGACCCATATGCACTCACAAACACCCACAACTCACGTTCAAATTTCGCTTTCACCCACATCAGTCTCGATGACACCTCCTTCCATTCAATCACACACTGCTGTACTTCCGGACTCACTAACAAGGCCACACCTTCTCTTGCCCTTCCTCTATCAACACCTGACAATCTTCCATTCACACTTCCAAACATAGATTCCCCCTTCCCTTTCATCTTGGTTTCACTCAAAGCTAACATATCCAACTTTCTTCTCACAAACATTCTCCCAATCTCCTCCCTTTTAGCCTCAAAGTAAAACAGGAACATTACTGGTTCCAATACCGAGCCTTGTGGGACTCCACTTGTTACTTCCCTCCATCCAGACATCTTATCCTTTATTACTGTCCACATTTATCTGTCTCTCAAAAAGTCTCTCATCCATTCCAGGAGGTTCTGAAAGATAGATGGATAAAATATCTGGAAGAGATGAATATTTTGGCTGATAGTCAGTTTGGATTTAGAAGTGGAAGGTCATGTGTTTCCAACTTGTTGAGTTTTTACTCAAGAGTGATTGATGTGGTACAGGAAAGAGATGGTTGGGTGGATTGTGTGTATTTAGATTTGGAGAAGGCCTTTGACAAGGTACCCCATAAGAGACTAATGTGGAAACTAGAGCATATGGGAGGACTGAAGGGGAACCTCATGGAATGGATGAGAGACTTTTTGAGAGACAGATAAATGTGGACAGTAATAAAGTCTGGATGGAGGGAAGTAACAAGTGGAGTCCCACAAGGCTCGGTATTGGAACCAGTAATGTTCCTGTTTTACGTAAATGATATGGTAGATGGGGTGAACAGTTATGCAAGTCTGTTTGCTGATGATGCAAAGATCTTGAGGAAGGTAGAGGTTGAGGAGGATTGTAAAATGCTGCAAGAGGATCTGGACAGGATACACGAATGGAGCCGGACGTGGGAAATGAAATTCAATGCAAAGAAATGTAAAATACTGGAAATGGGTGAAAGGACCAAGAGGCCATCATTGAATTATTTGATGGGTAATGAACCAATCACAAAAGTGAGAGAAGAGAAAGATTTGGATGTGCTGGTCCAGGACAATTTGTCACCTAAAAAACACATTAACAAGACAGTTAGAGAGACGTATAAACTCCTGACTAATATAAGAGTAGCTTTTCATTATGTGGATGAGATGATGAAAAAATTGATAGTGGCCATGATTCGCCCCAGGTTAGGACGTGGGAAATGAAATTCAATGCAAAGAAATGTAAAATACTGGAAATGGGTGAAAGGACCAAGAGGCCATCATTGAATTATTTGATGGGTAATGAACCAATCACAAAAGTGAGAGAAGAGAAAGATTTGGATGTGCTGGTCCAGGACAATTTGTCACCTAAAAAACACATTAACAAGACAGTTAGAGAGACGTATAAACTCCTGACTAATATAAGAGTAGCTTTTCATTATGTGGATGAGATGATGAAAAAATTGATAGTGGCCATGATTCGCCCCAGGTTAGAATATGCATCAGTAGTGTGGTCCCCACACAAAAAGAAAGATATAAACAAGATTGAGAGAATACAAAGAACAGCAACCAAAATGATCCCCAGTCTGTCAGATCTGTCGTACAGAGAGAGGCTGGAAAAGCTGGAGTTGCCTTCCTTAGAAGAAAGAAGAAAGAGAGGCGACATGATTGCAGTGTTCAGGACCATGATGGGAGTAGATAAAATTTACAAAGAAGATCTGTTCTTATGCGATAAGAGAGTAACAAGAGGACACAGGATGAAACTGAAGAAGCCAAGCCGTTTGAAGGATATCAAGAAATGTAGTTTTCCTTATAGATGTATAGACCTGTGGAATAGCCTGGACAAAGAGATCGTCCAGTCTAAAATCTTGAACGAGTTTAAAGCTAAATTTGACTTATTGAGAAACGGAGACGGGACCCCATGAGCGTAGCTCATTTCCTGTATATCACAATTAGGTAAATACAATTATGTAAATACACACACACTCGCACATCACTAATACTCACACACACACACACACACACACACACACAGGCTGTGATCGTTCCTGTCCTCCTTTCTGCAGCTCCATCTCCTCTCAAAAAACACTACAACACTGCTAGAGGACGTGAGTAACAGCTTATCTGTCTAGTTTTTATACTATTGTATTGTAAGGTATAAAATGTGTGTTTACTATATATTTCTCATAGGGAAAATGTGCTGCATTTCATTGCTATTCTCTCAGTCATTATACTCGTAAAGTATAGGTCGCATAAAAAATCTGAAGACAGCCTGATCAAGCTGATGATTTCTTATGCATCCTTTTGTAAAGCAAAGTAACCTATGTGTGAAAATAATTGTGGAAAAGTTATGAAAGACGAACATACTCAGCCTACAGGCTGAAGCGTAGGTGCTGTAACCGTGCACTACCCATCGTAACTTTTCAAAATTCATTTTCTCCATAACAATAAGGTTATAACTCTGAGAATTATGTCGTGGGCTTCTTTAACCTTTGGACTACAAAACTAGATAGACTTTACATATATGTTTGTTACAGTGTCACTAACAACATACGAAATAATAAACAAATCAGACGTTTTTAGGCGATTTTCGTAGTTTTTTAAGTTTACTCAAAAAGCATGGGACAAATCAACCTGAAACTTCCACAGATGAAAGATCGTAAAATTCTGCATATAGACATGTCCTTTGCAACTGCGTGTCATGGGAAAAATTTTTCACAGTGATGTTAGGAAGCTATGAGAAACTAGTTTTCATGTAAATAAGGTTTATTCAGGCTTCATTTCTGTACATTTATTCATCTGTTTTATGTTTTTTTTTCTTATCTGATAGCATAAACATCAACAAAGATAATGGGAAGCGATTTATAACAATATAAGCACTTTCCATGGGTAAATTGGGCCCATAGAAATGTTTCCCTTGCCCCATGAGCGAAGGCAGCCTGAGCGAGGTTTTGGTTCTGTGCATGGAATCAAAACTTAATGAAAACTTATGGTGTGTGAGGGGGTTAACATGCCCCTGACAATGAGGGTTATTGTGGGTAATGATACTATTATTCTGTTTTATTATTATTTATGCTGTGTGTATCATTACTGTTTAAACAGTGTTAAAAAGCATTTTGTGCCACGAGACACAGGCAAAGTTCATTGTGGGTAGAGGGTTATCAGGGTAACACAGTAATACTTTTGTTATTATTATTATTATTATTATTATTATTATTATTATTACTGGTTATGCTGTGTGATACAATGTTACTTTTATGTTTTACAAACCACTAATTTCATTTTGTGCCGCAAAACAGAGGCAGAGTTCATTTGGGTAGATAGAGGGTTATTGGGATAATAATTACTTTGGTATTATACTGTATTTATTATTATTATTACATTATCATTCATGCTGTGTGTCTACAATGTTATTTTTTGTGTTTTAAAGAGCCTTTTGTGGAACAAGATGCAGGCAAAGTTCATTTGGGTAGATAGGGGGTGTTAGTGTATATTGCTGTTAGTGTGTGTATACGCACACACTTATTACGTTCCGAGTGGTGAAGTCATCGGAAGGGTCTTGCAGCATGCAGGCAGAGCCCGCTCACTTGGAAATGTGAGGCCGGTGAGTTCGGTTGTCCAACACTGGTAGCAGAGCGTGGTTCGAGCACAATGGCGTCGTGCTCAACTAGGTGGACTCCAAAACTTGAAAATGATTCTGCCTATGAGAGTTGGAAGATGGACATCGACATTTGGTGCGAATTGACGGACTTATCGAAAGAGAAGCAAGCTCTAGCCATTCACCTTTCATTGTCAGGAAGAGCAAGGGTGGCGTCGTCAGAAATTGACGCTGCTGATCTGAAAGAAGATAATGGTGTTCAGACCTTGTTGAACAAAATAGACAGTTTATTTCTCATGGACAAAGGACGTCGGCAGTTTGCAGCTTATCATGAATTGTACAACTTCAGAAGACCTGGTGATATGAACCTTCGTAAGTTCATGGCAGAATTTGAGCATGTTTATTTTAAATTTATGAAGCAGGACATGCAACTACCGAATTCTGTGATGGCTTTTATGCTTCTGGCTTCATGCAAACTTTCTGATAGTGAACAATAACTAGTGATGTCTGCGATAACTGAGTTAACTTGCAAAAATATGAAATCTGCCCTGAATCGTATTTTTGCTGCGGAAATTTGCAGGCAGAATGATGGATGGTGAGAGTAGAAGCACGTATGGACAAATCTGAGAGAAGCGAGAGTGCTTTTGATTGGAGACATGAATGGCAAAGTTGGGAATGTACGAGTGGATGGAGTGGTTGGTCAGTGGGGTGTGCCAGCTGAAGTAGATGGGAATGGTAGTGCTTTGGTGGACATCTGTGCTGGTAAGGGGTTGACAATAGCCAACACCTACTTTCGGCATGATGATCCACTGGTATACATGGAAAGTAATGAGGAGGATGGATGGTGAACTTGTTGAACGAAAGGCAATGATAGACTACGTGTGTGTGGATGGGCGAATGAGAAGACAAGTGTTGGATGCAAGAGTGTGGAGAGGGTGGGGGAATGGAGTCTTGGACCATCACTCAGTGATGGCCAAGGTAAAGCTGCAAAGAAAATGGTTGAAGAGACGAAGGGGAAGACAGGAGGAAACAGCTCCTGTGAGAAAAGTGAATAATTTGCAAGAGAGTGAGAAAATGGTAGAGTATAAGAGCATAGTGGAAGAAAGATTGGGAAGGTATGAGCTAGAGCAGATGGAAGGGGTGGAAGACGTATGTAAGATATTCATGGAAGAGATAGGCGCAGCGTGTGAGGTGGTTTGTGGAGTGAGGAGGAGATGCAAGGGTGTGCAAGGGACAGCATGGTGGAATGATGAGGTGAAACGAGCTGTAGAACAAAAGAAGAAGGCATATAGTGAATGGTTTGCGAGTAGAGGTAGGGGAGAAGATGAGAGTGAGAAGAGAGAGGTATATGTGAGCAGGAGATGGGAGGTGAAGAGACTGGTGAAGGAGAGTAAGAAGAAAGTGGATGAAGAGTTTGTGAGGAATCTGAGTGTGAAATGGAGGGAGAGTAAGAAATTGTTTCAGAAGGAGATAAAAAAAGTAAGGCAGTGTGAAAGGTGAAATAGTAGGGGAGTGGAAGATAGGAATAATAGATTGTTGGTGGAGAAGAGAGAGAAATTGAAGAGATGGAAGGAGCACTTTGAGGATTTGCTGAATGTAGAGAGTGAGAGCAGTGCGAGTATAAGTGGTTGGGGAATGGCTGGGAGAAAGAGATGAGAGGAGGGAGGAAGAGATCAGTAGGGCAGAAGTTGTGGAAGCAATGAAGAAGATCAAGTTGGGAAAGGCCCCAGGAATTGATGGAGTGTGTGGTGAAATGCTGAGGTATGGGGGTGAGCTTGTGGAGTGGATATGGAAGTTGTGTAGATTGGCTTGGGAAGAAGGAAGGGTTCCAGAGGACTGGAAATCAGGTATAATTGTTCCTTTATACAAAGGAAAAGGGGAGATAGAAGTATGTGGCAACCATAGGGGTATTTGCCTTCTTAGTGTGACTGGTAAAATAATGGTAGAATACTCATTGATAGGGTTAGGTATATGACAGAGGAGCTAGTTGGAGAAGAACAAGGGGATTTAGGAAGGGAAAAGGGTGTGTAGATCAGATATTTGTTCTAAGATGTTTAGTGGAGAGGTATCTAGAGAAGGGAAAGAAAGTGTATGCTGCCTTCATGGACTTGGAGACAGCTTATGACAGAATAGATAGGCAAGGTATGTGGAAGGTATTAAGAATGTATGGAATGGAGGGGAAATTGTTGAGTGCTGTGAAGAGTATGTACGAAGGAGCACGGGCTACGGTGCGAGTGGATGGTGAGCTGAGTGAGTTCTTTGATCTCAATGTGGGACTGAAACAGGGTTGTATGATGTCTCCATGACTGTTTAATATATACATGAATGGGGTTGTAAAGGAGGTGCAAGGTAGGGCAGTGGATGTGGGGGTGACTCTAATGAATGAGGGTGAGATTTGGATGACTCCTGTGTTGCTGTTTGCTGATGATACAGTATTGTTGAGTGAAGATGAATGGGAGTTGCAAGGTTTGGTGAATGAATCTGGGACAGTGTGTAGGAGGAGGAAGCTATAAACAAAATTAAAGTTATGGTGTTTGAGAAGCATGAAGTCACTGAATGTACAGTGAGGTTGAATGGTGAGGATATGGAGAATGTGAGTGCATTCAAGTACTTGGGTAGTGTGATGAGTAAGGATGGAACTTTGGGGGATGAAGTGCATGAAAGGGTACAGCAGGGAAGGAAGGTTGTTGGTTCATTGAAAGCAGTGATGAGTAATAGGGAGGTAAGTATGGAAGTTAAGAAGTCACTGCATGATAGTATTGTGATCACTACCCTGACGTATGGAAGCGAGGCATGGACCTTGCAAGAGGGGAACAAGTCAAGAGTGACAGCAGTGGAAATGAGTTACTTGAGAGGAGCATGTGGAGTGACATGCAGGGACAGGTTGACGAATGAAGAAGTGAAGGAACGTTGTGGGGTGGATGTGGATGTGGTTGAGAAGATTAGGGAGAAATACACTGAGGTGGTTTGGACATGTGGAGAGACTGGAGAATGAAAAATTGACTAAGAGGGTCTATGTAGGTGAGGTGGAGGGAGGGAGAGGGAGGGGTAGACCAAGGATGAGGTGGAGGGATGGAGTTGAGAGGTATATGAGGGAGGGGGGGGTGAGTTGGGGGGAGGGTAGTCAAATGGTGGGTGACAGAGCGACTTGGAGGCGTTTTGTCTGCGGCCACCCTTTGCAGGATTAGGGCGTCAGGCTATAGATAGATAAATAGATAGAATGATGCATCGGTGTCTGCCAGTGAGGTGAAGAGTGAACCAGTTTTTTGGAGTGACGAAGTCGGGGGTCAGGAAACGTTTTACATTAGAGGTACTCGACGAGGAAGGACAAGGTTTCAGGGTGGTGCAGTACGTGATCGAGGTCGTGGTGATGGCCGTTCAACTGTGTCTGCTAGAATTTCCCAACGCTCATTCACCGGCAGGAGGCAGAACCCGCTCGGCCCTGATGGTAAGGTGTCGAGGTGTTTAGTCTGTGATTCTCGATTTGATTGGGCACTTGACTGTCCAGATGCATACAAAAATAAAGGCAGTCGAGAAGAAAATTATGAAACAGTGCATCTGTCATTATTTATGGGCTATGCGGATGATACCGCTAGTAGAGGTAAATTACAGACGCTAGTAGAAGAATCTAAGAGATGTGCTGTTCTAGACATCTAGACACAGGGTGTTCTACAACTGTATGTGGGGTTGAATGGATCAATTGCTATCTAAGTGAGCTCAGTGATTACGAACGTGAAGCTATAATAGAAGAAAAGTCATCCTCAATGTTTACTTTCGCTGATGGTGTCACAGTTTCTTCTCTCAAACGTGTTACTCTGCCCTGCTACATTGGAAATATGCATGCAACCATTGTGACTGATATGGTGAGCTGCTGAGCAAACGTTCCATGAAAAATGCAAAAATGTTGATTAATTTTGAGAGGGACCAGGTCAAAATTTGTGGAACTATCGTTAATTTGAAGTCCTTATCTTCAGGCCATTACTTGCTTCCAATTTCTTTGTGACTAGGCTGAGAGTTTTGTGAAACGATCGCACTGGCATCTCTTGGGGGTGAAGTTGACAAAATGGCTTCAAAGCTTCACAGGCAATTTGGACACCCAACGTCAGCTAAACTAATCAGACTTAATACAGATGCTGGAATCAAAAGTTCAGAACTGGAGCAAGCTATCAAGGATGTATCTGATGCATGTACAGTCTGCTGTAGGTACAAGAGAGCTAAGCCCCGACCTGTAGTCAGTTTGCCCATGGTATCTAAGTTTAACGAAGCCATAGCTATGGATCTGAAAGCTTGGGGAAGGCATTATTTCTTAAGTCCTTGATGATTTGGTGACCAAGTACTGCACTGGGATAGTAATTGCCGACAAATGTGCGACCACCATTATCAAAGGAGTATTTCGAAGTTGGATTGTTTCGTTTGGCGCAACTGGAAAAATTCTTACAGATAATGGATGTGAATTCAACAAAGCTGAAATACAAGCATTGGGAGAGGCCTTTAATATCAAGATAATGACGACGTCTGCATAGAGTCCATGGAGCAACGGAGTACATGAGCGTCAAAATGCAGTCATAAGTGACATTGTTAGGAAGATAATGGCTGATACCCAGTGTGACTTGGATGTGGCCTTGGCTTGGGCAGTATCGGCAAGAAATGCTCTCACCAACTACGCAGGTTTTTCTCCTAACCAAGTTGTTTTTGGTCAAAACCCTGGCCTGCCTAATGTGTATGCAAATGATCCTCCAGCCTTGGAACCTACATCACCATCAAAAATTGTGAGGGACAATTTGAACGCTCTTCACTTAGCAAGACAAGAGTTTATAAAGACTGAATCGGGTGAATGTTTAGCTAGGGCTCTGCGGCACAACAGACGTTCGAGTGACTTAAACGACATACAAAATGGAAATAAAGTCTTTTACAAAAGAAGTAAGTCATGAATGGCATGGTCCTGAAATCATAATAGGCAGAGATGGAAAACAAATTCTGGTGAGACACGGTGGTGTCTACATGCGAGTGCACGTGTGTTGTCTAGCACGTGCTCCAGAACGAAATAATACAGTTGGAGACAGTGTCAGTAGTTATGAGAAGAACAGTGTAGTCCAAGGGAAGCCTAATGACAGTTCTTCACAAGTACTGAATGACTATCCACCGGATGATGAGTCGGAAAATGGTGCAATTCTGGATGATCAGCCTCCCACAGTTTCTCTTCCGGTTAAGGAGCCTCCCAAGGTTTCTGTTGGTCAGCATATAAAGGAAATACATTCAGAAACTGGAGAGTTGGTGACTGGAAGGATTGTGAGTCGGGCGGGTAAAGCCACTGGAAAGTACAAACACTGCTACAATTTGAAGAGGGACTCTGATGGCAATACTGATTGGGTGGATCTGCAAAATTATTTTAGCACATGGGAAGTAGTTGATGATGAAGCAGAGATGCTTGTTCTTTTCAACTCTGAGGACGTATTATGAGCAAAGGAAAAAGAAATTACAACCTGGCAGAATAATCATGTGTATGAGGAAGTAGATGATGTTGGGCAAGATGCCATAACAGTTCGATGGGCTGTGACGGAAAAAATGAAAAACAAAGAGCCGATTGTTAAAGCCCGTTTAGTCCCCAGAGGATTTGGGGAAGACACAGTGGATCTCCGGAAAGACTCTCCTACATGCTCAAAAGAGGCTGTGCGTTTGGCACTTTCTTTTGCCTCCACCAGCCAATGGGATTGCCACGCTATGGACATGAAAGCTGCTTATCTGCAAGGTAACGACATTGAGTGAGTTGTTCATTTATGTCCTCCGCCTGAATATGCAAACGGTAAGCTGTGGAGACTAAGGAAAACGGTTTACGGCCTTTGTGATGCTGCTAGGCATTGGCACCTGCGCGTTAAAGATCAGTTGTTGAGTCTCGGAGCTAAAGTGTCATCACTGGATTCAGCACTGTTCTCTTGGAGTAATAGTGGCAAGATCGAAGGCATTATATGCATTTATGTCGATGATTTCCTTTGGGCTGGTACACGTGAGTTCGAGCAGCAAGTGATAAACCATTTGAGCCAAATATTCCTCATCGGCAGTTCGGAATCAAAAGCTTTCAAATACGTTGGTCTAAATGTCATCTCCAACAGTGATGGCAGCATAATGCTTGACCAGTTCCAGTATGCTTCATCTTTTAAACCAGTTATGCTGAGCAGACATCGTGCAGCAGTAAAATCAGGAGAGCTGTCTGAGTCTGAGAAAACTGAGTACTGAGCATTAATTGGGCAACTCAATTGGACTGCCACACACACTCGACCAGATATTGCCTTTGATGTGTGTGAGTTGAGTATGACTAGCAACTGAGCTACCGTAGCAGATTTGCTTAGGCTCAACAAGGTGATCGCAAGGGTGAAGACTGACAACATGAGGCTATACATTCCAAGTATGGGGCCACTCGATGAATGTTATATAGAGTGCTTTTCAGATGTCTCTTTTGCCAACCTTGTAGGCAATGGGTCTCAGGGAGGCTTTGTGATCTTCCTACAAGATACTAGTGAGGCGAGATGTCCCTTATTCTGGCAGACAAGAAAGATCAGGCGGGTCATCAAATCTACTTTATCTACTGAAACATTGGCGCTGCTTGAATGTGCTGAAACTGCTGTATATCTCGCCAACATATTGCATAGACGGGGTGGATAGACAAGGATTGTGGAAAGTATTAGGAATATATGGAGTAGATGGGAAGTTGTTGAATGCTGTGAAGAGGGTGTATGATGGTGCTGAGGCTGCAGTGCATGTGGATGGTGAACTGAGTGACTTTTTCTCTTTGAAGGTTGGGTTGAAACAGGGATGTGTCATGTCTCCATGGTTGTTCAGTCTGTACATGGATGGGGTAATAAAAGAGGTGCAGGGTGGGGTAGTGGATGTTGGAGTGGCCCTGGTGAGAGAGGGTAGTGTTTGGAAACTCCTTGTACTGTTGTTTGTGGATGATCCTGTGTTGTTGAGTGAAGATGAAGGAGAGCTGCAAGACTTGGTGGATGAGTTTGGGAGAGTGTGTAAGAAACGGAATCTAAAGGTGAATATAGGGAAGAGTAAAGTGATGGTCTTTGAGAGAGGTGGGGTCAGTGAGTATACTGCGAGGTTGGATGGCGAGGAAATGGGAAGTGTGAGTACGTTTAAGTACTTGGGTGGTGTGATGAGTGAGGATGGAGGTTTGGAGGGGGGAAGAGGGAGGGGGAGGCCGAGGATGAGATGGAGGGATGGGGTGGAGAGGTATATGAGAGATGTGGGGTGTGAGTTGGGAGAGAGGCAGTGAAATGGCGGGGGACAGGGCGACGTGGAGGTGATTTGTTTGTGGCCACCCCGAATGGGGTTGAGGTGTCTGGCAATAGATAGATAGACGGATACTGCATGAGGTTTCTGGACGTGGAGATTTCAAGACCAAGTGTTTCGTTGATAACAAGAGTCTAGTGGACGCCCTTTACTCCTATAGGAGCGTAGAAGACAGAAGATTGCGCACTGATATTGCTCTATTACAAGACATGTTGGAACGAGGGGAGATTGATGAAGTGTCTTGGGTGGATACATCACAACAACTGGCTGACTGTCTCACCAAGAAAGGTGCCTCAACTGGGCGACTGCATGCAGCAGTCAGCCGAGACTAGAAGGATTATAATACTTCAAGGGACACCACATATCTGTATGTAGTTACAGACTGGGTCTTAATGATACTTAAACGAAAGTCTATGTATTGGATACATAGTGTGTATAGGACACCAATAATCCATTCAGTTTCGTCCTTGGGATCTTTCATCAAATTAAGAAGAGAGGACGAGAGTGTTAGAGCATATTGCTGTGTGTGTGTGTGTGTGTGTGTGTGTGTGCGCACGCACTGGTTATGTTCCCAGTGGTGACGTAATCGGAAGGGTCTTGTGGCATGCAGGTGGAGCCCGCTCACTTGGAAGTGTGAGGCCGGTGAGTTCGGTTGTTTCGCATTCCAACAGGGGGTAATCAGGGTAATAAGAGTAGTTAATATTATTTATTATTATCTATCTATCTATCTATTGACAGACGCCTCAATCCCGTTTCGGGTGGCCACAAACAAATCGCCTCCAAGTCGCCCTGTCCCCCGCCATTTCACTGCCCTGCTCCCAACTCACACCCCCCTCTCACATATACCTCTCCACCCCATCCCTCCATCTCATCCTCGGCCTCCCCCTCCCTCTTCCCCCCTCCACCTCACTCACATACACTCTCCTCGTCAGTCTTTCACCCTCCATCCTCTGCACATGGCCAAACCACCTCAGTGTGTTCCTCATAACGCTTCCTATCACATCCACATCAACACCACAACGCTCCTTTATATCCTCATTCGTCAGCCTGTTTCTCCATGTGACTCCACAGGCTCTTCTTAAATAACTCATTTCCACTGCTCTCACTCTTGACTTGTGTCCTTCCAACAACGTCCAAGCTTCACTTCCGTACGTTAGAGTTGGTATCACAATACTGTCATGTAGTAGCTTTTTCACTTCCATGCTCACTTCTCTGTTTCTTATCACTGCTTTCAAAGAACCAGCAACCTTTCTTCCCTGCTGTACCCTTTCAAGCACTTCACCCTCCTAACCTCCATCCTTACTCATCACACTACCCAAGTACTTAAACGTACTCACATTTTCCAATTCCTCACCATCCAACCTCGCTGTACATTCACTGACTTCACCTCTCTCAAAGACCATCACTTTACTCTTCCCTACATTCACGTTTAGATTCCGTTTCTTACACACTCTCAAACTCATCCCCAAGCCTTGCAGCTCCCCTTCGTCTTCACTCAACAACACAGTATCATCTGCAAACAACAGTACAGGGAGTTTCCAAACACTATCCTCACTCACCAGGGCCACTCCAACATCCACTACCCTACCTTGTACCTCTTTTATTACCCCATCCATGTACAGATTGAACAACCATGGAGACATGACACATCCCTGTTTCAAACCAACTTTCAAAAAGAAAAATTCACTCAGTTCACCATCCACACGCACTGCAGCCTTAGCACCATCATACATACTCTTCACAGCATTCAGCAACTTCCCATCTACTCCATATATTCTTAACACTTTCCACAATCCTTGTCTATCCACCCTGTCATATGCTTTCTCCAAATCCATGACAGCCGCATACAACTTCTTTCCCTTCTCTAGAAACTTTTCCACTAAAGATCTAAGAATGAATATCTGATCTACACAACCTCTTCCCTTCCTAAAGCCTCCCTCTTCTTCTCCAACTAGTTTCTCTGTTCTTTCTCTAACTCTGTCAATAAGTATCCTACCATACACTTTTCCTATTAAACTAAGAAGACAAGTGCCCCTATGATTACCACACACTTCCTTTTTCCCTTTTCCTTTGTACAAGGGAATAATTATACCTGACTTCCAATCCTCCGGGACTCTACCTTCCTCCCAGGCCAATCTGCACATCTTCCACATCCATTCTACTACTATCTCTCCCCCATGCTTCAGCATTTCACCACACACTCCATCAATTCCTGGGGCTTTCCCCGATTTAACTTTCTTCATTGCTTCCACAACTTCTATCCTACTGATTTCTTCCTTGTCTTCTCACCTCCCTCCTTCTCCCAGCCATTCCCCAGCCACTTATACTCGCATTACTTCCATCCTCTACGTTCAACAATTCCTTAAAGTGTTCTCTCCATCTGCTCACTTTTTCTCCCTTCTCCACTAGTAATCTACCATTTTTAAACTTTCACTCCCCTGCTAACTTCACTTCCACCCTGTCTTACTTTTTTCACCTCTTTCCAGAACATTTTCTTACAGTCCCTCCACTTTACACTCAAATTCCTTTCAAATTCCTCATCCACTCTCTTTTTACTCTCTCTTACTAATCTTTTCACCTCTCGCTTTCTTTCTACATATAAATCTCTCTTCAGCCTCTCAACTTCTTCCACGTCCCTATTTCTCATCCATTCATTGTATGCTTTCTTCTTTTGTGCCACAGCCTGTCTCACCTCTTCAGTCCACCACGCTGTTCCTTGCACCCCCCTCTGTCTTCTCTTCCTTCCACACACCACATCACACGCTGCACATATTTCTTCTGTAAATATCCTACACACACCTTCCACGTCTCCCATCTGCTCCAATTCATATTTGCCCAATCGTTCCTCCACTTCTCTCTTATACTCTGCCTTTTTCTCATCCTCTTGTAACCTTTCCACTCTCCTTGCAACTACTCCTTCGTCTCGTCTTTCCCTTCTTCTATTCCTCCATCTTACTTGAATTCTAATTCTGGCCACCACCAAGTAGTGGTCAGAAAGTCCACTCCCCCAACCTCTATACACTCTTGCATCCTTTACACATCTTCGCATCCTTTCATCCACACACACATAATCAATCATTGCCTTCCTTTCATTCAGTTCACCACCCACCCTTCTCATCACTTGCCATGTATACCTGTGGATCATTTTATGCCTGAAGAGGGTATTGGCTATCACCAACCCCCTTCCAGCACAAATGTCCACTAACGCACTCACATTCTCATCTATCTCAGCAGGCACACCCCACTCACCAACTATTCTATCCACCTTCACATTCCCAACTTTACCATTCATATCACCAATTATTATTATTATTATTATTATTACTGGTTATGCTGTGTGATACAATGTTACTTTTATGTTTTACAAACCATTATCTGTGCAGCATGTGAGGTGATGTGTGGGGTGAAGTGATGACAAAAGGGGGTGCAAGGAACAGCACGGTGGAATAAAGATGTGAGACAGGCTGTGGCATGAAAAGAAGGAAGTATATAATGAGCGGATGAGAAATAGGGGCGTGGAAGAAGTTGAAAGACGGAAGAGTTATATGTAGACAGGAAGAGAGAGGTGAAAAGATTAGTAAGAGAGAGGAAGAAGAGAGTGGATGAGGAATTTGGAAGGAATTTGAGTGTAATGTGGAGGGAATGTAAATGTTCTGGAAAGAGGTAAAGTGAGTTAGACAAGGTGGCAATGAAGTTAGTCAGGGAGTGAAAGATAAAAATGGTAGATTACTAGTGGAGAAGGGAGAAAAAGTGAGCAGATGGAATAAAAACTTTAAGGACTTACTGAACACAGAGAATGAAAGTAATGCGAGTAGAAGTGGCCGGGGAATGGCTGGGAGAAGGAGGGAGGTGATCTGACAGGAAGAAATCAGTAGGATGGAAGTTGGTTGGAAACAATGAAGAAAGTCAAAATGGGGAAAACCCCAGGAATTGATGGAGTGTATGGTGAAATGCTGAGGCATGGGGGAGAGATAGTGGTTGCATGGATGTGGAAGATGTGCAGATTGGCATGGGAGGAAGGTAGTGTCCCGGGATTGGAAGTCAGGTATAATTATTCCATTGTGTGAAGGAAAAAAGGAGAAAGAAGTGTGTGGTCATCATAGAGGCATCTGTCTTTTTAGTGTAATAGGAAAAATATATGGTAGGATACTTACTGACAGAGTTAGGGAAATAACACAGGAGTTAGTTGGGGAAGAACTGGCAGGTTTTAGGAAGGGAAGCGATTGCATAGATCAGATATTCAGTCTTAGATCTTTAATGGAAAAGTTTCTAGAGAAGGGAAAGAAATTATATGCAGCATTCATGGATTCGGAAAAAGCATATGACAGGGTGGATGGACAAGGATTGTGGAAAGTTTTAAGAATATATGGAGTAGATGGGAAGTTGCTGAATGCTGTGAAGGGTATGTATGAGGGTGCTACCGCTGCAGTGCGTGTGGACAGTGAACCGAGTGAATTTTTCTACCTGATGGTTGGATTGAAACAAGGATGTGTCATGTCTCCATGGTTGTTCAACCTGTACATGGATGGGGTTATAAATGAGATACAAGGTAGGGCAGTGGATGTTGGAGTGGCCCTAATGAGAGAGGGCAGCGTGTGGAAACTCCGTGTACTGTTGTTTGCAGATGATACTGTGTTGTTAAGTGAAGACGAAGGGGAGTTGCAAGGCATGGTGGATGAGTTTGGGAGAGTGTGTAAGAAATGGAGTCTAAAGGTGAATGCTGGGTGGAGTGAAGTTATGGTCTCTGAGAGAAGCAAAGTCAGTGAATGTACAGTGAGGCTGAATGAGGAGGAAATGAAAAATGTGAGTGCGTTTAAGTATTTGGGTAGTGTGATGAGTAAGGATGGAAGTTTGGAGGGTGAAGTGCTTGAAAGGGTACAACAAGGAAGAGACGTTGCTGGTTCCTTGAAAGCAGTGATAAGAAACAGGGATGTAAGCACGGAAGTGAAAAAGTTACTACATGAGAGTACTGTATTGTGATACCAACTCTAACTTATGGAAGTGAAGCTTGGACTTTGTTGGAGGGACAGAAGTTATGAGTGAGAGCAGTGAAAATAAGTTATTTGAGAGGAGCATGTGGAGTTACATGGAGAGAGAGACTGACGAATGAGGATGTGAAGGAGTGTTGTGGTGTGGATGTGGATGTGATAGGAAGCGTTAGGAGAAACACACTGAGGTGGTTTGACCATGTGGAGAGGATGGAGAGTAAGAGACTGATGAGGAGAGTGTATGTGAGTGAGGTGGAGAGGGGGAGAGGGAGGGGGAGGCCAAGGATGAGATGGAGAGACGAAGTGGAGAGGTATATGAGAGAAGAGGGTGTGAGCTGGGAGTAGGGCAGTGAAATGGTGGGGGACAGGGTGACGTGGAGGCAATTTGTTTGTGGCCACCCCTTATGGGATTAAGGCATCTGGCAATTGATAGATATAGATAATTAGTATTGTTATTATTATTATTATTATTATTATTATTATTATTACATTATTCTTTATGCTGTGTGTTGACAATCGTACTCCTATGTTTTAAAAAGCTTTTATTTCATTTTCTGCCACAAATCACATGAAAAGTTCATCAAAAATTACTATTAATAACCATAACAAAACAAACAAAGAAAACATGTAAACAAACACAATATATGGTCAAAAAAACACCTATATCGGTATCTACACATTACACACATAACAATACCAAAATATGTACAGTCTAGCACAAATAGAAAATAAAAGTTATTGTTATGACAACACTGGGCAAGTTTACACAACCTTGGTGAACTCTGACTGCGATTTGTGGCGAAGTTTGTTTGTGGCACACTGGCAGGTTTTGGCGTACGGCCCCTCATATATAAAAATAGCTAAAGAAAAAAATGCTGACTTTGTTTTATTAAGGGATGGTTTGCAAATCTCTGTGTACAACATTAACTGTTATAAACAAAAAATAAGCTTATTTAACATTTAATATCACTTAACTGTGACATTAATGATCAATACATCTTTAACCTTAAAAGGTGATGTTCCTTCCATGAGTAATCATCAAGTAACTGATACATTACTTTTGTAATGTATTCTGACTTTCCTGCCACCTCATTATTGTGCATCGGAGACATGGATAACATCAATGGTGGCAAATTTGATAATAAGCCATAGTATACTGGAAACATTCCTGTATTGAAGATAACCAAAAAAAAAAAAAAAAAAAAAAAAAAAAAAAAAAAAAAAAAGAGCCAAAAGAGGTTCCTTTGGGAAAATTTCTGATTCACTTTTCCCCAATACCAACAAGGAGGATTCTTAAGCTTCTTTTTGTGCAGATTCCATCAGCACATTGCACTGTATAGCTCGGGAATACATCAGCCATGCAAAATAATGGTTTACAGTACAACACTTCATAAAGGTAAAACAAGAAACACCAACATGAAGATTTGAGTCTTGTCACAATCATTACCTTTCAGCTGGGGTCTGCAGAGTCCACATCAGCTCCTACGATGAACTAACTGCAAGTTGCCTTGTGCATGTCCAGTTGCTCTCACACTACACACCTGAATCACAGATTACTTTATTATATACAGAACAGTAGACTATCTAGTGGACAAGTACTTAATGTTACATCAGTGCAACTATGTAATACATTTAGAAGTCACTGGCCTGGAATTAAGAGATTATTGAGTACTTCCTGAGGAAATACAGAAACCAGTAAAGATTAACCCTATCGTGCACGATAAGTTTTGGTAAGTTTACTGGTGCACGATTTTATTCCACCCCATCTCAACCAGCCCCCCGCCCCCCCTTCCCGTACGCCTATGAAAACATATATTCTCGTGTTATTTTTGCCACCAAACATATAAATATTGCCAGAAAAACTCCATCATCTTGACTGTTTGACTGTTCAGCCGATAAGCATAAAAAATAAAAAAATAAAAAAGTAAAGTACAAATGGAAGTACATTAGGCTAGCGTGAATGAACATTTCAGAACTTCAATCTCAGTTCCCAACATCACAGCTCAAATGTTTTCCATCATACAAAAAATTGTTATTAGATGTTTAGAAAGAGAATTTCATCAGCGTTCTAATAAACTTTGCGGATTTTTTGTACGATTTTTAGTTTTTGAGAAAATAGCTAAAACTAAGTCATTTCCTACAGGTAACTGATGTTTTGTTCAGGGCGCTTTAGCGCAAAAGTTTCTCAAAGAAGTTATGTTTTTATTTCATAATCTTGTGTAGAATTTCATGGACTTTCTCATGGTATCTGCAGATTTCTCATGCGCCTCATAGTTCCCGAAGAAATTGCAAAAAACTACCGGGTACCAATGCCCGCGCTGCACTTTCATCATGTGCGCACAGTAACCGTTATATTCCCGCCTATGTAACAACAATTTTTTAACACAGATATTACACTGTTATTTCATGTACATACATAGAATATTATGCGCTTTATCACGGTTCTTTAGCCCCTACACCGCGGGCATGTTTACCGATGTTTTGCGTGTGCCGTGGGGTTATTCGGGCGCCGACAGACTCTCAAAAAAATTTTGCCAAAAATCAGTTATTAGTCCTAGAATATTAAAATTATATATGCTTATGGCACATACCTTCAGCTTTCTCCTGAGGTGTTTGTTGAGCCTTCGTCAGTTACCGTAGGACTTGTGGAGACCTCTGAAGTTGGGTAACGAAGTCTCCACTTTACACTTCCCGACAACCCGTAATATGATTACCACAGCCAGATATTAACACTATAAACACTACTCTATGATTTTCAGGTAGTTTGGGATCCATACTCCAAAAAAAAAAACACTGTGAAAGCAATGAAAATTATGAGCGCGTCTGACCGCCGCACTTGCGCTAGTTCGCTCTTGGTACTCTGTCATTTATTATTCATAAAACCCCTTACACTTTATACTTCTATTACTATATAACACTTATATATATCTACAGTCTTTATCCATAAGTTTCCTTCAGTAGTATTAGTTTATTGTCACTGTAGGGATTCAATTTCTTTCAGTAAAATACGTAGCATTCACTTTCTCGTCCTGTATACTAGCATTGAGAGTGAATGTCACTTTCATCTTCACTCTCATAACTCATAGTATTCAGACATGCTAGAGTGAAACTTTCACTTTCATTACTCCTTGGGTATATACTCGTATTCTTATAATACTACTCATTTACATTTCTATTTACGTTCTCTATTTTATTTACGTTATTTACATTTCTATTTTATTTACACTGTGTTATGCACTGTCACTTGAAGTAACTTATAAAACTATTTTCCATTGTTCACGTATATTTACATTCATTACTTTCACTTGCTGTTTACACATTATTTACAATTCCACTTGCACTGTTTTACTCAACAGAAAGATCGTAGTCACTCTTTTATCAATTGTCAGCCCTTTACCTCTTTCCACACGAGGTTTAGTAGGGGGTAAAGGTCACAGGGCCCTTTGCATGGGGGTGAAAAAGGCCCTGAAGTCAGCAAGAGGATGAGCCATACCTCCTCTTCGGAAGATGAGAGAGAACTGATAAAGGAGGGCCGGCCCGGGTAGAGGCCTACTTAGGGGATATTCAGTACTACCAACGTAGCTCTTGAAACAGCTATGTATTTCACTGAAATGATTGGCAGGAAATCTAGACAATACATTATAAATTAGGTACCGGTAGTTCCAGGTGAATGTAAATATCACTTAGGCTTCTCCCTTCCCTCCTTATATGTATATTTATTACGAAAATAGATACATCATATTTCAAGGGGAAAAAAACAGCGAAAATTAGCGAACGAGTGCACATGAGGTGTTGTCAGGTGATAATTAGCCAATTCCAGGTGTATGGCACTCTCACTTACCTTATTTCTTTCTTGTATATATTATTTGGTATAAGAATAGGGCATAGGGCTTATTTCAATGGATGAAATCAGTGAAAAATTCCAGGGAAGATTTACTTACCGTAGCACGGCCAGGCAGGCGAGAGGATAGGGTAATGGAGGGGGGGTAGGGAGGGGAGTCAAGAACGGGGAGAAATGGCTAAATTGTCAACAATGGATGGGAGTACAGATGAGATTAGGAGTGCTGACTAGTGTTGGACATTGGCAGTACTGATAGATGATACAAGCCCCCACTTGGAAGCCCGGGTGAATTCAAAATAACACAGAATCACAAAAGCGACGCCCCGCGGTATGATCCCTTGCTCCCAAGCGTCACGAAAGTGACGCCCCGCAGTTAAGGGGTTAGGGAAATTGATACATCCAAAAATTTTCGAGTCAGTGGACGACAAAGGTAGAATACTCCTCGTAGCGCACTGCAGATTTTGCCCATAAGCGAGGTAAAAACACTCTTTTCCCGCCTATCTATCTATCTATCTATCTATTGGCTGACGCCTCAATCCCGTTTGGGGTGGCCACAAACAAATTGCCTCCACGTCGCCCTGTCCCCTGCCATTTCACTGCCCTGCTCCCAACTCACACCCCCCTCTCTCATATACCTCTCCACCCCATCCCTCCATCTCATCCTCACCTGTACCTAAAAAATACTCCCAAAGGCTGCTTTTTCTTTTTATGTCATGTACAGATGTAAATTTTAATATGCTTTCTCATGATGTTTTCAAAACATTAACGCGACTAGTACCTAGACGAAAAAGAACAATATATCTCCTGGCACATTGTCAATTTTTCCTGCCTCACCCACAGCTACATATTTTTGCTTGCTAGGCTTTATTTTGTTTTATTCAAAGTATACACGTAAAATATCATAAGTTTTTTTTATAGTACTCTCAGAAACTCGACATGATCACTAGTCTTTTTGCTAGGTACTAATACTGAAGCTGTACTTTCTTCCATCTCATATGTGTATATGTAAAAAACAATACATATTTGTGTAAAAAATACAGAAATATGAATATAGGTCAATATACAAATCAACAAAATATGGACAACTCACTTCCTCCAGAGATGTTGAGCTGCTGGAAGGACCTTGAGGGGTTTGAAGATGAGGAGTTATGTAGTGTGTGTGTGTGTGTGTGTGTGTGTGTGTGTGTGTGTGTGTGTGTGTGTGTGTGTGTACACTCTACTAGGGAATCCGTTGATTGGCACGGTACCACTCGAAGCATATCACCCACGCAAAGCGGCACATCACATACACGACACATGTGACTTGTGTCCCTCCTCTTCTTCACCAGGGAACACATGTCTGTCAACCTTGCGCTAGGATTGCACTAACACATGCAATGCACTCAAAATATTTCTCCACGAACATTTGCTGCACAATTTACGTATATTTCACATAAATCATATGTAATCTGTCAATGTCTGATAACGGTACAATATCTGTTCACTGAAGTCTGTGGTTGTATTGTCATAAAGACTTTGTAGTTACTTGTAGAGAAGTATATTTTAGACTTGTGGTCGAGCGGCTTTTATATCTTGTAGTAGTTTCCCCACCAGATGTCATGTAGTGACGGGAGAGGTAAAGAATAGTATGGGACTATTTTTATTTGTCTTGGAAATATTAAACAGGTATAATAGTATAAGTCCTGGGTAGCTACCTCCCTGTCTCGCTATCTCTCTCTCTCTCTCTGTTCTAAGGCTAATCTCCGTCTCGACCTCTCTCTAGGGTCGCTTGTCTCCTTCTGTGTCTAGCCTGTTCGGTGGCTAATCTAGGTCTGAGCTCTCTTTCCTAAATTCTGGTATAGCAGGGGTGTGTCACATGTGTTCCTCGTGGGTGGACTAGATCTTTCTCACGAGAGGACTGCTGACAGCTAACTGCATCATCTCCTTACTGGCCGCTGTCGTCAGCTTTCCTCCGTGTAAGCATGTTTAGCGCTGCTAGATTCTCGCAGACACAACACCTTCTCATCATTTGACTTCCTGCTTCTATCTGTCTCTCTATCTATCTATTTATCTATCTATCTAGTATGATTTGCAATTATAATATGGAGACCTACCACATTGCTCTGCCGCGCAAAAATGGCGTACCATCGACATTTAATAGTTATAACATATTAATACATACTACATACACATTATAATGAACTTATAAGCTAATTAAGTGAAATACATAATATTGTAAAGTAACATAATTGTATGAATATTGTATACATATATTATTCATAGTAAATAGTGATTATTCAGTAATATTACATTTTAAATAAGTTGTATACATATTTGAATAAATGCAATGGTTGTTGTATAACACTTGTAAGACGTGCATGTACAACAGACGTACGCATATAATTGTGCAATGGTAATACTGCTAGGTTATACATTACATATTTGAGTTATCACTTTAGTAATGTCTAATATTTCACCTAACTTGTATGATGATACTGGTAATACAGAATTGTGCTATAATTGTATGACTTATAATATTGTACTAACATTGTGGTACTACATAATTGTAACATTTTATGAATTGTTACTAAATATTGTGGTAATGCATAATTGTGTTGGCCTTATAATTGTAGTTACATTTTGTTAATGCAACTATTACATAAGTGTCTTGGCCTTATAATTGTAGTTAAAGTTACATAAAGTTACATCTTGTTAATGCAACTGTTACATAATGGTACATATCGTTTGTAGTTACAAAATTGTAGTTAAAGTTACATAAAAGTTACATCTTGTTAATGCAACTGTTACATAATTGGCAAAGTGTAACATAATGCAATCGTTTGTCGTTACATAATTGTTACATATCGATTGTAGTTACATAATTGTAGTTAAAGTTACATAAAAGTTACATCTTGTTAATGCAACTGTCACATAAATTGGTACATATTGTTTGTAGTTACATAATTATAATATGGAGTAACATAATTGTAATAACTGCAGTCCTAACATATGCTGCGGTCGATGATAGTGATGATGTGTCGTGCCACTTGTATGTGGAGACAACAATTTGCTTTTTTGTTTGTAGTTTATGTGGTATTTTGACTTATGTAGTAACACTTACACTTATTTTCATTTGTTTGTTATGTGATCTTACTCTATTTCTCTTTTTTCTGTTTTACTTTTCTTTCTTTCTTTCTTTCTTTTTTTTTTTGTATGTATTGATTTTCTATAGTTTGTTTCTCTTTGCTTGTGTACGCTTTTTTCCATGTTGTTCATGGTTACATAATTACTGGCTAATTTCCTTGGGATACTTTTTCAAAGTTTAGTTTATATTGCACAGATACTATAAAATGATATTATATAGTCCCATATTTTGTTATTTTATATAAAAAATATATACACTATATACAGTATTAACTATACACACTGACTTGTTGTTCACCTGTACCTATCGTGGGTAATATGTGTGTCAGCACTGTGTGGAAATCATTGTCTTCACGATTGTGTTGAAGATGTTCACTCTTGCTAACGGCATTTGTGTTGGCCATTTTTTTTTTCTCTCTAGTTTACCTTGTAACTTAATTTGTCTGTTTCCACTAGGTAGCTTTAATTAATAAATGTTTAATATAGTTCTTTTAATTGCTCACTGAGTAACTGTGATTGGATATTTTCTTTATTACTTTGTAGATGTACTAATGTATAGTTGTATGTATGAAACACGTATTTTACGTAGGTATAAATGGTAACACTCGTTGGTAGTAAATAAATATTATAATAAATGAATGAATATATAGTGTAGAATATTTATTGTCGGTGCAAGTATTTAATGATTGAATTATGCAGATAACTGAAGTAAGTATGTGTATTTAAGCTGTAACTATACAACACGTTTTATATGTTTGTGCAGAAGCTTATTGTCTATCACTGTGTATTGTATGAATGAAGTAACTATGTAACTCACTAATTTTTTACCGTGGTGAGAAATGGTGTGAGTGGTGTTGCACGTGGTGATAGCGTTGTCCTTTGCGGGTTGATTGGCGTGTTGTCGTCTCAGCACATGGTGACGTCGGCTTCCCACACTGGTAGCTGTGGTGAGTGAATGAGTAGCGATGAGTAACTTGAGTGAAGACGAGTGAGTAAGATGAGTTGTAAATATGGACTTGGTGTTTTGCTGTCTTGACCTCTTCACACCTGCGTAAGCGGTGGGGGTTGGGTGGATGTAGCAGAGAGAGGAGGGTGAGGTCTGGTGGTTATGAGTTGTGAGTCGTCTCTCACTCTTCGTTTGTTTGTTTGTTTGTTTTCCTTCTTTCTTGATGTATTCTTGGTCCTTTTTTCTTGTGATTTACTCGTTGTAGGATGAAGACTGCCGCTACTTGTAGGTGCGTGTAGAAGATTATACAGACGACGTAGAGTTGTTAATTGTAGTTGATTGTAGATGGCTGTAGTTGATTGTAGATGGCTGTAGTTGATTGTAGATGGCTGTAGACTTTGTAGAACTGAAGCTAACCTTGTAGTCTCGGTTGCTTTTGTAGAAATTTGCTTTTAATTCGGAGACGATGTCCGCAGATTTGCTGGTTTGTTGTTAAGCTACTTGCAAGGCGTCGAGTGATCTCTTGACCTCTGCATCAGCGTAATGATCTGGGAGACGGAGGGGGCAGGAGCTGATATTGTTGGTTGTTGTCAATCTTGATATTTTGTAGGAATTTAATGTTGATTCGTAGACGAGGTTCGTATACGTTCGCTGCTACCAAATGTCATAAAGACTTTGTAGTTACTTGTAGAGAAGTATATTTTAGACTTGTGGTCGAGCGGCTTTTATATCTTGTAGTAGTTTCCCCACCAGATGTCATGTAGTGACGGGAGAGGTAAAGAATAGTATGGGACTATTTTTATTTGTCTTGGAAATATTAAACAGGTATAAGAGTATAATTCCCGGGTAGCTACCTCCCTGTCTCGCTATCTCTCTCTCTCTCTCTGTTCTAAGGCTAATCTCCGTCTCGACCTCTCTCTAGGGTCGCTTGTCTCCTTCTGTGTCTAGCCTGTTCGGTGGCTAATCTAGGTCTGAGCTCTCTTTCCTAAATTCTGGTATAGCAGGGGTGTGTCACATGTGTTCCTCGTGGGTGGACTAGATCTTTCTCACGAGAGGACTGCTGACAGCTAACTGCATCATCTCCTTACTGGCCGCTGTCGTCAGCTTTCCTCCGTGTAAGCATGTTTAGCGCTGCTAGATTCTCGCAGACACAACACCTTCTCATCATTTGACTTCCTGCTTCTATCTGTCTCTCTATCTATCTATTTATCTATCTATCTAGTATGATTTGCAATTATAATATGGAGACCTACCACAGTATGGCGTACTTTTGTTGTCTGTCATCCTTGCATCAGGTTTGCACTAACACATGCAATGCACCCAAAATACTTCTCCACGACCACTCGCTGCACAATTCACATATATTTCACACTAAATTATACGAAAATATATCACTATCACAATCACTCCATCCCGACCTCCGCAATTATTCCATTCCCGACTATAGTGTACCACGTGACACATGTTCCCTTCCCGAGTATGCCGTACCTCTATATGGCACACATCATATTTCTCCACGACCACTCTCTGCACAATAAACGTATATTTCACACTAAATCATGTGCAGATATATCACTATCGCAATGATTCCATCTCAGCCTCCTCTATTATTCCCTTCCCAACTACAGTGTACACGTGACGCCCATTCCATTCCCGACTACGTCTATGGCATACGTCACACCTGCTAGTTCACTTCACTTATCCAGGCACTATATGTTTCACACAATATAAGCATTGGCTTCACTATAAAGGTATAATATTCACATCATCTGGGCAGGGTGAAGCAAAGTGGCAAACCCCGCTATAGCAAACACGACTCCTGCCCTAGGCCCAACGGCTGATAATGGGCCCAAATGCTTTACGAACAATATACAGTGAGTCCTCGAAATACGAAAACCCGAAGTACAAATTTTCCACAGTACGAAATTGATTAACATAGGACAAATTCCACTGTACGAAAATATATGTCTCGATGATATGAAAATCGATACGAAAGGAAAGGCAGAGATAGCCCGATTAGCCAGACTATATGATGTGAAGAAGTGCCTGAAGTGTCTGAAATCACGATTAATCTGGCAGAAACAAAACAAATACTGTTAGATTAATTTATTTACCAGTAAATGTACAATGAAAGAAACAACTATCTTCCCAGTTCAGTCTGAAGAAAATTTACACCAGGCAAAATACAATGAAAACCCTGTTTCTACTCATGTGTGTTTCAAATGGTTCGATTTTTCCACGCTATATTCGTCAGACTTTGGGAAGATACTTGTGTCTTTCATTGTACACTCGAAGCAGTAAAAAGCCCTTACCAATTCATGATCCTCCAGCTTGTTTCTGTAATTTTCTGACAACTTTCAGTTTGGCAAATTACTTTTTCTTGCTGAAAAATTTCCTCCCCGTTATTATTGTCACTTTCCCTTATGATAGTTTCCAACACAGTGGAAGAAACTCGACGTGCTCAAAGGTGGATATCGCTTCCCAATTTCCCAACTGGAGGTTAGGTTAGGTTAAAATTATTAGGTACAGATAAGCTTGGTTAGGCCAGGTTTAGTTAAACACTTAGGGAAGAACAGTCCTTTCAGCCATCATGTTAACGAAATAAACGAGTTGTCACACCAGAACAGCTAAAAATGACGGGGAAACAGATTTAATAAGAAACGTTTACTGTATTTACCAACCCAGAAATAATCTGGAAAAAAAAAAAAACTATCAGGAAGAGCTGATTTGGTAAGGTGCTTTTACTGCTTAAAATAAAACGTATGTTTAGCCCCCTCAATGGCTGTGGGTTCAGATATTTGCGTGCTCCAATGGTCGGCCTTGGGGCCATTTTGTCAAAGTTCTAAAATCAATTTCTTTTTGTTACATATGTGGAACGATTCGTCTGGCACACCTGGCTTTATTTTTAATTATTTTTTCCCCTAAACCCATCCTGTGATTTGCTATGATTCATGTAAGAATTAATAAAATTAGGATGCGTGTTACATCAGCATGTATACATCCGCTGAAAACATCTGGGACGAAGTGAACTAAGAATGCCAGACTGCTTGAGGTGGTAGAGTAGGGTTGTGTAAACACATCAGTGACCCTCATTCCCTTCCCATAATTGCTCGCAGTTTTTTATAGCTCACCCTAACTCAACGTCACTGACACCAGTACAGTAAGGCATTGTTCAGGGCCAGCAGCTATGAAAGCAATAATGGAATACATTATTGTTTGTATCAGTCCTCTCTTTCACTCATACACATAAGAACAAACAAAAGAATGAGCAGTAAATGTACACTAACTTTAAAGAGCAGAAATAACTGTGCTCAGTCGGTCCAAAATTTATTGGGAAGAGTGATATTGAATGCTAATCTACGAGAACATGTGGGACGAAAGAGTAATTTTTTTTTGATTAGCAAACATTTTTGTTCCATATCGTCTCTTAAAATTGTAACACCCATAATCTTTCGTGTAAGCATACAGCCTAAAGACCTTACCAATTCAGTTCATATTCCTCTAGTTTGTCTTCTATATTTTTCTGACTATTTTGAGGGTGGTAAATTAAGTTCTCTTGCTGAAAGAAACTTACTCAAAATTACGACGCATGTAAACATCAGCGAATACATCTGGAGTGAAGAGAATGCCTGACTGATGGGATGGTAGAGTAGGGTCATGTACACACACAAGTGACCATTGTTCCCTTCCCGTAATTGTTCGCAGTTTTTTATAATTCCCTAACTCAACGTCACTGTTGTTCAAGGCCGGCAGCTATGAAGGAGTTAATGGAATACTGTATGAAAAATTCAAAATGGGCGAGGAGCATAGCGCCGCACTCACTTGCCGAGAGAAAACGAACTAACCCCTCTCTGGTAAGCAGATTTTCGCGCGCTTCTCAGTTGAGTCCACGTCCCTCCTCTCCTCAGAGCCTCGCTGTACGTGAGGATATTTTAGTAGCCCTTCACCTTTTTGTATTGTTTCGCCATGCCTACCAAGCGCCCTGCATCATCTCCAGCATTGGGGAAGCCCGTTGCAAAGAAGCAGCAGCACGGTACTCTAATTCTGGAAAGGTAAATGGAAAATATAAGACCCCATGAGGAGGGGCAGGGAGTCTCAGAGATTGGGGGTGCTTTAGGCCTTGATATTTCCACCATTGGGACTGTGATAAAGAAAAAGGAGATGTACAAGAATATGGCCACCTCCTTCTCTACAATTGTATACAGGTATTGCTTACTTCTTAATAGGGGAGAGGGTGAAGTTTAGGTGGGGGGCCGAGGGGGTTCTGGGACGCATCCCCCCATTTATATGTATATTTCCATGAGGAAAATCGTTCCGATATCTGAAATTTTGAATTACGAAAGTTTTTTTTTTTTTGGTCCCTATCCCTTTCATACATCAAGGACTCACTGTATTTGTGTTCCATAGACACAACCACTTCACAGTATACTCAAAAACACTACACAATAACATTATTTCAAACATGGCTTCTGCCTTGGGTGGGACGGGTAAAACAGAGGAGTTAAAGCGACAACGGACGCAGCACGGCCCTTTGGCTGGGCTAGTCATGAGATACTGAGGATTACTGATGTGCACTGTCCCACCAGAGCGCTCGCAGTGTTGCCAAGTGTTTACTTTGGACGCGAGACTGGCCTGCAAGAATGCACCAAAATTTGAAGCAAATCGGCCGAAAACTTAATTTTTGGTGAATTTTTTCTGCTTTGTCACCCAATTTGCATCAATGTGCTTTTACCAGGAAACACCCAAAGACTGTGAATCACGTCATTGTGCCCTGGGGGCTAAATGTAAAGTATTCCTGAAACAAAGATACATACAGCAATTGTAATTACATAATTTAAACAATGACTGAAGGTAGTAGGTGGTGGCAATGATCATCCACTCACTTAATGTATGATAGTACTGACCTTCCCCCTTCCCATTATATTTCAGCATCTGCCTTCCTCTCGTCTTACCTCTCCCTTTCCTTTCTGATACTTTTTATTACTCTCTTTTCCATATCAGGTGGCTTTATGCTCAGTGACAAGCCTAATAGTTTCCTATAACCCAGGAAACCATTACAACACTGGCTGGTAACAATATAACCAAATCAAAGGGTGAAGTGGAGCCTCCTCTCGTGCCCCTATTAACCCTTAGACTTACCAGTGACGACCTGGGTAGTCATGCGTTTGTCAACCTCTGACGTCAGTATGACGACTTTGCCCATCATCTGATGTAATCTCTAAAGAAATATTTAAGAAGTCGTCATTTTTGTTGGATGACAGACTAAAGTGGGCGGAACTAAGCCTGCCACAGCTGGTGCATGCATGCTCACTTGATTTGCTCAGCTCAGTGTGGTGTGAGGTTCCTCACAGGTAGGATGTACACCTCTTGACCTCCCGCCAAACCCTTATGCTCCTTTTTCTCGCGTATACTGTATATGCGGTATTATTATTTAAGAAATTACAACAAATAATGCATTATTGGAAAGGAAATTTATTCTGGTACGTATTGAAGCAAAAAATATTATTACTTCATGAATAGTTTCTTTTTGGCGGATATTTTTTTAGAGGACAGTGTAAAACTTTAGCATGTCAGCTAACTTCTACTCACTTTTGTTGCATTTTGAAAGACTGACAAAGAGAGTGTATTTGAGTGAGGTGGAGGGGGGAAGAGGGAGGGGGAGGCCGAGGATGAGATGGAGGGATGGGGTGGAGAGGTATATGAGAGAGGGGGGTGTGAGTTGGGAGCAGAGCAGTGAAATGGCGGGGGACAGGACGACGTGGAGGCGATTTGTTTGTGACCACCCCAAACGGGATTGAGGCGTTTGGCAATAGATAGATAGATAGTCTTTTTGGACAATGTATGATAGAGCAAAACTCTCCATCTTCAAAATGAGACCAAAGTGGCCTTTCTATGATGAACAGTAACTATCCTATGAGCGTTAGAAGTAAAATGTTTCTATGCGACTGTTCTGAAAACTCTCAAGCGAGAGTTACATGCACAGCCAGAATTTACGCTCCTTCCTTCACGGGAAAAGGTTAACTGGATGGAGAGTTGCAACTGTGGCTTTCATCCAGGAACCGAACCACACTATTCCCCGCACCTTGCCTGGGTTAGGCACTGTCAGCCACAAAGGAACATCAGGTCATTGCATGGGACAACCTGTAATGCTGCTTGCTTGTAGCTGATGGGTCTGCTTGGCCTGACAGTCTGGGGTTGATCAGCAACAAAAAAAAAACCACTGACTGTATCACAGATCTGGCAAATCCTTTGTGGTGAATATGGGTGCCAAGTTACTCCGCCATGTGCCACCTCTGCATCACTAAACAATAGGTAGCTACTGATTGCTCTCACATTTGTTTCCTAATGTAGACTGGATGCTTCCAATACCAGCCTAGTGCTATTACACTGACTTATTCTACATTCTGACGCCACCAAAACCGTCTAGAATCACAGGAATGACATTCTAAGTTCTGTCACTGCCAAATCCCTTTAGAGTCATAAAATGTAAAAAATGGCAACTGCCTTGGACTGAAAGTCATTTGAGGTACTATCCAAAATTTTCAGGACAGGGATCATGATGCCTAAATGGATTGTAGCAGCGCAATGCCCCTCTACGCGGCAGTACTAACATGCATTGTGAGTCAGTGTGTCATGCTGTGAGAAGCTCAGAGGATGTGGGGATTTGTGAAATTTATTTGTTTGCTTTTGTGCATGTGTCATCAGGCAATTTTTTAAACATGAAAAAGGAACAGTGAATTTGTATCAGATTTTCTGCAAATCTCAGGAAAAATGCAGAAGAGACCCTGACAATGATTCAACAAGTGTTTGGTAGGCAATCGCTGGGTCGGACTCAGGTGTTTCAGTGGTATGCATGGTTGGCCGGTCAAACATCGGTTGACGATGACAACCAAACAGTGAGACTTTGGACCCGGAGCGGTGGCGTCTTCGTCGTGGGTCTACTCCCCAGAGGCTGTCAAAGAGAAGAGGAGGACAGCATTGGGGCCAAACCACCGCAAACCCCCCCGGACCCTCACGGGGCTCGAGTACCTGGCAGTGGCTTCGGCCGCCCAGGCAAGTACCACATCTCCCAACACAACACACACAACAACACTGTTTTTTCTACACCGAGAAATGACTCGCCAGCTGTCATTCCTCAACGACTTCTTCTAGCCAGGGACATCGAGAGCAATCCAGGACCCACCAACAAATACGAATGTCCAACATGCTCAAAATCTATCACGTCGAGCTGACAGACAAAGGGTCAGTTCAGTGCAATTCCTGCAAGAACTGGACCCATTACACCTGCACAACACTTGCATGCAGAAAACATTACACAAACACCTGGACCTGCTCCTTCCCCCCACCCACCAACCCCCCTTCCAATCCTACTCCTACTTCCTTCACACCTCCACAGCCAAACCCAACGATCCCTCCCACACCATCCAGTCCCTCAACTCCTCCCATTCCAACCCATCCTAATCCACCTCAACCCTTAACTCCATCACAACCTCCTCCTACCCCTTCCCCTCGACCCACACTACCTACCCCCCGTGCTGCGGCAGCCAACACACATCGCACACACAACATAAACATCCTTCAGTTAAACATAGATGGCATAAACACCAAAAAACAAGAACTCACACAATTCATCAAACAACAGAACATACACACTGCCATCTTACAAGAAACAAAACTACACAGAGCACAGAAAACACCGACATTTTGTGACTTCACCACCATTCGACAAGACCGGGCCGACGGTGGTGGCGGTGGACTCATCACCCTGGTACACAAATCCATCAACTTTGCAGATACCAGTGCACACACATAGTCACTTCTCCTCCCACATGACACCACAACAGAAATACAATCAATTAAAATACGTACTGGTAACAAATCACACATAACAATTGCTAAAACATACATTCCCCCCCAATCGTCCCCCACAGTACAACACAATTACTCTCCACAGATACACCACATCACTAACATACCCAACATCATCCTGGGTGGTGATTTCAACGCCAAGTCGTCGGCCTGGCATGTCAACAACACTGACACAGACAGAGGGCTGGTATTGCAATCCCAGACAGATCATCTTTTCATACTGAACAATCTAGACCAACATACCCATATCCCACACCAAGCCCTCTTCCTCCCATCATCTTCAGACATCACCTTCTACTCCCCAAACCTCGCCCCCACTACATCATGGAGAGTGGTCAAAACCCTAGGTTCTGATCACCTCCCAATCATCATCACTACCAAAACCAGAATCACTCCAGCTGGCCACAAACACACATACACTAATTATAAGAGAGCCAACTGGGAGGCCTTTGTAACTAAAACAGAACAACTTTTCGAAACATTAAACAGTACACCCATCACAAACATCAATACAAAGCCCTCTTCCTCCCATCACCTCCAGACATCACCTTCTGCTCCCCAAACCTCGCCCCCACTACATCATGGAGAGTGGTCAAAATCCTGGGTTCTGATCACCTCCCAATCATCATCACTACCAAAACCAGAATCACCCCAGCTGGCCACAAACACACATACACTAATTATAAGAGAGCCAACTGGGAGGCCTTTGTAACTGAAACAGAACGTTTCATAACACTAATCAGTACACCCATCACAAACATCAACACAGTTGTGCACACTTTCAATACAATTATACAAAATGCAGACAAAAGACACATTCCTAGAGGCAACAGAAAGAGACACAACCCCAACTTCACACCAGAAATTCAAGGCCTCATCAGACAGCGGAACACACTGTGACACTCCCCAACACCTCATACACAAGACACTGTACAACAAAAACAAGAACTCAACACTCAAATAAACAATAAAATATCAGAACAGCAAACACTAAACTGGAAAAATTACCTCCAAACACTTGACCACAAAACAAACATCAGCAAACTCTACAAAACACTAAACAGCATCACACTTTCCAACAGCAACACCACACATTCACATGCTGCCATCACAACAACAGACACCATACCCTCAAACAAACAACAAGCAAACACTTCCATCAATCACTTTTCACAAGTCAGCCATCTAAACCCCCATCCCGAAGACTGGTGTATCATCTGACGTAAGAGACAGTTCCTCACAGACCCAGACTACGCACCTTTCACTTACAACCAGACGAAGCACATCATTAACAACCTCAAGCACTCATCTGCCTGTGGACCAGACAACATAAGCAACATTCACCTTAAACACCTTGGACCACAAGGCATTCAAGCACTCACCAACATATCAAACTACAGCTACTCACACAACATAATACCCAACATCTGGAAGCATGGCAATATCATCACTATCCCTAAACCCAACAAAGACCCCACGTTACCCTCCTCACATCGCCCCATCACACTCCTCTGCACCCCCTCTAAAGTCACTGAACGACTGGTACTACAACTAGTCACACCTCACATTCCCCTAGTCCAGTCACAACATGGCTTTCAGCCACTACACTCCACAAACACCCTTTTACAGACCTTACACAGAGAGTTTTCGATGGCATGAATTCAGCTAGGCCACCACACAGAACACTCCTAATCACACTAGACATTAGCAAAGCTTTTGATGCCATCCCCTGCCACAACCTCACAAACAAAATACTCAACACAAACATGCACAATAACACAAAAAGATGGCTGGCAAACTACTTAGCAGGCAGATGTGCACACGTAACATTTGCCGGTCAGTCTTCTATCATCAGAAACTTCACAAACAGCGTCCCCCAAGGATCTGTTTTGTCCCCTACACTCTTTAACCTATACATGCACGACATACCCACACCCCACACACCACAGGCACACATAGCTTCCTATGCAGATGATATAATACTTACATGTATGCACCAAAATGCAAACACAGCTGCACACATCCTCCAACCTTACCTCAACACACTACACGAATGGTTCACCACAAACAGGCTCAATACAGCCCCAACCAAATCTACAGTGACCCTTCTCACAAACTGGACAGCAGAACACAGTCACATCCCACACCTAAGCATAAACAACACTCCCCTACCACACACACACACACACACACACACAAAATCCTTGGTGTAACATACATCAATGTCATTTAAACAACACATCACAAACATTAAAAATAAAATAACACCAAGACTCAATGCTTTGAGGTCATTTGCCCATACAACATTCGGACACAACAAAGAAACCACCACCACAGTATACAAACAATACATACATTCAGTGATGAATTATGCAAGCCCTACTTGGTCTTCTAACCTCACTAAAACACACTACAACACTCTACAGACCATACAGAACAAGGCCCTAAAAATAATCACAGGCTGCACAGCTACTACACCCACAGACCACCTACATCAAGAAACCAAAGTCCTCAAAGTCAAGGATCACCTAGACATCAGAGGCACCCAGTTTCTTGCTGCAGCCTCCACACCCCCACAACATCCACTATATTACATGGCAGCACTTCCACCCACACCAAGGAACATCAAAACAACACCCAGCACACGATACCATACACAAATAATGTCATCTCTCGCCCCTCGCCCACCTCAGGCCAGCTTCCAGAAGCATATCCATACTCAGATCACTCGCCGCTCCATTCAGTCACTTAAAGATAACACATAGCTGCATGCACGGCCTCCTGACATCCACCCTTCTGAATCCTATCTCCCTCGTGAAGACGGGGTCCACCTGGCCAGGCTAAGTTGTGGGCACCATCCAGCCCTCTTAACCCTTTAACCGCAGGTGTCATCCCAGAATGACATTGCAAAAACTGGACCAAACCGCGGGTGTCATTCTCGAATGTTTGTGAATATTTTGAATACCGCGCGTTTTTTCCATGCGCCAGTTGTTTCAAGGGAGAGTAGCTATTAAGCTCTTTCACTCCAGCCGACCCCCACCTCCCTCCTCCCACCCCCCAGGCCCCCACCTCCCACCCCCTGGGCCCCCCACCTCACCCCTGACCAAACACGCATCAGTATCTGTCCAGCTGTGTGAGTGACAACACAGCTGATGTGGCAGTGAAGTGCAGGCAATTACAGTGCCTTTTACCTGCCTCAGTGAACACAGAGTGGGTGTTTATCATATGTGCAGTGTTCATATATGTTTATAGTATTATTATCAGAATGAGGTTGGCATTTGGTAATGGTGTGTGAGCGAAAAATAGTGATTACAACACCGCTGATGTGGCAGTGAAGTGCGGGCAATTACAGTGCCTTTTACCTGCCTCAGTGAACACAGAGTGGGTGTTTATCGTATGTGCAGTGTTCATATATGTTTATAGTATTATTATCAGAATGAGGTTGGCATTTGGTAATGGTGTGTGAGCGAAAAATAGTGATTACAACACCGCTGATGTGGCAGTGAAGTGTGGGCAATTACAGTGCCTTTTACCTGCCTCGGTGAACACAGAGTGGGTGTTTATCATATGTGCAGTGTTCATGTATGTTTATAGTATTATTATCAGAATGAGGTTGGCATTTGGTAATGGTGTGTGAGCGAAAAATAGTGATTTTAGATCGCTCACTTCTAATGGCACTGCCCATCCAGTGATAGTAAACGAAATCATGAAACCTACATCACTGCAAAGCCGAAGGTTAGTACTTTCTAATGGTAACTTATTTTTCGCTCTAGATTTATTCTGTGCAGAATTATAAAGGTTTAAAGTTTGTTTACATTTTGGCTGGAACCCCCGTGGGAGAGGCCAGTCGGGGCAAACAATGCCCGCGGTTAAAGGATTAAGCTACCAGAAGAGGCTGGATGACTCCGTCGCTGATGCCTGTCCAGGATGCAACATAGCACCCCATACTGTTAAGCACATTATGGAAGACTGCATTGCACACAATCACCTACGCCAACAACACAACATACACTCTTTGAGAGCTCTATGGGAAAGCCCGGTCTCAGCCATGGCCTTCCTAAGGGACTCGGGGCTGTTCGGCCAGACTGCCTAGGGAACAACAACTACTACTAGTACTGGCACAACTCCTCAGAATGTCGCAAAAATTCAGCAGCTCATCTGTGAGGACTGACACTGGAACATTCATGATATTGGTGGGGTGGTAAAAACTGGTTTTGACACGTCAGAGGATTCTTGCTACAGCAACGTGTCGATGTCTGCACTGAGCTTTTTGGGCTCACCTCAGAAGATGAAACCTCCTTGTCCAGGCCTTCTGTGACTTTTCTATGTTCACAAAAATGAAGCTTAAGCTGACAGGCCAGTGTTTTGATACCACTGAGGACATCCAGAAGGAATAGCAGACAGTGCTTGACACTCTCATCGAAAAGGGCTTCCAAGGAACGTTCCAGCAATGGAGGAAGCACAAGGGAATTACTTCAAGGGTGATGGTGGCTAATAGGAGCTATGGTGATTTTTCAAATTTATATACCATTAATCCAGCAAATTATGGGTTGCACCTCATATATAACCCCTCCAGTTCAGCACACTTTCTCACAAGCTGAATAAATTCGTCCTTACATATCCATTATAATTGAAGACAGGACAACATGAGCCTACTTCAATACTTATTATTACAAGCCAAACCTTACTGTACCTATTCAAACACATGTGTCACCTAACTTAAATTGTCTGAGCTAACAACATAAGCTAGCCCAACCAAAATAACCTAACCCATCTTAACAAGCCAACCCTAACCTAACCTATGATGAACATAGTTCGTCGTAGTTTACCGCTGTTCACCGCTGCTGCCAATACCAATGAGCATCGCCATACATAAACGTAGGGAGGTTGGTTGTAGATCATTGAAGCACCGCCAGTGTAAAGCCGTCAGGCGTCGTATGGTTCAAACTTGATCCTGCTTAGTAAAATGGTTTGTCGTCGACTAGAGTGAATAGGTAGGTCTCTCCATCTCTCTCTCTCTTTCTCACCTTCCCCCTTTGTGTAACATAAGCGAGGTGAATTACATAGCATTCTTGCGCTATGGAGTTTATTGAACAAATTTATACAGAAGTGTGATTTACAGTGTAATGTAGCATGACAGCAAAACCTCCTAGCTGACCCTATCTCCTGCCTTCTACTCTCGATTGTATTCTTGGACCCTCTCTAACTCTTTCTGACCCGAAGGGAATCTCTCTGACATTATATACAGCTTGGAGAGGATGTGTGTGTGTGTGATGTAGTGTCTGGTAGATTTCCATTCACATGGAATCATTGACAAGTGTTGGTTATCCCACAAGTTTGAATACGTCACAAAATTCTTGGTCGTCTGGACTACAAAGAAATTGTTTGAGATACGTCATATGTTAAGACATTTTTGATGGTCTGGGACAAGATTGTGGATATACATTATGTGGACTGACATTCCTAGTGGGAAGCTGTGTACCGGTATGTCTCCAGCAGTCACTACCGCGATATATTCATTCATTCATTGCCAGACGCCATGTATCCCAAACGGGGTGGCCAAGGGCTCAGAGTTAATTGTTTTACAGGGAGAGGCACTAATCCTCCACCAACCCCACTTGACACGTAGGGAGAACGTTATGCCAACAGCATCTGGTGTTCCCAGGCGGTCACCCATCCAAGTACTAACCAGACCCAACGTTGCTTAACTTCGCTGATCGGACGGGAAGCGGTGTACTCAACGTGCGATATATACTAGTGCCTATATAATGCAAACATAACGCTCGGTCACACAAAGCTGTTGTACCACTGACAGTAAATATTGTCATAACATATTAATTCATAATATTTACACATTACAATCAACTTGTAAGCTAATTAAGTGAAATATATACTATTGTAAAAGTAACATAATTGTCATACTGTAACAGTGATAATAATTGTAGTCATTGAAGTAATATAATTGTAACATACACTTGTATATGTATAGTACCATATAAATATATATATATATATATATATATATATATATATATATAACAGTCAACCCTTGGCTATCACGAGTAATTGGTACCCTAGGCGACCCGCCATAGCCAAAATCGCGATAGCCATACTTAAGAACTAATGGGAAAAATTCTAATTGGTTCCCCGACCTCCAACTTTACCCCAACCTTACCCTATTTTCACATCTCCTTCACTAAAATACCTGGGATTACAAACCAATGCTGCAAATTAACAACAGTACAGTACATAAAGGTTATAAATAAAACAGAATTAACTGTAATAAGCCATTTTACTTAACATTTTTGGAGAGGATGAGGGGCTTGGGTGGGTTGAAGGGGTTCCGAGGCTGGGGTGGAGTATTACTGGCCACCCCTCCGACGTTCTATCTCATCTAGGAATTGATCAGCTTCATCAGGAGTCTGGAAGGGACCCTGAGCATAAGGCAGGTTCTTCCTCTTCCTCACTTGCCGTCCTGGGTTAGCCGCGTTACGTGCACCAATGGTAGGAGGGTTGGATGGGGTATTGGTGGCCATTGTGGTTGAACAATAGGTCTTCACGGCTATAGCTGCTGTCGACTGGTAACGCTGACTCTCTCTGAACTAGTGATGTAAGACTCGTGAGTCAATCGTTCAAATCGAACGATTCCTTTCGCTGAATCGGGTGTACCGAGTCATTGTTTTCATTAACTCGTTCACTTAGTTTATATTCTAACATTATATTTCGGTTGAGACTCGAGAGTGGTATGTGCACTGCTCATATCACCGCCTGGTATGAGGAGACACCACCACTCACACCACACCATCACTGGCTGTTCACTGACCAAGTGACCAGACCTTCAGCTCGTGGCAGGCTGCGGGTTTCAGCCTCGAGTTATGGACACGAGTGTCACGAGTGACTTATAACTTTAAAACTCGACCGACTCAGGCCGCTCCGGGCAAATGTGGCGGGGCCCGACCCGGCTCACCACTCATGAGTTTGAAATACCCGGTCGCGGTGTAAGTATTGCTCAGTGTTCACACCACTGCTTGGTATGAACAGTAGTGTGAGCACACATCACCACTCATAGCACAGGACCACTTGCAGGCAGCGTGTTTCCAGCCTCGATTATTGAGTGTGAACAAGATTTCTTAGAACTCGAATTACATGACTTAGGCCACCCCGGACAGATGCGGTGGGGCCCGGCCAAGCCCGGCTCACCGAGTCACTGGTGACTCACGAATTGGGAAGGATTTTAAATAACAGGTCGCTGTGTTTTTCATTTCTGTTTTATTCTAGCAATAAAATAATAAATTATTAAGCAATCTAAATGTTTTTCTTTATCCTACTAATAATTTAAAGCTCTTTACATCACCTCAGAATGGCTTAACGTTTTTTAACGTTGTTTTAATGCAGTCCTCTCAGTGCCTCACTTGCTGCAGCCAGGCTACTGACTTGGTGAATCGAGTGATTCAAGTACCCGATTCTCTTCGGTGAGTGACTCATAAAAACTCGAGTCACCAAAGTGAATCGAGTTTTCCATCTCTACTCTGAACCTTGGCGGGAAGGATGGGTAGCTGTAACCATGTCTTGGGCCAATCAGCGCTCGGGTAGCCTGTGACGTCGCGCCAATCACGGCGCGAGTATACGCATGGGCGGAGCCCGCGCGATTTGAATGTTTCTGGCCGACCATCGTCCGCGATAGCAGTAGTTGAGGTCGCGATAAAGGTAATCGTGTTGCATTTCACCTGTCCGTGATAGCCATGAAACGCGATAGCAAAACCCGTGATAGCCAAGGGTTGACTGTATATATATATATATATATATATTATCATCATCATCAGCCGTTTGAGTATCCACTGCAGGACCGGCCTATCCTGACCGAAGTTGGGACAATACAGTCAAAGTAACTCTACCAAGTGGCTTGGGCTGTCTGGAAGAGATTGTATGTTGGGTGAGAAGTGCTTGTAAGTGTAACTGTAGTGTTGTAGTGGCTTTGGACCTGTGTGTAGTCTGCAAAGTGTAATCGGCCTGAGCAAGCTGACTGGGTGCTAGCATACTTTACAGTAAGTGACACTGGTTCAACCATACCACCCCTTGCGTCTGCCAATACAGTACATGGCCAGATGAACACTCCCAAAGTTTATTACTCTGGCGGGGCGCGAACCCTAGTTCACCAGAGTACGAAACGCACACTCTACCACTGTACCACAGAGGCTCCATATATAATGAATGTATATATATATATATATATATATATATATATATATATATATATATATATATATATATACAAATAAATATATATATATATATATATATATATATATATATATATATATGTTTATCCATCATCCAATCCTACGTTGCCCCATAAGGAGTGTACGAGCCCAGGGCTAGGCAAGCCAGTTCTGACATTTAAGATGAAAGTGACCAGCCTCACTCATCCCTGAGTGGAATTACATGAGCAATAAACTCCAACCACCCCTTGGATATAAACCTTCACCAGGTCAATCCAATTGGAGTTGCTGTAATTACCCACTGAACGACCAGGATCCAAAATCTGGTTATATGGTTACCACCCAGCATAGTAAATGGTTTCCTGGTGTACAAGAAACCACTTGGCTTGTTACTCAGTGTAGTCACCCACAGGCAGAAGGAATGGGAAAGAAAGACAGAAGAGGGAGTGTACACTCACCTGTAGGCAGAAGGACGAGGAAAGAATGAAGGAAAGAAAGACAGAAGAGGATAGAAGGAAAGAAGGATGGAGAGGAGGTAATATATACGAGGTGCTACCCAAAAGTTCCAGTAATTTGAATATTGTAGGAAACTAAGTTACCTTACCTCCTAGTTCTCACTGTTGCCTTTGAAGTAGTCCCCTTGGGCATGTATACAGTAGGCCCAGCATTTTTTCCACAAGTCCATGCATCCCTGGAAGGTTTCAGACTTAATGGTCTTGAGCACCTCCTGTGATTCTGTCTGGATCTCCTCCATCGAGTCAAATCAATGCCCTTTCAGTTGTAATTTCAGCTTAGGAAACAGGAAAAAGTCGCAGGGGGAAAGGTCAGGTGAACAGGGTGGTTGGGGAATGACTACTGTGTTAGCAGCAACCAGGAACTGCCAGACAACAATTCATGTGTGGGCGGGGGCATTGTCATGATGCAGGACCCAGTCCTTGTTCTTCCACCATTCTGGACATTTGAGGTGGATGTTCTCCCTCAGATGCTGCAAAACTTCACAGTAAAACTTTCCGCAGACAGACTGACTGGGTGGGATGAATTCCTTGTGAACAATCCCTTGGATATCGAAGAAAACAATCATCATCAACTTGACATTGGTGCGCCATTGGTCCGCCACCGCCAAACCACCTACACACCACATTACAATAGTCAGTGTAGCTCAACAACACAACCACTCACAGACATGGCTGGGGCCACACTGATGCACAAGGCATGCTGCTAACTCTTCCTAGCGGCAAAAGGCAAAACTGCAAACGGTTGGCTCCCTTTGTTCGAATTACTGGAACTTTTGGGTAGCACCACATATACATATATATACAGTATATATATATATATATATATAGATTTTATATATATATATATATACTGTATATTGTATATATACTGTATATATATATATATATATATATATATATATATATATATATATATATACTGTATGTATATATATATATATATATATATATATATATATATATATATATACTGTATGTATATATATATATATATATATATATATATATCATTTCATGTGGCACCCTCGGGGATGCATAGGGCCTCGATGAACTCACACCACCACATCCTATCTTGTGCTAACTCCTCAAGATCTCCCCAACACTCATCTCCAGCTTCCCGTCTCATTGTCCTCACCCACGTCTCTTTTGGCCTTCCTCTACCTCTCCTACCAAGTGCCACCCACCCTGGTGTACCTCGTACTATTCCCTGTCTCCTATACACATGTCCTAGCCACTTCCATCGTGAGAATCTAACATATTCATCGATCGGCTGCACTCCCGTTATTTCTCTAATTCTACTATTTGGTATCCTTTCCCACCACTTAACTCCTAATATTCTTCTAAGTGCTTTATTTTCAAACACCAAGAATTTATTTTCCATAGTCACTGTGCTGTACCAAGACTCATGTCCATAAATTAAGATACTCCTATCCATTACCTTATAAAGTTTGATTTTTGTATGCACAGAAAAATTGTTATTATTCCAAATATTTTTAAGCATTCCCATTGCCTGATTAGCCTTCTTTAACCTTTCCTCGAATTCAAAGTTCAAAGAACCATCCTTGGCTAAATAAGTACCTAAATATTTAAACCTATCAACTTGCTTTACAACCATACCTCCAATTACACATTCCTGCGCATTTTCCATATTCATATTAATTATTTCAGTTTTTCCACAATTAATAACCAAACCCACCTTGCGACCTTCACTCACCAAACAGTCCAACACTCTCTGCATCTCTTCTGGCCCATCACAAATCAAAACTATATCATCTGCATAATCTAAATCCAAAAGTTTCCTGTTCTCTCCCCAAAGTATACCTGCACTGGTTTCTGTTCCAACGTGTTTCATGATGTAATCAATGACCAATATAAATAGTAAAGGCGATAGAACACCACCTTGAATTACTCCGGACTTGACTTCAAACGAATCACTCAGACAACCATCAACCATCACTTTACAAAATGTGTCCTCATGCATGTTCATAATGACCCTCACAAACTCCTCTGGTATTCCATAATGTCTCATGATCTTCCCCATAGTCTCTCTCGAAACACTATCAAAAGCCTTTTCAAAATCAACAAAACAAAGACTTAACGGTACTCTCATTTCATTAACTTGCTGCATCAAATGCCTAACTATAAAGATCTGATCATTGCAACCACGTCCCTTTCTAAAACCAGCCTGTTCATCCCTCAGAATACCCTCAACCACCGGCTCCAACCTATTTAACAACACTCTACTGAAAACTTTCAAAGCTGTTGGTGACAAAGAGATTCCCCTCCAATTACCACATTCACTCAGGTCTCCCTTCTTCAGAACTTTAACAATTACACCATTCTTCCAAACTGATGGTAGTAACCCCGTCACCCATATCTTACTGAATAGCTTGGTCAAGATCATTATTAATCTATCCCCCTCCACTTTAAACATTTCCGGAAATAAACCATCCTCCCCTGGTGCCTTATTATTCCTTAACTGTTTTACTGCTTTCTCCACTTCTGCAAGCCTCAACTCTCCTGTTTCTATATTTAAATCTTCCTGAGCAGACGGTATATCCTCTTCTGGTGGTATTGGTCTATTAAGAACTGTCTCAAAATGCTCTTCCCATCTATTTTTAATATCTCCATCTTTGGTCAATAAATTTCCTTCCCTGTCTCTAACTGGTATTTCCTTGCGTTTACCTGCATTACCACTCAGTTCTCTAATCGATTCATATGCTATTCTTTGACTCTGTCCATCATTTTTGTTTATTAAGATTTCAGTCTCTGCAACCTTTTCATCCACACATCTTCTTTTATCTCTCCTAGCTAACCTTCTTACTTCTGAATTCAAACTCCAGTACACAGCTCTTGCTAATTCAATCTCTCGTTCATCAACGCATTGCATCTCACTCCTCAATTTAGCCTCACCTCTCTTTTTTATCATATCCCACGTTTCCTCTAATATCCATTTCTTTCTCCTGAATCTATGTCTCCTTCCAATCGTACATTCAGCAGTCTCATGCAAAACTTTGTTCACATCCTCCCACATCTCATCTACACTTCTCTCCCCCTCTTCCAACGTTTCCAACACCAAAAACCTATTTCTGCATTCTAATCTGAATTCCTCCTTTTCTTCTCCTTCCCTTCTAAGCTTAACAATATCGTATCTACCAACACCAGATATTTCCTTCTTCTGATTTTTAAGTTTAAATCTTATTTTTGCAATGCTGAGTTGATGGTCACTACCAATATCCGCTCCCCGTTTAACATGGACATCTAGCAGAGAACTTATATGCCTCCTACTGATAGCGATGTGATCAATCTGATTTTTATATTTTCCACACGGCGACACCCAAGTTGTCTTGTGTATATTGCAATGCTGAAAGAGTGTGCCCCCGATGACTAAGTCATATACACACATATATATATATATATATATATATATATACAGATAGATAGATAGATAGATAATTTTATTTACCTTTAGTACTTCGTAGGGTAGCCTTTACACTTCTTCATGGAACGTCTTGGAAGTGAATGGGCGAGGCACCTGAGGTGCTGGAGGGTATTTTGTCCCAGGAGTCATGAATGACGGCTTCCAGCTTAGGCAGAGAGCTCACGTCCTTCCCTTGGAGACTCTTCTTTACGAGGTACCAGAGGTTTTCAATCGGGTTGAGGTCTGGGCTATTTCCTGGCCAGTCTTTCATGAATGATACCTCACAGTCACGAAGCCAATTGGTGACCGATTTGGCCTTGTGAGCAGGTGCACCGTCCTGCTGAAACACTCGTGCACCTGTTAGCTCGAAGGAGTCTGCTAAATGATCACACAGAAGCGCCAGGTAAACATCCTGATTCACTCTAAGGTTCTTGGGAAGTACAACATGCTTCCCCAAACCCTTCCCTGAGAAACAACCCCATACCATGAGTGAATCAGGATGTTTAACTGTGCTTGCTACATACCGTTGGTCAAGTGGGTCACTACCTTTGCGTCGGTACACACGTGCTCCTCTGTTACAGGTGACGCTAAATGTTGCCTCATCAGACCACAACACTGACAATCATTGCTCCTCATCCCAGTTAAGATATTTGTTAGCAAAGGCAAGCCTACGAAGTCGCTGGTTTTTTGTGAGAAGAGGCTTTCTCACAGGCCTGTGACTTGTGTAACCAAGTTCATGGAACCTGCAAGACACTGTTCTTGCTCCAACTGGACGCGTCAGTGTGCCCCGTGTCAATGAAATGGTAAACTTGGTAAATTTTTACCAGTTGTCAGGACATCCCCCAGGTTGTGCAGTACAGTAATCCCTGAAAGACCCAGATGCCCAAGTCCCAGACACCCCAAGTCCTGGACATTTCGGGTTCAGGCCCATTAAAAAAAAAAAAAAAAAAAAAAAAAAAAAAAAAAAAACCAACATGTTTTCATCTGTGAATTGAACTTGCCGCACGGCGACGAACAGCTGTGTTTGGGTGTGTAGTTAAGCCGACGTCCGGCAGAGCACCCCTGCCTCCTCCCCGTCTCCCGCCTACCCATTGTCGTGAGTGCACGCTCATCGCCATGGCCACCCATGTGCTCGCTTTTGTGGTGGTGCCCCACCTGCTGCAGGCCTTGCTGTTCCTCTGCTGCCTCTTACTCGTGTGTGCGATGATGGCCCAGTCGCCCAAGAAGAGGAAATAAGTGGTTCTGTCTCTGGAGAAGGAGAGAGACATTGGAGACGGTGGACGCAGGGTGGTCGACGTTCCACATCCTCCAGGAATTCAACCTGGGCTGCTCTACCTTGTTCGATATCAAGAAATCCCGGGACAAACTCACCCAGTACACGGCTGACTACACATCGAAGACCAAACGCAATGTGCAAAGGAAGAAAATGTACCCTCCAAAGTTTGCAAAAATCGACCACTCCACGCTGATTTGGTATCGTCAACAACATGCTGCTGGTGTGTGGTACGGAGATGAAGGCTGATGCTGAGAAGTTCGCAAGGTTACATGACACCCCAGACTTCAAGGCAACTGAGAGTTGGCTCTTCGCTTTCAAGTTACGACATGGACTTGCCAACCGTAAGACCCATGGTGAAGCTTTGGACGCCAATAAGGAGGGAGTACAAGAGTTTCGGAAGAAGGTGAAGGGCTTGATTGACAGGGAGGGCCTCACTCTCAGTCAAGTCTACAACGATGACGAAACTGGACAATTCTGTTGCTCGCTGCCAACGAACACTCCAGCAGATGAGACGGAAACGCGTGTGCCTGGATGGAAGCTCTCAAGCAATGGATATCTGCTTTGCGTTGCGCCAATGCTAACGGCATGCACTGGCTCATGCCCGTTACTGTTGGCTGTGCAAAGCAGTCTCGGTGCCTTCATGCATTTATGGATGTCCTTCCTGTTGTTTGGTACCATTCTGTGAAGGCTTGGTTCACAGCTAAGATCTTCAAAGACTGGTTTCACCAGCACTTCATCAAGGAGGTCATCCATTAGCAGACAGAAGCACAATGGAAATCCCACACAACCAGGTAGAGGCTCTCCTTCTCTTGGACAATGCACCTGCACATCCGTCCGACAGGGAGTTGGTGGCTGAGAATGGCCACATTAGGTGCTTGTTTCTGCCACCTAATACGACTGCTCTCATCCAACAAATGGACCAAGGAGTGATCATGGGAACGAAAAGGCTGTACCGTTGGAAGTTTCTGGACGAGGTGATGGTTGTTCTCGAGGACAAGGATGAGTGCAGAGAGGGATGGGACATGCGAGGCCAGCAAAATGTGGAAAACCTTCGCCGATACAACCTCAAGTCGGCCATCTACAACTGGGCCGGTGCATGGAGGGAAGTCTTTGTCAAGACTCTGGAAAGTGGTTGGTCTCGTCAGCTTCTCGGAGCCGATGTGGTGCACGACTTTTTAGATTTTAACATGGATGACTTCCATGCGCATCTTTGTGCGGCTGGGGATGATGTGGATGTAGACGAAGTGTGTGAGTGGTTGGATGACAACAAGGGCGGGTATCATATCATGTCTAATATCGAGATCGCATCTTCAGTTGCAGGTACAAGTACCCAGCTGGAAGGTTCCGATGAGGACAGCGAGGATGATGTGGACTCCTCTCAGGTCGTCACTACTCCAGCCATCCCCAAGCTGAGCGCACTCCAGGAGCATGTCGAGTTCGTTCTGGACTACCTTGAACACCCGGACTGCAACCAGGAGACGGGATCCCTGGGATCAGTGCAGGAAGTGCGCGCTTTTAGACAGTGCATCATCACTCGCCAGAATCACGGTTTCTAAGGTCAATCAACCATTGACATTTTCTTCAGGCTTGTGACTCCTGCCGTGCCCAGTCTCACCAAGACATGCCTTCCACACCAGTCTCACCAAGACATGCCTTCCACACCAGTCTCACCAAGACATGCCTTCCACACCAGTCTCACCAAGACATGCCTTCCACACCAGTCTCACCAAGACATGCCTTCCACCTCCGAGCCACAGCCCAGCACACCAGCCACGGTGGAGTCGCCACTGGACATGAGTTTGTGGCTATCTTCAGAGTTGTCTGCAGTGGGTAGCCCATCACCACGTCCCAGCGACACACCCCTCGGCCACCTGCAACACCTACTCTTGGACTTTGACAGTGAATAAACAGCAAAAACTCGCCACTAGACCACATGGGAATTTACAGTGTTGTGCAGTGTTAAGATCAGAATGTGCAGTGTTAAGAAATTAGAATTCAAAGTGCCAAGGATTAAGTGCAGAGTGCAACACTGGTGAGTTTCAACTGCTGTGCTAGTAAGAAAAGAATATGCAGTGTTAAGAAATTAGAATTCAGAGTGCCAAGGATTAGGGGCAGTGCAACACTGAATTACTGTACGTGCTTCAAGTGCACCCTCGTACTGTCAGATTAATCTTTGCAACGGCCATGGACGTGTTGTAAGTAGCTACCTTGTACACAATACTATGTGTAAATACTGCTTATAGCTATTGGTAACAATATGTAGAACACGTAGTTATGTCTGAGTCCTCCAGGAAGAGTTAGAGAACACATCCCCTTACCCAAGACTAAGCAAGAATGTCAAAGACCACTGATCATGTGTTGGAAACGTAAAGTCATACACACGCACAAACGTACGCCCACACTTTAGCCGGAAGCTAGAGGGAGATATAAGTCTGATATCACATGCAGGAAGGTCACAAGGTAGGAGAAGACAGAGTGGGATAGAATAGGGCAGGAGAGAACAAGAGTTAGGCTAGGGTAGAGCGATAGGGAGTAGGAGAGTGAGAGTAAAGTAGGAGGACAGCAGCTAGCACAAACTGCTACTAACCATAGGCTACTCAGGTCACGCTAAGCTCTTAACTTATATGCAAGTAACTGTCTCACAATAAACTCTGTCGACTCAAATCTGACTGTTTCATCATCCCACTTAAAATACGAAGAGAATAATGGAACAGAGAAGGCCTACACTGATTACCTCCTACATGCCTCACCATTACTCTCTCCTAGCGACTCTCCCATCGATGATTCAACCAAATAACCTTCTCTGTAGAAATACTTACACTGGTGAACAGCAGTAATAACGAACCAACTACGATAAACTACGCCACTCGATGTGGCGAGCGGAGAAAACGAACCACAATCAAGCCACGCCTTATGAGTTTACACAACCGCTACGACAGTAAACTACGACATCTACCTCACTACGTTCACTGGGAGTGGTAGAAGCTGTAAACGAAGCTGATTAAAGTCTCAATCACAGCAATCTAACATTACGCTCTATATGGCAACTTCACGCAATCAAACAAAAAACAAACAAGCAAAGCAGAGAACGAGAGCCGGCGTCGCATCAACACAGTTTAACTTCGTCCTTAATTGCTCCTAAACCACAACTCCTCAATTACGAGAAACAATATCAACGATAAACTACATCGGTCAACAACTCTACAAGCCTACAAGTTAATCTCAACGAGTAAGGAAAATCAAACATAACAAGTGAACAAGGAAACTGTGAAAGAAGAAAGTGCATCTGTGTGTTGATCCAAACTGGTGATGTAACATCAGCACACTTTCCCCCTCCTTGAACCTCCATGATCATAAATATTACAAACTACAAAGTGAAAGATAATTACACAATTTACAATTACGTACCAGTATGTGTTTTATAATTTTAATGTTATAAGTAATCAAGAGAAAAGTAAAATATGATTCACTGTGTAACCCCATTATGCTAAGTAAAGTTCCACAATATGCGTCCAAAGGATCAACATTAACAGTGACAAATACCCTGACAAAAACACCAGAAAACGATCAACAAAATATAAATTCCGAAACACCATCAGAAACACAAGAACAAGCGGAAAACCAGACTCGGGAAACAAAACATACACTAGAAAAAGTACAGCAAACAGATGCAATTTACACTGAAGTAAATGATGATGACACATGGTCAGGAATTTGAGATGTTGATAGTGACCTTTATAAAAATACGCTTCCATTTTACTATAACTCAGACATAGAGTATGAAGATCAGGAAAAACATATAAATTGCCAGTAAATGACAACTGCAAGAAAAACACAGTAAAGACAGATAATGTAGATGAAGCAAGTACTAGTACAGTACCTTCTCCACAAAATCCCAGAAATACTCCACTTCCAGAGTATATTTGTTATAAAGACAACGAACTACCAAAATTCTCTGGTACAGAAAAAGATAAGATTGACATAAACACACTTATTGAACAATGTCAACAGTATTTCATTAGGGGACACAGTACAGATGAGAAAGGAAAAATACCTGTTTTTTCTGCTAGAATAAACCATGAACGATGCCCAGTGGGAAATTTGTTACGGTCAGACAAGTTGTTGAGAGCTTCAACATTTGAGCAGTTTAAGACAGAATTTCTTAGGAAATTTTCTGGAGGCAAGAATTTTTGTGGTGGTATAATCCCAGAATTACACAAAATTGTAGACCTACTTAGGCAAACACACTCAGGCTCAGGTCTAGGGGAAATTACAGAAGATATTTCCACCATTCAGAAGACCCTTTAATCTAGCCTAGAAAACTCAGACTGGCTCACAGAGGATGGCAATATGTCACCAGTGCATGTCATTGACATTACTGGCTACATATCAGCCCTATGCCAATTTCCTGACAGGATATTAAAAATTTCAAAACCCATCCCATATAATCCAGCAATGAGTTTACTTGATTTCATTTATGAGGTGGAATTAAACTGCAGTAAAGCTGGCGTGACTGACACATCACAGGCAAACAGGACAGGGATCAAAGTGCCAGAAATCACAGCAGGGATAAATAAGTCAAGTCCTAGCAAGGACCAGAGACAATCTCGACCAATTCAGAAACATGCACACAGTTAGGTTAGCTCAAGGACTCGTTCCCTCATTCCTGCACACCAGGTAACAGGGCGGTACAAAAGCCTGGCCGAAGTCCCAGTACACATCGATCAGCACAAAGACAAACAAATGGAAGATCACCTCATAGGTCGAACTCAAGTAACACTCTTTGTTACTGTTGTGCAAAGCCTGGTCATACAAAATAGGAGTGTTACATTAAAACAAAAGCAGATAGGCAAAAGGCAAAAGGCTTCGTGGCATTTTGCAGATATCACGGGTCCACTGGACATTGGACCTCAGACTGTAAAACGATGGAAAAATTGTTGTCCATCTATAGGTCGGGGGAAGATTGTACCAGCACAAAAGACGACGACACATAAAACACCCAACTAAACAAATAGTCAACATAGGAAGTCTCCTTGGAAATGAATGCATTTTGGTCTCTGCTTTATGTGAGGAGGAAGAGATTTCATTATTTTTGGATTCTGGCTCACCAGTGAATTTAATAATGCAAGATGAGTTAGCAAGAATTTTTAGAAATAGAAGAAAAGAGACTTTCTGCAAAACTCAGACTTAAATTTGGATGGTAAAGAAATACCAGTTATTGGAATGACTGAGATAAACATGAATTTCACTAAGACCACAAAATCATTCACTACCACCTTTTATGTAGTAGAAAAATTATCAGTTTGAGGAGATATGCTGCTTGAACTTACAACGAGAACACAAAATATAATACAGTACTGATGCCACATTTCAATGGAATTCATTATGACAGTGAATTCATACAGGAAATTTCATCTCCTGATAATCATCATCATCATCATCATCATTGCCAGACGCCATGTATCCCAAACGGGGTGGCCAAGGGCATAGAGTTAATTGTTTTATAGGGAGGGGCACTAATCCTCCACCAACCCCACTTGACACGTAGGGAGAACGTTATGGCAACAGCATCTGGTGTTCCCAGGCGGTCACCCATCCAAGTACTAACCAGACCCAACGTTGCTACAACCAGCAATTATAGGAAAACTAGCATCACAAGAACGATTATTGGGGGAGTCCGATGTACAACTTCTCAAAGAAAATGGGCTCATAGACCTATCACAGCCCAACCCCCATTCCTCACTCACTCACTCACAGTGCAAACGTGACTCACCCACTTACCCAGCCGGCATTAATTATGATATAAATTTACTACCGAAATCATTCATGCAAGTTACAGTTAAGAGTAAATTGAGAAATTGTAATGTCATTGCATTAGAAAAGAAGGTTAGAATAAATGGCCTTTTGATAGACAGCGCCCTGTGCTGGATGAATGACAAGGGTGAGATGAATGTCATTTCAGCTAACACCATGAATGAAGATGTGAAGAATAAGAAAGGAACCTGTATTTGTAGGTTAGAAATTTGCCCAGCTCCTATACGCGAAGTGATAGTAGCAGGGGCACTGAGCAGAGTAAACTCATCAGACAGTGGATGCATAAAGGAGAATTTGATTCAATCAGGTCAGTTCAACAAGGAAAAACATTTCTTAGATCTATTAATGAAACATAGACAAACGGTAGAATTACCTGGAGAACAATTAGGGTGTACTAACCTGATTACACACAAGATAAACGTACACCCTTTGAAAAAAGAATCGGGACCCCACGAGCTGATGCATCTCGCAATGACCACCGCACTGATACGAAAGCCGTGAAGACGTGGTGGGGTTGGTACCCCTGAAGCCTTCCCCCTCCTCCCTCCCTTTGCAGGTGTCTGCATTTTAAAGGATGATGTTCTCCTAGCTCCGTGTCGTCTTGAAGTAATGATAACGAGGAATATGTAACTTGCTTGTAAACCTCTAAACAGTATAACATTACCAACAGGTTAAATAATAATATAAATTGTAGTCAATATGTGCTTGGCAACCAATGAATTTGGGTTACCACCCTGGACATGATAAAATTTTACAGTGGAAGGAAATAAACTCACTACTGTATTATACACCATTACAACGGTTGGATGAATAAGTTAACGTTAAGTAAAAAAGTATAAGGCCACATATAATCGCAGATTGTATGTGATTACAGTAGTATTATTATATAGTTCAGTGTTGTGATCGGTATGACGTAGGGAATGAATCATGAAATGGAGAATTATTCACATATCAAAAGTATGATAAACACGATAAGATTGGTTCATCGTGGAGGAAGGGTGAAGGGTACGGGGCCATTCACGTGAGATATAAACAATTAAAAAAAGAGGTGCAAGATTTGCAGACAATGTATCGAAAATGCTGGTATCGGGAGTGGTTCATCTGCAATGAGCAAAGCATGCAATGAAGCAGTAGGAGGTGTACTGGTGCTTTTAAATCCAACCAGATATGAAAGCTGTGATGAAAACTTCAGAGAAGACACGTGCAGCTATCATCGCATTACACGGATGTGTTTTCTTTTAATATCAACCAATAAACCATGCTCTTGTCTTTGGCTTTCCCATATGATACCTAGGACTCTAGCATATGATCGGTCAGGCTTTTATAACAAAATATTTTATCATCGTCTACACCTCAGATCTACCCCAGGAGACAAAGATAAGTTACTAATGTGCTGTTACTCGCAACTCTGCTATAATTCTTGCTGTGTATCGTGAAGCATAACTTATTTCATGATGCACAGTGTCCATACTGAGACATTATAAAACAGTTTAAATCGCACAAGGTTGTTACCGTAGATAACTGGCAACTCAGTAGACCAGGGATACCAACCACGCACCAGAACTCAGTTGGGGCTTCAAATTTCTTCGTGCGGTGTGGCATATTGTATCGTGCAGTAAGGGTCCCGATTCTTTTTTTATAGGGTGTACATCTGGACACACAACCAATATATATTGTATACCGGCTTATAGGGTCGTGCATTCTCAACACACCCTGGCAAATCAGTATGTTGAGGAAATGTTAAAATTAGGTGTTACTGAACCATCTGTCTCCATGTGGAATGCCCCATTATTTTTCATGCCCAAACGAAACGGAGAAATGCGTGCGGTTGTAGATTACCGTAAAGTAAATCACCACACAATCCCTAACCAGTTTCTTATGCCATTGTTAAGTGATGTCTTACAAAATATTGGACCAGAATATAATGTATTTTCCACAATCGATTTGCTCAATGGCTATTACCAAATTAGCCTCGAGCAAGAATCACGCAAATACACTGCTTTCTCCACAAATACAGGGCACTATCAATACAAACAAATGCCTATGAGATTAAAGACAGCACCACGCACTTTCCAAAGACTGATGAATTACATATTGTCTGGAATGCTGGGAAAAGGAATATTTGTCTATCTAGATGATGATATTATAGCTACTCCAAGTATAGATGATCATCTACAGAAACTAGACCAGCTCCAACAAAAACTTGCTAATACTGGCTTAAAAATTAAGCCGTCTAAATGCAAATTTGGTTTAAGGAAATAAAATTCTTAGGCCACAGATTAGATGCCCAAGGTATTCACACGTAGGAGGACAAAGTACAGGCGGTAAGGAATTTCCCAGACCCCACAAATACAGATGAAGTAAGACAATTTTGGGGGCTAGCGGGATATTACAGCTCCTTTAGTAACCAGTTCTCTTGTATAGCACAACTGCTATTCGTTCTATTAAAAAAGGATGCTGTATTCCAGTGGAAAGAGGAACAAAAATTAGCACTTCATGAATTATAAGACAAACTTACATGCGCACCATGCCTTGCCTATCCTAATTTCACAAAACCATTCATAATTTGCACAGATGGTGCCCACAAAGGCTTATGCTGTATTGATGCAAGAGGATAAGCGAGGAAAATACCAACCCATTGCTTCTGCCAGTAGACAAATAAAAGAAGCAGAAAAAAATTACTGTACAACAGACTTAGAAGCCCTAGCAGTAGTATTTGCTCCACAGAAATTTTGTGACCTCATGTATGGATACGAAATTCACCTATACACAGACCACAAGACTGTAGCACCAGTCGAGCAGGGCAGTACTCCCGAGGTGGATGGAAAGCTGATGACAGGGAGTGCTGGAGCTCCCGTTTCATCAGCCCTCAGGACTAGTTCCTGACCATCCACCTTTGCTGAACTTTTTCAGTGTCTCAGTTACACAGAGAGTAGGCCAGCATGCTCTCCAGTACGAATTTCTCTAACTATCTTCACCAAACTACATGCACAGTACACACTACACTTCCTATTCAAAATTTACCCAAAATGGCGTCGTTTTACCAAGCCTCGAAGTCCCGAGGGGGGGGGACCATAAATGCCCCCACCATCTGCCCCTCTCCCGGTGACGACTCAAGATGCCCGGAACCACTGTCTGACTCTCTTCTTCTTCATTTCTGCAACATTCGCGGCCTTTCCTCTAACTTTCGCTCTGTTGAGCACCACCTCTCCTCCTCTAAACCTCACCTTCTAACGGAGACTCAGCTGTCTGAGGCAACTGACAGCAAACCCTTTTCTGTATCCTCCTACTTTCTCTATACTCATTTCAAAGCCAAAGGTGGCTGTTGTGTATATATACGCAACGACTTATCTTGCTCTCGTGTTCCTGAACTTGATTCTTCTGAATTCTCCACACTCTGGCTTCGGCTTTCCTGTCATTCTCTGACTAAATATATCTGTGCTGTTTACTTATCCCCTAATTCTACTGACTATCAAAAATTCTTCGACTATCTTACTTCTACGATGGAACACATTCTATCCATTTCTCCTTTCTCTGAAATCTCCATTCTTGGAGATTTCAATGTTCACCACCACCTTTGGCTCTCCTCTCCTTTCACGGATCCACCTGGTGAACAAGCCTACATCTTTTCTATCCTTAATGACCTACAGCAGCTTGTACAGCACCCTACCCGTATCCCTGATCGCCTTGGAGAGAGCTCCAACATACTTGACCTCTTCCTCACAACTAATCCTTCTGCTTACTCTGTTAATCTTTTCTCTCCGTTGGGCTCCTCCGATCACAACCTTATTACCTTAACCTGTCCTATCACTCCGGTACGGCCTGTGGACCCTCCAGAGAAACGTCATCTGTGGCATTTTGGAGCCGCAGACTGGGAGGCCCTCAGGCAGTACTTCTTTGATTTTCCCTGGAATGATTATTGCTTCCATGGCCGTGAGCCATCTGAGTGTGCCTTGCGCATTACGGAGGTTATTCTCTCGGGCATGGAAGCATACATTCCTTTCTCATATCCTTTGACTAATGCAAGAAAGCCTTGGTTTAATCACGCTTGTTCTAATGCTGTCCGCAACAAGGAGAGGGCCTACAAAAGGTACCGGAGCCAACCCACCCCTGAATCACATCATCTTTATGTTTCTGCCCGGAATCGTGCTAAGTCTGTTCTTCGCTCTACTAAAAATAATTTCATCCATACTAAATGCTCTCAACTCTCCAACTCGAATTCTTCCCGCTCCTTCTGGCATCTTGCCAAAAATCTTTCTAACAACTTTACCTCATCATCCTTCCCTCCTCTTTTCTACTCTGATGGTTCTGTAGCTATTTCTTCTACTGATAAAGCAGATCTCTTCGCACAGACTTTCTCCTCCAATTCTACCTTAGACGATTCCGGTGCTGTTCCTCCATCACTTCCCCCCTCTGACATCCTCATGGCTGACATTAAAATTTCTTCAGTTGATGTATATTCTGCCATCACTGGCCTCAGTACTAACAAGGCATATGGGCTGACGGGGTCCCTCCTGTTGTTCTCAAGAACTGTGCTTCTGTGCTTACACCCTGCCTAGGCAAACTCTTTCGTCTTTGTCTGTCAACTTGTACCTTTCCTTCTAGCTGGAAGTTTCCTCTCATTCAGCCAGTCCCAAAGAAGGGTGACCACTCCAAACCCTCCAACTATCGTCCAATTGCTTTAACGTCCTGTATTTCAAAAGTTTTTGAGTAAATTCTTAATAGAAAAATTTTAAGGCATCTTTCCTATCACAACCTTCTTTCCGATCGTCAGTATGGGTTCCGTCAGGGACGCTTCACTGGCGATCTTCTCACCTACACTTTCAGACTCCTGGTCATCCTCCTTTCGGGACTTTGGCGAAAGCTTTGCAATTGCACTTGACATCTCAAAGGCTTTCGATCGAGTCTGGCATAAATCTTTAATTTCCAAACTGCCCTCTTACGGTTTCTATCCTTCTATCTGTGCCTTCATCGCTAGCTTCCTTTCTGGTCGTTCTATAGCCGCTGTTATAGACGGCCATCGTTCTTCTCCTAGATCTATCAACAGTGGTGTTCCTCAGGGCTCTGTCCTATCACCAACTCTCTTCCTTTTATTCATCAATGATCTTCTAAGCTGTACATCTAACCCTATCCACTCATATGCTGATGACTCCACCCTTCACCTTTCCATTCGGTTCCCGCAACGCCCATCTCAACAGTTACTTCAACAAACAAGGGATGAGGCTATGGCACACCTAATGTCTGACTTGGCTCGTATCTTTGACTGGGGTAAAAATAATATGGTTGTCTTTAATGCATCTAAGACTCAGTTCTTACACCTTTCAACCCGACAAAATCTTCCACAGGCATACCCACTAATGTTTAATAATATTCAGCTTAATCCTACATCATCCTTGAACATGCTTGGGGTTTCATTTACTCGGGACTTATCTTGGAAAGATCATATTACATCTCTTGTAAAATCTGCTTCCAAGAGATTGGGTGTGCTAAGCCGACTCCGCTCTTTCTTTACCCCTGCGCAATTGTTGACTCTATACAGGGGTTTTATCCGCCCCTGTGTGGAGTACAACTCTCATGTGTGGGGAGGCTCCCCTCATACAGCTCTTCTCAATAGGGTGGAGTCAAAGGCTTTTCTGTCTCATTAACTCTCCTCCTCTTACTGACTCCCTTCAACCTCTGTCTCTTCGCCGCACTGTTGCATCTTTATCTCTTTTCTATCGCTACTTTAATGGTCACTGCTCCTCTGAACTGTCTGCTTGCATTCCTCCACCTCTACGACGGGCGCGTAGCACCCGTCTGGCAGCAGACTCTCATCCTTTTTCTGTCCAACTCTCTAATGCAAGAATTAACCATTACTCCCAGTCTTTCATTTATGCAACAGGTCAACTCTGGAACTGTCTCCCTCTGTCTGTATTTCCTGCTGCCTATGATCTCCAGTCTTTCAAACGCAGTGTGTCCAGGCATCTCAAAATGATTGGATCTTGAATTTGGCTCTATATTGTATTTTGTTTTTCTCTTGGAGGGAACTGTTACTGCGGGCTCATGGCCTTTGGTTCCTTCTTCCTCGCATAAAAAAAAAAAAAAAAAAATGTTCCAAGAAAAACTCCTCTCTGGGAGGAGAGCATGATGGAAATGTAAAATCCTGAATTACAATGTAAACATTCACTACATAAAAGGTAAGGTAAATTTAGCGGCGGATGCCTTATCACGAAATCCGATAGCCACTGTTACTACAGTAAGTCCATGGGAATCACTCACCACCAATGATGAAACAATTCCCACAAATCAAGAAATTTCACAGGCACAAAGACAGGACCCAGTATGGTCTAAAGTAATATATCATCTCAAATCAGGCAATGATGTACAGTGGTTTCTCGAATTTCAATGGGCATGAGTACCTAAAAATCATCGCGAAATTCAAACCATCGTAATTTAAACTGAACTTCTTATGCGAAAAATTAGTTTGGGTATGGAGCTTCCAAACCTAACTACGTAAAATCATGATTTTTTGCCCACATCGCCTGTAAACTTTATGAACTATAATTGTGGTTAAGTAACTGTAGTTCTGCATTGTATTACCATACTGGCAGCAAGTGTATACTTGGTGTATTTCTGCCCTTTCCTGTGTTGCCACTTCTCGCTGCAAAGATGTAGAGGTGCCAGGCTGCTCTTGTCCATTACCACTGCTACCCAAAGAACCACTCTTGCTTGTCATCTTGAAACAGGTAAGATGTGACAAAAATACAAAGAAAATACATACAACTAAATTGCAGTGAAATGCATGTCCACATGTGGAAGGCACACGCTGAAAGTGCGGCACTTCGCTGGAGAGGGCTGGCTGCTGGCAGGACAGTCACAAGATGGCTGCCGATATCAGAACATCACCTTGCACATGGCTTGTTGTTGTTGGTGCCTACTCCCATCCGGGAGCTCTTGTCCTTAACCCGTACACCGCGACTATGCCCAGTTGGTCACTCAGTAGGCGACATCGACTATGCCCAATTGGGTCGCTACCTGTCTTGTCAAAGTGAGCTAAATATTTGGTCGGTGACACCTGGCAACTCCACACTACCTGATAATGACCCAGTACTAACCTATCGTGTTCAGTGACCCAGCGACCACCACGAGAGGTGGAAGTGTTGACAGGTCTCTGCCCACGGGGGACACAGTAATTCCAGAGGAGGCCTTGCCTCTCTTGAAAAGGATAAAAAAAGAAGCATGCTGTGTGGTGTTTGGATTTTGTGAATGAGCCTCCTCCCCTGTACCATCCCACCGATGACACTTCAACATGTAATTGAGCCGGAAGGAAAGGGAAGGGCCAGAAGAGGATCAAGCGAAGTCGCCCTGGTGAGTATTACACATGAATTTATTTTCTCTCTAAAATAAATGGTTTATAAAATATAATGGATATAAGACTACTGAAGACTTAAAAAATAACTAACGCAACATTTGGTGAGTCACATCAAAGGCCTCACTCATTATGTATAATAATATACTGATATAATAGTTACACTGTACTTTGAGTAAAGTATCAGTGTATACTTCGGGCGAAGCAATATGAAACCACGCACGAAGACGCTGATATATGCGTGGCACCAAATGGACGCCAGACTTAACATTTCGGTGAACATCGATCACCCCTTGCAATTACACTTTTTTTTTTTTTTTAACCTATAGTACAATGTACGTATCTGATACACAAAAGCCATTTTTGAGAAGTGACTTCTGCTAGTGACTGTTTTCTGCACATAAAATGAGCATCTCCATAAAGAATCAAAATATATAAAGATTACACCATCAATCTTATACAAAATAAAATAAAAAAAAGTTATTTTTACAAACCTAACCTGGAGAAGGTGTGAATGTGTGAAGAAGAGGTCAGGCAATCAAGGGATTAGTTTTGGAGTGGAAGAGAATGTATAGGTCCAGAGGGGGGACAATTGAATGTCAGACAATTTAGTACCTACACATGTGTACATGCATAATAACCTGTACTGTGCCTATAGCTGTACTGATAATGTTGAAAAATTCGGTTGGATCATTGTAAGATGAAAATATCTCTCTCACACACTCACACAGTTCCCAGTCATTACCTGCCACCCCTTCTCCCACTCCGCTCTCTATAGTATCTCTAACAATACGTACTTTGTGTATTGTTTTCATATCAAAATAGCGCTTTGGGAAAAGAAAGTATGATGTACTTTGATATGTAATGATATAGACAGTTGAAGAATAGCTGGTATCTCAGTAAAATACCCGGTATTATATGTAAAAAACAAATGCAAAAATTTCTGTACTGTGAAGTGAAATATAATATGAAGTGAGTATCTGAACCCGAGAGAGAGAGAGAGAGAGAGAGGGGGGGGGGAAGAAAAGCAAGCGAGAGAGGGAGGGGATGACAGATAGGTGCTAATAGGGTAAAGAAGATTAGGTGTGAGGGGATAATCAGATCAGAGGTTGAGGTGGATCTGTATGAGAGACGGAAGAGGTAATAACGAAAAAAGAAGAGCAATGAGCCAATGGAGTACGAGTAAAATACTAAAATATGCCAGGAAGGAAAGGGCATGTATCAACAAACTGATTTTTTTTTTGGGGGGGTGGGGGGGAATGTGGGTGGACAATAAGGGCAATGGTGAAATACTGAGAACTGCAAAATTGCGAGAATGATAAAGTAGATTTTTTGTTTAATTCTGAAGAATTGCTGAGTGTTTTATTACTAAAGTATGTAAAAAGAGATAGAAAGGTAAAATGGATGGAGAGAGAGAGAGAGAGGCAGGTAGGACTCAAAGGAATGGAAAGCAAGCAGCAACGGACTCAGACAGGCTGCAGACAGGAAAGACAGGCTATAAACACTGGAGGATACAGATAATAATAATAATGATGGTATTCTGATCAGCTATTTCAGGTCAGGTGGGGGTAAGAGGATGAGTCTGTTATGATGTAGCAGGGTAAACCAGCTCTGCTGTCGGGCCCTGCTGCGGATGTCACTGATTGCATTGCGCAGTCGAACCCTTGTGCGGTGTGGTGCGGTAAGGATCTGTCCGTTCTCCCCTTTGGGGCTAAGATGCGAATGAATGTGTTTGAATGGATGAGTAAATGGGGAGTGTGTCGTCCTGTCTCGGCTACCTCCCTTTCCTTGGGGGAAGCAGCCTAGGTATATAAATAGATAGATAGTATTCATTATGATGATGGAAACAATAATAATAATAATAGTTGTAATAATATCACAACAAGTTACTGGGAAAAAGCTGGGAACATTGATGAAAAGAATAATAGAAAATGGTGGAAACAGACAAAATAATAAAGAAATAAAAAATAATGAAAATACAAGTAATGAAAACTGATGATAATAATAACAGCAGTACCAGTTAGAGGAAAACAGGATACCAACATAGATAGCCATAAAGAAGTCATAATAATTGTAAAAGAAACAATAATAATAATAATAATAATAATTTTAAAGGCAACAGTACCAGTTACAGGAAAAAAAAAACTGGCTACTATATAACACTAATACTGCTGCTCCCCCTCCCCCCTTGCCTCCCCCTTCCTCTTCCTAATTCAGTCCCCCACCCTCCTCCTCCTTCTCCTCCCCCCAGCACCCCATATATAAATGCATTATGTTCTTACTCATAGTCATACCTGAAAAGGGCCCAAGTCGGGTCGAAACGTTGTATCTCCCCAATAAAGACCCGTTTCGACTTGTGGGTTTAATTCTACCATATTAGAAATCACGGCTATGTGATAACAAGACACAGAAAATGGATATGTTAATATCTGACAATTTGTACATGTATACTGTACATGCAAAATGGCCTGTGACGAAAAGAATAGCTGGGGGGGGGGGGAGGCTGAGACATCCGAAAATAGTACAGGTAAGCCCTTAATTAACGCGAGGGTTAGGGTCCCAGACCCTTCGCGTGTGGTAAATTCGCGTATATGTTCTGCCCTTGTGTGTACATAATTACGCATGTCTATACGTATATTACATCTGAATAATACTGTTTATGCACTACATACACCTTATAAACTAGCATAAAGTATTCATTCATTCATTCATTGCCAGACGCCATGTATTCCAAACGGGCTGGCCAAGGGCTTAGAGTTAATTGTTTTACAGGGAGGGGCACTAATCCTCCACCAACCCCACTTGACACTTAGGGATGCCAACAGCATCTGGTGTTCCCAGGCAGTCACCCATCCAAGTACTAACCAGACCCAACGTTGCTTAAAAACAAAAATGTAACAAATTTAAAACTGAAACCTGACAAGCACAGGCGTAGGTGGAGACACTTCAGCAGTCGGTGCACTAGCCCTCACTGCCTCCCGTATACTACATTCTGCCTTCTTTATTGTATGAACAGTTGACTCATTCACCCTAAACATGCGGTTACAAGACAATTCACATGCGTAGGTGGAGACACTTTAGCAGTCTGGTGCACTAGCCCTCACTGTCTCCCGTTGCTACGTTCTCCTTCTTTACTGTATGAACAGTTGACTCACCCCAAAAATACGGTTCTGAAACAATTCACCATCAAGTCAATTCACCATCAAAACATGGACAATTCCCCGTCATTCTATTAATATACTTATTATTGATTAATTAATACTTTAATAACTAATTTTCAGGGGGATTTTATAACTCATATAAGTAAAAAACTAGTGTACTGTACTTGCTAAATTAACTGGTATGTAAATAAATGACGGGGAATCGTCCTGACAGAATTGTCGCCGACATTCCTCCCTGAAGTCTGTCCAACACTCTAACTTTCTCTGTCAGCAACATCACTTTACAAGTCAGTTTTGGTGTGTTACCACATGCATCACTAGCACTACACTTATGCCCCATGTTGACAGACAAGGCAAGCAATTACTGGAAGGCAGAAAAATAAGCCACAAATAACGATTTGCAAGTCATGCATGGTTCGACCTATCGGCTCCCACACACACATTCACACACACACACATATATGTGTGCACACGGGCAGCAGGTAGGCATTTTTCATACTTTATTTATTTCTCTTGTATATTGAAATTACTTATTTGAATACCATACTCTAAATTAGAAAGGATGGGAACACCCAGTAGAGAGGGCAGTTGTCCTGACGCCAGTCTGGAAGGTACTAACCCACCACTGCTATACCTTCAGCTTACAACACTTCTGTTGAGACTACAGAAGCCTCAATCCACAAAGCCTCAAACATCTATTCAGACCATTCAAGCTAAACCGAAGCCAAATGATAACTTCGAAACAAAACAATACTGAACTGAGACACCAAGCCTGGTTCAGTGTGACTTACCCTGACAGTTGCCAACATGCAGTTCAGGGATATTACCACCATAAACACACAGTATGATACCTATGAATGCTAATGGACCCCATAACCCCATTCGCAAATTGGTACTTAGAGATACTAAATTTTTGAAAAGCATGTTATTAAGCATTTTCACCTAGCCCTGCAAACCTATGGGAAATGGGGGAAATAGGTGGGGTAAAATTTATAATTAATACCACGAGATTGTTCTGAAGACAAAGCAGTAGTCGTAACAATGACGGAAACTTAAAAAAAATTGAATTTCCAGTTCAGTTATCGATTACACCCTGAAATAACAATACAGTACGTAGTATTGATATTGAGCCTATCAATTCAGTACATCCCCATGAATATGATAGCCCATTTTTAAGCATTTTCAGCACATTAGGTGTTAGGTAAGGTTTTTTTTTTTTTTTTTTTTTATGAGGAAGGAGGAACCAAAGGCAACGAGCCTGCAAAACTATTCCTTCCAAGAGAAAAACAAAATATAAAAGAGAGCCAAATTCAAGATCCGACCATTTCCAGATGCCTGGACACACTGTGTTTGAAAAATTGGAGATTATAGGAAGTAGTAAATACAGACAGAGGGAGACAGTTCCAGGGTTGACCTGTTGCATAATTGAAGGACTGGGAGTAACGGCTAACTCTTGCATTAGAGAGTTGGACAGAAAAGAGGATGAGAGTTTGCTGCTAGACGGGTGTTACGCACCCGTCGTAGGGGTGGAGGAATGCATGCAGACAGTTCAGAGGAGCAGTGACCATTGAAGTAGCGATAGAAAAGAGATAAAGATGCAACAGTGCGGTGAAGAGAGAAAGGTTGAAGGGAGTCAGTAAGAAGAGGAGAGTTAATGAGGCAAAAAGCCTTTGACTCCACCCTATTGAGAAGAGCTGTATGTGGGGAGCCTCCCCACACATGAGAGTTGTACTCTATACAGGGGCGGATAAAACCCCTGTATAGAGTCAACAATTGTGCAGGGGTAAAGAAGGATCGGAGTCGGCTTAGCACACCCAATCTCTTGGAAGCACATTTTACAAGAGATGTAATATGATCTTTCCAAGACAAGTCCCGAGTAAATGAAACCCCAAGCATGTTCAAGGATGATGCAGGATTAAGTTGAATATTATCAAACATTAGTGGGTATACCTGTGGAAGATATTGTCGGGTTGATAGGTGCAAAAACTGAGTCTTTGATGCATTAAAAACAACAAAATTATTTTTACCCCAGTTAGAGATATAATCCAAGTCAGACATTAGGTGTGCCATAGCCTCATCCCTTGTTTGTTGAAGTAACTGGTGAGATGGACGTTGCGGGAATCGAATGGAAAGGTGAAGGGTGGAGTCATCAGCGTATGAGTGGATAGGGTTAGATGTACAGCTTAGAAGGTCATTGATGAATAAAAGGAAGAGAGTTGGTGATAAGACAGAGCCCTGAGGAACACCACTGTTAATAGATCTAGGAGAAGAACGATGGCCGTCTACAACAGCGGCTACAGAACGACCAGAAAGGAAGCTAGAGATGAAGGCACAGACAGAAGGATAGAAACCGTAAGAGGGCAGTTTGGAAATTAAGGATTTATGCCAGACTCGATCGAAAGCCTTAGAGATGTCAAGTGCAATGGCAAAACTTTCGCCAAAGTCCCGAAAGGAGGATGACCAGGAGTCTGAAAGGTAGGTGAGAAGATCGCTGGTGGAGCGTCCCTGACGGAACCCATACTGATGATCAGAAAGAAGGTTGTGATAGGAAAGATGCTTTAAAATTTTTCTATTAAGAACAAACTCGAAAACTTTTGAGATACAGGATGTTAAAGCAATTGGACGATGGTCACTGCTCCTCTGAACTGTCTGCATGCATTCCTCCACCCCTATGACGGGCGGGTAGCACCCGTCTAGCAGCAAACTCTCATCCCTTTTCTGTCCAACTCTCTAATGCATGAGTTAACCGTTACTGCCAGTCCTTCATTTATGCAACAGGTCAACTCTGGAACTGTCACCCTTCTTAGGTTAGGTCTGCTAGAGTAGGTTAACCTGTTGTGCTGTAATATTTTTCTGGTGTTTTTTTATGCAATTTGAGTGATTTTTATGTTCGTTTTTTGTTGGAAATGCTTCATTTCACCTCCTCATCCATTCAAAGTTGATGACTGGAAAAAGAGGCAAAATGGAGTATTTCTGACAAAAATGAAGGTCAAAATCACTCAGATCTCATCAAAAACTATCAGAAAAATATACTGCACAACCTGGGGGGTGTATTGGCAAGTTGTAAAAATTTACCCTTAATGATTTAACCAAACCTAACCTAACCTCACTTGCATTTAACAGCCAGCTTTCAAATCTAAAAATGTGCATCATGAATGTTAAACATGGCCTGCTACTGACAGACGGCAAAATATTTACGCTAACTCATCATTCATAGCTTTTAGAGGTAAGTTTATAAGAATCCTCAGTAGCTGTGGTAATCCAGAAATGAATAACCGGTGAAACATTTAAATTGAAAATGTGGAAAGGCCGCGTTCGTTTGGTAAAGATTTAATCAGTTCTGTAAACATTTCTAATTTAGCACTTCAGACATCGATAACACAATAACTTACTGGTGGTCTCTCTCCTTGAATGACGCAGTGAGCACACGACCGCCCTGACGGGGAAACAATCAAGCACACCTCACCTCACCAATGATTACATACAGCTGACGCCTCAACAACAACAACAATCTCGTAATATCACTGATGCTGACTCTGCCATCTTTCCACTCCAGTTATCACTTATGATATATTGATTTACGGTAAGAACCTGGCAAAGTTCCATATATTCCTAAGTGCACTATTAATATTTTTGAACGTTCAGTTTAAAATATTTAGATTTCCCGTGCTCTTGTACGTGATCTCTTGTTATAGATTATTGATCAGAAATACGGCGACCATTTTGCTTCATAGTTTGAATGTTGTCCTTTAGTTAGGACGTATCAATGATATGTCTGTGTACATATTGTAGAGCCATAGTTTTAAGTATTCCTAAGGACCCTATATCAAAACGGTATGCTAAAAGTTTAAGTAGGTAAAGACTTCCCTCAATAATCAATATGTAGGGTTGTTCCAACATTTTTTTTAAGGGAAGGAATGCTTGGCTTTCGCAAACCCTATATTTAATTATTCGTAACAAAGTAACTCTGTACCCCCAGAACGCATAGAATAATGTAAATAGTTTATGAAAAAAATATTTTAACTTGCCAAAAGTGCAATGCAAACATACGCGGGAACTGAACCGTTGGTTATTAAAACGCGGGCTGTACCTTACCGAGTAGTAGGTCTAACCCGGGCCCGTCTCTGGCCTGGCGGAGATACTCAGTCATTTTTATTTTTTTAAGAGTAGTTGACAGTAGGCGAGATCCTGAAATTGACATGTGTAAACCACTTTTATACGTCACTCATGTGATTTTAACTGAATATAGAACGTTCAGTCAGTGCTAAAGGTAATAATATACTTCGCTCATAGGCCAAACTACTGTTCTTCGCTCATACCGAAGAATCACACGAGTAACGTATAAAAGTGGTTTACACATGTCAATTTTAGGATCTCGCCTATTGTCAACTACTCTTAAAAAAAATAAAAATCATTGCGCGTCTCCGCCAGGCAGAGACGGGCCCGGGTTTGACCTACTACTCGGTAAGGTACAGCCCGCGTTTTAATAACCAACGGTTCAGTTCCCGTGTATGTTTCCATTGCACTTTTAGCAAGTTAAAGTATTTTTTACATAAACCATTTACATTATTCTATGCGTTCTGGAGGTACAGAGTTACTTTGTTACGAATAATTAAATATAGGGTTTGCGAAAGCCAAGCATTCCTTCCCTTAAAAAAATGTTGGAACAACCCTACATATTGAGGGAAGTCTTTCCCTACTTAAACTTTTAGCATACCGTTTTGATATAGGGTTCTTAGGAATACTTAAAACTATGGCACAAACAATATGTACACAGACATATCATTGATACGTCCTAACTAAAGGACAACATTCAAACTATGAAGCAAAATGGTCGCCGTATTTCTGATCATTAATCTATAACAAGAGATCACGTACAAGAGCACGGGAAATCTAAATATTTTAAACTGAACGTTCAAAAATATTAATAGTGCACTTAGGAATATATGGAACTTTGCCAGGTTCTTACCGTAAATCAATATATCATAAGTGATAACTGGAGTGGAAAGATGGCAGAGTCAGCATCAGTGATATTACGAGATTGTTGTTGTTGTTGAGGCGTCAGCTGTATGTAATCATTGGTGAGGTGAGGTGTGCTTGATTGTTTCCCCGTCAGGGCGGTCGTGTGCTCACTGCGTCATTCAAGGAGAGAGACCACCAGTAAGTTATTGTGTTATCGATGTCTGAAGTGCTAAATTAGAAATGTTTACAGAACTGATTAATTCTTTACCAAACGAACACGGCCTTTCCACATTTTCAATTTAAATGTTTCACCGGTTATTCATTTCTGGATTACCACAGCTACTGAGGATTCTTATAAACTTACCTCTAAAAGCTATGAACGATGAGTTAGCGTAAATATTTTGCCGTCTGTCAGTAGCAGGCCATATTTAACATTCATGATGCACATTTTTAGATTTGAAAGCTGGCTGTTAAATGCAAGTGAGGTTAGGTTAGGTTTGGTTAAATCATTAAGGGTAAATTTTTACAACTTGCCAATACACCCCCCAGGTTGTGCAGTATATTTTTCTGATAGTTTTTGATGAGATCTGAGTGATTTTGACCTTCATTTTTGTCAGAAATACTCCATTTTGCCTCTTTTTCCAGTCATCAACTTTGAATGGATGAGGAGGTGAAATGAAGCATTTCCAACAAAAAACGAACATAAAAATCACCCAAATTGCATAAAAAAACACCAGAAAAATATTACAGCACAACAGGTTAACCTACTCTAGCAGACCTAACCTAAGAAGGGTGACAGTTCCAGAGTTGACCTGTTGCATAAATGAAGGACTGGCAGTAACGGTTAACTCATGCATTAGAGAGTTGGACAGAAAAGGGATGAGAGTTTGCTGCTAGACGGGTGCTACCCGCCCGTCATAGGGGTGGAGGAATGCATGCAGACAGTTCAGAGGAGCAGTGACCATCGTCCAATTGCTTTAACATCCTGTATCTCAAAAGTTTTCGAGTTTGTTCTTAATAGAAAAATTTTAAAGCATCTCTTCTATCACAACCTTCTTTCTGATCATCAATATGGGTTCCGTCAGGGACGCTCCACCAGCGATCTTCTCACCTACCTTTCAGACTCCTGGTCATCCTCCTTTCGGGACTTTGGCGAAAGCTTTGCCATTGCACTTGACATCTCTAAGGCTTTCGATCGAGCCTGGCATAAATCCTTAATTTCCAAACTGCCCTCTTACGGTTTCTATCCTTCTACTGTATCTGTGCCTTCATCTCTAGCTTCCTTTCTGGTCGTTTTATAGCCGCTGTTGTAGACGGCCATCGTTCTTCTCCTAGATCTATTAACAGTGATGTTCCTCAGGGCTCTATCTTATCACTAACTCTCTTCCTTTTATTCATCAATGACCTTCTAAGCTGTACATCTAACCCTATCCACTCATACGCTGATGACTCCACCCTTCACCTTTCCATTCGATTCCCGCAACGTCCATCTCACCAGTTACTTCAACAAACAAGGGATGAGGCTATGGCACACCTAATGTCTGACTTGGATTATATCTCTAACTGGGGTAAAAATAATTTTGTTGTTTTTAATGCATCAAAGACTCAGTTTTTGCACCTATCAACCCGACAAAGTCTTCCACAGGTATACCCACTAATGTTTGATAATATTCAACTTAATCCTGCATCATCCTTGAACATGCTTGGGGTTTCATTTACTTGGGACTTGTCTTGGAAAGATCATATTAAATCTCTTGTAAAATCTGCTTCCAAGAGATTGGGTGTGCTAAGCTGACTCCGTTCCTTCTTTACTCCTGCACAATTGTTGACTCTATACTGGGATTTTATCCGCCCCTGTGTGGAGTACAACTCTCATGTGTGGGGAGGCTCCCCACATACAGCTCTTCTCAATAGGGTGGAGTCAAAGGCTTTTTGCATCATTAACTCTTCTCCTCTTACTGACTCCCTTCAACCTTTGTCTCTTCGCCGCACTGTTGCATCTTTATCTCTTTTCTATCGCTACTTCAATGGTCACTGCTCCTCTGAACTGTCTGCATGCATTCCTACACCCCTACGACAGGCGCGTAGCACCCGTCTAGTAGCAAACTCTCATCCCTTTTCTGTCCAACTCTCTAATGCAAGAGTTAACCGTTACTCCCAGTCCTTCATTTATACAACAGGTCAACTCTGAAACTGTCTCCCTCTGTCTGTATTTCCTATTTCCTATGATCTCCAGTTTTTCAAATGCAGTGTGTCCAGGCATCTTGAAATGATCGGATCTTGAATTTGGCTCTCTTTTATATTTTGTTTTTCTCTTGGAAGGAATAGTTTTGCAGGCTCGTTGCATTTGGTTCCTCCTTCCTCATAAAAAAAAAAAAAAAAAAAAACACCTAACATCTAATGTGCTGAAAATGCTTAAAAATGGGCTATCATATTCATGTGGATGTACTGAATTGATAGGCTCAATATCAATACTAGGTACTGTATTGTTATTTCAGGGTGTAATCGATAACTGAATTGGGAATTCAATTTTTTTAAGTTTCTGTCATTGTTACGACTACTGCTTTGTCTTCAGAACAATCTCGTGGTATTAATTATAAAATTTACCCCACCTATTTCCCCCATTTCCCATAGGTTTGCAGGGCTAGGTGAAAATGCTTAATAACATGCTTTTCAAAAATTTAGTATCTCAAGGTACCAATTTGTGAATGGGGTTATGGGGTCCATTAGCATTCATAGGTATCATACTGTGTGTTTATGGTGGTAATATCCCTGAACTGCATGTTGGCAACTGTCAGGGCAAGTCACACTGAACCAGGCTTGGTGTCTCAGTTCAATATTGGTTTGTGTCGAAGTTATCATTTGGCTTCAGTTTAGCTTGAATGGTCTGAATAGATGTTGGAGGCTATGTGGATTGAGGCTTCTGTAGTTTCAACAGGAGTGTTGTAAGCTGAAGGGATAGCAGTGGTGGGTTAGTACGTTCCAGACTGGCGTCAGAACAACTGCCCTCTCTACTGGGTGTTCCCATCCTTTCTAATTTAGAGTAAGTGTAACTTTATCATTTCTTCTTCACTTCACTGTTCCTTCTTTCCTTAAACTTACAATACATGTTGTTATTGCCATATGGTTTAAGTGTGGTTGTGGGTACGTGTGTATATTGTGGATTGGTCTTATGCAGTTTGTATATATGTATGTTTTGACAGTGGGATGCAGTGATGTAGTGGCGTAGCACTGTTAGACTGGACGACTGCCACTTTTGGGAAAGATGCAGTGATGTAGTGGCATAGCACTGTTAGCCTGGATGACTGCCACCTTTGGGAAAGATGCAGTGGCGTAGCACTGTTAGCCTGGTCGACTGCCGCCTGTGGGAGAGACGCAGTGGCGTAGCTATGCTGGCTAGAACGACTGACGCCTCTGGGAGGGCAAAGGAGTGTGCCTTCTTCTCCAGTACCCTGGTGTTTGGGGCATTGTACTGCTGGCTGCCTGTTGTAATCCTGGTGTTTGGAGCCTTGCCAGGACAATGCCGCCTCTGGGAGGTCAAAGGAGTGTGCCCTTCTCCAATGCCCTGGTGTCTAGGGTATTGTACTGCTGCCTTCCTCTGGTAACCCTGGAGTTGGGCATTGTTCAGCTTCTGCACCCATAGTGACTGGTTGTTCCTCTACTGTAGTGCAGTGGATCTTATCCAGATGAGCATGGTCACCCTGGGGATCACCTCGTATCCTACAGCTCTTCATCTATGTCCCTAATGTGTTTGTGTGTGTGTGGGTGGAGTGTGCATGTCCAAGTGATTGATAGTTGTCTGGTGAGTTGTATTGTGGATCTTTTATTATTTTTCTAATTTCTCCAAGTGTTTTAATTTCCCTTGCTATGGTAATTCCTTGATGGCCAGTTCAATTTTGGTCCTTTTCTTTAGACCAGGTCATGATTAGAACCTGCACACCTGCCTAGTTCACTGCTGTAATAATCATGACCCTGACAGCAACATGTAAAATAATACCTCATTAGGTTTGCGGTATTGTCAACTTTTGGAAAACTACATTTCTCCATTTCGAAGCTAAATATATTTTTTCTGGTCAATATTTGTGTGATTTGAATGAATTTGACCTTCATTTTTGTCGGAAATCACTCGTTTTGGAGATAGGCCTCAAGCCTATCTTGAAAATGAGTAGTGAGTTTTACGCCAGGTACCCCTTTTTTGAATAAGGGCTAAGGCGTTGCCCCTGGGTAGAGGACTTTGGTTTGGAGCGTGTAGCATTTTATGACCGGATGCCCTTCCTGATGTCTACCAATGACCCTTGGGTGGATTCGATCCTCCGACCCTTCGGTCAGAGCAGAGCGCTCTAACCCACTGAGTACCGGGTAATTTCCAACAAAAACCAAGGTTAGATTCATTGAAATCACTAAAATTGACCAGCAAAAATATTTTTGGTTTCGAAATCGAGGCTATGGGTTGAACCGTATACCCTAACTGGGGGGGCTTTGCCTCTCTCTCCCCCCATATTATTAACCTAACCTAACCTAACCTCACATTAACCAAAGCCAACCCGGCCTAACCATACCTTAAATGTCGGAGGACGAGGATGAGGTGAAAAGGTTTACCTCAGTCCTTGGGGAGTCAAGAAAAGTTCCCGAGTAATCTGATACACAAAACACATGCCCTCTGCTTCTTTGAATGTGCGTAACTCTTGAAATTCTTAAGGTACCATTGATGAAGGTCCTGTCCATAATGTTGGTCACTTCCACATTTTGTACATTTCTGGGAGGAAGTCAGAACACCGTTACTATGTAGGAAGTTCACACTTTCCTGATTATTCTTTAAAAAATGAATGATGGCCTCATATTCAGACACAGCACACCCACTACAAGTGGAAGCCATCACTGAACTGACTAAAGTAAGGGATGTTTGAAATTTGAAAATATCCTAATGCTATCCATGATTTGATTGGCCCACCTTTTGGCTGATTTTAATCTCACTGACCGTGACGTCCAAGCATGCTCTGTAATGGCATGATGTCACGCCCGGAAGCTTCCGCGACAGGGAGAAAGACTGATGTGAAAGTTTGAAACAGATTGGAGATCCAAGGTAATATTGTACAGTGGGGCACCAATTTTCGCGCCTAATTGGGTCCAAAAATAATGCGCGAAAGTGGAATTAGCGAAAGTTGGGGCATTGTCTTTATGGCAAAAAGGCTAATTGGTTCCCGGTTATCCTAAAGTAACATCAGATTTTCATTTTCACTTGCAATACAGTACATCAAATCACTATTATACATTCCATTGTGAGATACAAACAATAAAAACTGTACAGTACACATTATATGAGGAGAAACATACCACAGAGACCAGGTTGAGGTGTTTAATGGATGTTGGGGGTAAGTATCCGAGGTGTTTCCTCCCGACTTTGAATGTCCCGGCCACTTTTTATCACCACCACTGCCTCCCGGCCCTCCCCCCACACCACCAGGCTCTCCCCCCACACCACCAGGCCCTTTCCCCACACTACCAGGTATAGTATAGGCCATTGAACCGTGAGAATCCAACACAATGGAGCTAGCACGCTCGTACACAATGGCGGGAATGGGTGGACAGAGTGTTGACATGACGTCATTCAAGATGGCGGTGGGTTGCGGGCGGGCGGTGCAGGAAATTCAAAGTTCAAAATATTGTCCCAAACCCAAAATTTGTGCGCAAAAATCGATTTTTTTCAAGCGAAAGTGAAAGTTAGGGAATATTTGGTGCATGCCGCGAAAGTGGATTCCGCGAATCCTGCTGTAGCGAAAGTTGGTGCACTACTGTATAGGATTTTTGTGTTAAATATACATTTCCAAAAACAAATATATAGTGGAATAGATTCAGAATAACATGGTCTGCAGTGTGGTTGTGTCAGATTTCCTGGATTGAGAAATGTAGTTTTTCAAAAATTGACCGCAGTATTATTTTACAAGTTGCCAGTATGAGATTCAGGGATATTACCACCATTAGTGCGTAGTATGATACCTAACTCTAAGGTAAGCATTCCACTGCAGCAGGTTAGGATAGGTCAGGTTAGGTTAGGTCCAGAAAAATACACAGTAATCCCTCCAAGACCCGACATAATAGAGCCAAAGGCATGTCCGGGACTTGGGGAAAATGCCTCCTGGACAGGTACTTATGAACCCTAACCCAGCCTGACTTTGAAAACCACCTTACTAACTCCCTACCGGACATGTACAGCACCTGTTTAACCCGTACAATCCTGCCGACGTCACAAAACGTCTTGAGTAATCCCAGCGACGTGATGGTGCCAACGACAAAATTCAAGCGTTGTAGCGTGTCTCTAACTGCTTCAGTCTAGCTTATTCTTTTGCTAAGGAGTAGCTTAATGTATTGGCAACATTGTGCACAAGCACTTGTAGCATTGAGTTTGGTTCTGCATGGCTTGGTGACATCAGTGTGCCACTGTCCATCACAACATTAGAATGTCATGAAAGTCATGCCATTTTTCCGCCTCATTGGGCTGGATGAGGCGGTTGAAAAAACTGTCACATGGACTCTCTGTTCCTTCATTTAGTGATTCTATAGAAGAGGAGGACCTGGACAACTCTTCTGGGGAGGAATATGAGTCAGTGGAGAAGAATATTGAGAACAGGGATTCCCCCATTCTCCTCTTCCGTTTTCTCTCATCCCGCCCAGGTGGGTGGGAAAACGTAGCTCACAGCTTGGGAAACTGGGCTAGAAACATGATGGATGGCCATCCTGCACTTACTTCTCCTTTAAGAAGGACTTTTTTTGCTTTTCCCTGATTTATATGTCCTTTTGGATTGTTTTATGAAATAAAATTTTGTTCCGTTTTTGGTCCGGGATTGGGTGGGTATAAAATTACAGAAATGCCTGGGATGGTACGGGTTAAGACCCTGTTCACACAAGTCCGTGGGTGTTGCAAAGATTAATCTGACAGTACGAAGGTGCACTTGTCTAATTAGACGTAGCCGAGGGGTGTAAGTATACAGAGAAGGTTATCTGGCCACCAATCTCGATAGCGTAGTTTTAGGTACTTGTAGTGAGATAGAGCACTTGTTTATGGATCGTTAAGCTCAGTCAGAGTTAAGTAGTGGGACTTGGTGTCAACGAGGTGAGTTACAGCACTCTTGGGTTACAAAGTTTATTGCACAAAGTTTTAAAAAAGGTGAGCTGCAGTTTAGTAGCGCTAACTAACGTAGGACCTTCTCACCAGCCCTTCTCTCCCCTTTCTTTCTCTAACCCCCGTCTCATCTGAAGGAAATCTCTCCGACATTGCAGTATATAGATTGTGGGGAGGATGTGTATGGTAAATTTCCTATCACGTGGACTAACTGACTAGGGCTGATTACTCCACGTGTTTGGATACGTCATGAAATTCTTGTTTGTCTGGCCTACAAGGAAGTTTGAGATACATCTTATGGTTAAGAATTCTTGATGGTCTGGGACAACACGGGTTGTGGATGTATATTATGTGAATTGACATTCCTGGTTCGTCTAGACAAGGGGATGTGTTCTCTAACTCTTCCTGGAGGACTCATACATAACTATCTGTTCTGCATATTGTTACCTATAGCTATATACGGTAGTTACATATGGTATTGTGTTATATTATGCCTGCATATTGCTCGGTCACGCGAAACTGGTGTACCATCGACAGTAAATAGTCATAACATATTAATGGATACTAGATACAGATTACAGTTAATTTGTAAGTGAAATACATAATATTGTGAAGGTTACATAACTGGGATAATGTAGTTATTGTATTTATGAAATTGTACATGTATAATAAAATAGTAATAGTAAAATAATACAATGGCAAGTCTACTGTAGTCAATGGGGTGCTTTGTGGGGTGGAAGACAATTGACAATCGTCATGGTCGAGCCTGCCACAGACGTCGTAGGACACGCATGCTCATGAATCATATGCTGCATTTGTTTGTGTGCACTTGTGATAGGATTAATGTCATTCCTGCTTACAAAACCACTTACACTCTCCAATGAATACACACAACAAGAGCTTATTCATTTGTATGAGTCATACAAAAAGGTAAAAATATTCTAATCTGGCAAGTCTAGCAACTAGTCAGCTCATTCATCCCTTATAATTTAATGTTTTCTATGTTAATTCTTTAGAAATGAGTAGATTTGTATCTCTTAATATATGGTTTCAATGAGGAAAGTCATATTTTCCTCCTCTGAGACGATTTACTAACTTAAATTTATTAATGCCTAAATTCGCTTTCAGTCAACGATTTCAACAAACCGTCCCAAATCCAGGAACGGTCCACAGTCATTTTTTGCCTGCTCTGAGAGAGGTCGGAAGGCTGGACTGAAGTCGAGAGGACGCATGCTGAGAATCTGAGGTGTCAGGATCGTACTGTTGTGTTCCCCTGTGCATTAATAGGGGTGGCCATCAATTTCCTCAGATTATGAATGATGAAATTACAAAATAAACAATTTGAATAATATAGTGTCATACAGTATGTATATATTTCTCAAAGTGGCTAATCAATCCAGAATAGAATATATTCTCTATAATAAGTATATATAGAAAACTATATGTATATATATAAAAATATGTGCTTTTCACTTTCACTCACAAAGTACACACTGCTTCCTACCCAGATGACTTAACACTTCCACACACACTTCATGACTGGTGTACTACAAAAAGACTCAGAATGGCCTCTTTTATGGTAGAACACAGTCATAACTCACACCTCACTATCAACAACATTCCTCTTGTCCCACATGCACACAAAATCTTTGGTGAAATGAAAGCACAGTAACAGAAGAATTTGGTAATATCTTGCAGCATAGAGCAGTTAGTTAGAAGCTGATCTGTAAAAATATTTATCTAAGACAGCCTTTCTGAAATTATCTTGATGTCCTCAAATGTGAATATTACAGTATCTTGGATGCCGCAATATTAGTAAACAAAAGCAGAGTCTATCTTGTCCCTGGGACTGTACCTTCAATGCGCATGCGCCACTTGGATATTTGGGATGTTACGAGCGTCGTACCGATTTTTTACTTATATTGGCTAGTAATCGACTTGAAGAGGGCAATTACAAAGTATTTCGTTCCAGTCAATAGTGAGTAATATAACTCCACCTCTTTCAGTACAATAAAAAACTACTAATGCAAAATAAATGAGGATCTTGGAGTTCATTTGATGCTAATCTAGCTGAATAAATATTTTTTACGTATTACCATGAAAATAATAAGTAGTTTCCCTTCATTTCTTCTTAATTATTTGAGAAAAAAATAATTCCTCTACACATTACAAACATTAATTTGAATCATAAGTCCACACAAAGATATATTATTAATGATTCATGAGAGTGCGACTGTTCACTGTCAGTGGCAGGCTCGACCACTTCAATGGCGGCCCCAAAGCACCCCATTATACAATATATATGAGGAGGACTTGCTGTATATATATATATATATATATATATATATATATATATACACTCAATCCTTGAGTACCGCGGGCAATAGGGACTGGACAAGGATCATGGTACGCAAATCCGCGTCACTCAGACAATATGTTTGCATGTATAATGGTACAATGTGTTCTGGCAACTTTCCAAAACTCTCACTTTTACCCCTTCTTACCACCTAACCCCACATAAATTACCCCCACTTGCACCCACCATGAGGTAAAACATTGAAAGAGATATAACTGTTGTAATTAAAAACATCAGTGATATTAAAAATAGCATTAACAAAAATAAAAGTTGGGATGGGTACCCTTTTGTTGATACGTAGCTCCCCGGTATTTTCCTCCCATCCCCCAACCCCAATGTTGTTGTCAAAGTTTCGCCTTCTCTCATATCATGTGGCTTTCAGGAGAGACCTTAGGCCATATGGTTAGACAAAAATTCATAGGTCTGGCAGTTTTAGAGTACGAAATAGAACGAAAATTTGTGCTAACAAGAAACAATTACTTTAATCCGTGTGTTCTCGTGAGTTAGCGTTCAGTTTCACATTTTTCGTTTGATATCGCATTTCCCAACGCATTTCTGATAAACTAAACATATGGCTAAACTGCTCAATCAGTTCGAAATGTGTTGGGAAGAGCGATACCGAACGAAGAGTAATGTGTTGGGAAGAGCGATACCGAACGAAGAATGTGAAACGGAACGCTAACTCAGGGGAACACATGGATGAAAGAGTACCTTTTTTCTGGTTTGCAAACATTTTCGCTCCATTTTGTTCCCTAAAACAGCCAGACCCGTAAATTTTAGTCTAACTATACAGCCTAACGTCTATCTCGAAGGCCACATGATACGAGAAGGCGAAACTTTGACAACTTTGGGGTTGGGGGGCGGGCGTAAAATACCGTGGAGGTGGTGTTGACCCAGTCCAACTTCTGTTTTTGTTAATGGCATTTTTAATACCACTGATGTTTTTAATTACAACAGTTATATCTCTTTCAGTGTTTTACCTGATGGTGCGTATAGGTGGAGGTAAATACATGGGGTAAGATGGTAAAAAGGGGTAAAAGTGAGAGTTTGCTTTCTCTGACGCTCCACATAACGCCCTATAAGCTTCTCAGTCAGTTTCAGGACAACATATAAACCTTCACAGCTGCCAGGATTGCATCACTTCCTACGCACGGTCTTTATCTTCTCCCTGTCCTTCCAAATCGTTATGATGGTGCTTTCTTTTATGCTGTGGTTTTTCTTTTTTTCTTTTGCCATTTTGGTATTTGTACGCTTAAAGCAGTGGAAGAACCTTACCAATTCAGTTCATATTCCTCCAGTTTGTTTTCTGTATTTTTCTGACTATTTTCAGGGTGGTAAATTACCTTTTCCTGCTGAAAAATTTCCCACTTTTCATCATCACATTCCTTAACCCCTTAACCGCGAGGCGTCAGTTTTGTGACGCTTGGGAGCAAGGGATCATACCGCGGGGCGTCGCTTTTGTGATTCTGTTATTTTGAATTCACCCGGGCTTCCAAGTGGGGGCTTGTATCATCTATCGGTACTGCCAATGTCCAACACTAGTCAGCACTCCTAATCTCATCTGTACTCCCATCCATTGTTGACAATTTAGCCATTTCTCCCCATTCGTGACTCCCCTCCCTACCCCCCCTCCATTACCCTGTCCTCTCGCCTGCCCGGCCGTGCTACGCTAAGTAAATCTTCCCTGGAATTTTTCACTGATTTCATCCATTGAAATAAGCCCTATGTCCTATTCTTATACCAAATAATATATACAAGAAAGAAATAAGGTAAGTGAGAGTGCCGTACACCTGGAATTGGCTAATTATCACCTGACAACACCTCACGTGCACTCGTTCGCTAATTTTCGCTGTTTTTTTCCCCTTGAAATATGCCCTATAATCTATTTTCGTAATAAATATACATGTAAGGAGGGAAGGGAGAACCCTAAGTGATATTTACATTCACCTGGAACTACCTAATTTATAATGTATTGTCTAGATTTCCTGCCAATCATATCAGTGCTAGACAAAGCTGTTTCAAGATATAACATTGGTAGCTCTGAATATATATATCTCCTAAGTAGGCCTCTAATCTATTTTCGTAATAAATATACATGTAAGGAGGGAAGGGAGCAACCTAAGTGATATTTACATTCACATGGAACTACCAAATTTATAATGTATTGTCTAGATTTCCTGCCAGTCATATCAGTGCTAGACTTAGCTGTTTCAAGAAGTAATATTGGTAACTCTGAAAAACCCCTAGCAGGCCTCTACGCTGGTGGTCCTCCGTTATCACTCAGTTCTCTCTCAACTTCCGAAGCGAGAGTACGTATGTTTCTTCTTGCTGACTTCAAGGCCTTTTTCACCCCCATGCAAATGGCCCTGTGACCTTTACCCCCTACTAAACCTCGTGTGGAAAGAGGTAAAGGGCTGACAATTGATAAAAGAGTGACTACGATCTTTCTATTGAGTAAAACAGTGCAAGTGGAATTGTAAATAATGTGTAAATAATGTGTAAACAGCAAGTGAAAGTAATGAATGTAAATATACGTGAACAATGGAAAATAGTTTTATAAGTTATTTCAAGTGACAGTGCACAACACAGTGTAAATAAAATAGAAATGTAAATAACGTAAATAAAATAGAGAACGTAAATAGAAATGTAAATGAGTAGTATTATAAGAATACGAGTATATACCCTAGGAGTAATGAAAGTGAAAGTTTCACTCTAGCATGTCTGAATGCTATGAGTTATGAGAGTGAAGATGAAAGTGACATTCACTCTCAATGCCAGTATACAGGACGAGAAAGTGAATGCTACATATTTTACTGAAAGAAATTGAATCCCTACAGTGACAATAAACTAATACTACTGAAGGAAACTTATGGATAAAGACTATAAATATATATAAGTGTTATATAGTAATAGAAATATAAAGTGTGAGGGGTTTTATGAATAATAAATGACAGACTACCAAGAGCGAACTAGTGCCAGTGCGACGATCAGACGCGCTCGTAATTTCCATTGCTTTCACAGTTTTTTTTTTTTTTTAGTATGGATCCCAAACTACTTGAAAATTGTAGAATAGTGTTTCTAGTGTTTGTATCTGGCTGTGGTAATCATATTATGGGTTGTCGGGAAGTGTAAAGTGGAGACTTCGTTACCCTACTTCAGAGGTCTCCACAAGTCCTACGGTAACCGACGAAGGCTCAACAATCATTCCAGGAGAAAGCTGAAGGTATGTGCCATAAGCATATATAATTTTATTATTCTAGGACTAATAACTGATTTTTGGCAAATATTTTTTGAGAGTCTGTCGGAGCCCAAATAACCCCGCGGCAGACGCAAGTCATTGGTAAACAAGCCCGCGGTGTAGGGGTTAAGCCATAACATGATTGTCTTGATGTACTCAAAGGTGATTTTCGTCTCCCAACTTCCCAACTGGATGCTACGTTAGGTTAGGTTAAATTATAAGGTATAGTTAAGCTAGGTTAGGTCAAGTTTAAACACTTAGGTTAGGACAGGCCCTAATTTCGCCGTAACCCTGATGTGTCAAACAAGTTGACAGCAGAATACAACTTAAAACGACGGGGGAAAGAGATTTAGTATGAAACGTTTATTTACCTCCCAGAAGTAATCCGACAAACATAAGACTATCAGGAAGAAGAACGAAGAATGTGAAACTGAATGCTCACTTACGCGAGCAGAAGTATTTTGTGTGTGTGTGTGTGTGTGTGTGTGTGTGTGTGTGTGTGTGTGATTAGCAAACATTTTCGTTCAGTTTCGTCTCCTAAAACTCGAAACCCATATGACTGTGAGGTAGAGTCTGTGAGATGTAAGAAAGGACTTGATAGCCGTATGCTCAGTCGGTCCTAAATGTGTTGGGAAGCACGAAACCGAACGAAAAATGTGGAACTGAACACTAACAAGAACACATAGACGAAAGTATTTTTTTCTAATTAGCAAACATTTTCGTTCCATTTCGTCCCCTAAAACTGCGAAACCCATTATGAGTGTGGGGTGGAACTAGGTGAAACATGAGAAAGGATTGATAACAGTATGCTCAGTTAGTTGGAAGTGTTGGGAGGCATTAAATCGAACGAAGAATGTGGAACTGAACGCTACGATAACACATGGATGAAAGAGTAACTTTTCCTCTAATTAGCAAACATTTTCGTTCCATTTTGTTCCTTAAAACTGCAAAATCCATGATAATTATGGGTAAGAACTAGATGAGGCATGAGAAAGGACTGATAACCATATGCCCAGTTGGTCCAAAATGTGTTGGGAAGCATGAAATCAAACGAAGAATGTGGAACTGAACTCTAACTTACGAGAACGCAAGGATTTTTTTTTTTTTTTTTCTGATTAGCATACATTGTCGTTCCATTTTGTCCCCTGAAATTGCCGAAACCCATAAATTTCGTCAAACCGTTCGGCCTTGAGTTTGCCCAGAAAACATATTTCCATTCTGTATGCTTATTCATAAAAACCACCAGGAACCCTCAACCAGGAACAACGCTTGCCCATTCGTTTCAAAACTAATCATAGGTTTTTCTCGAAAATATGCCCACTGTGCTTCCCAGGCAAAATTTCAGCAACCTAACCTACCCTAACCTATCCCATCTCACTAGGGCTGTTTGGCTGAGGTGGCTGGCTGTGGTACTGAGATAAATACCCATACAGAATGGAAATATGCGCCCAGGAAATGTACCCAGAGGTTAGAGGGTGACATCATAGCGCGCGGCTTTCAAATTTCGTCCCCAGGCCAGCTGACTTCCCACGTGAGCTCGAGTTTTTCCGCGTGTTGACATGACTTGTCTCATTATGTTGACCGCGTTAGAATAAAAACGTGTTACTCAACCACGTGTTACTTAAGGATTGAGTGTATATATACACACACATATATATATATACACCAAGCTCGCCCCCAACGCGTGGGTTTCGTTCCTAACGTGGCGCGTTCGGCGTGAAACCGCGTAAGTTTTAACTACTCCTTATTTTGCTCCCTAGATATCCCAAACGTGGTCCCCCGCTGCCATCTGCCACTGGAAATCAATATGAAGCACCCCAAGTGGTCAGAAGGCCCATCCAATGTCACAACCCACAAACACAGCACTGCACAGCAAAACTCCGACACCCAAACACCCAAACACAAGGCAACATTCCGATGCCGAAACCAGTTGGCGTCGGAATGTTGCCCCGTGCCCATGCACCTGCACGTCGAAGCCTTGCTGTGCAGCACTGTACTTGCAAGCCACAACATCAAATGAACCCTCCAACCACCCAAAGTGCCTCATATTCATCACCAATGGCAGACAACAGCAAAACACCATGCCTAGGGAGCCTAGGGAGCAAAATGGTTTCTGGACCATTCGCTGTCAAGCCAGTTCGCTGTCACAACAATAACAAGACAACATAGACTTTGATGGATCCCCCTGAAATATAGTTATTAAAGTATTGATTAATCAATAATAAGTATATTTATAAAAGTATTGATTAAGTAATATATTTATAGAATGACGGGGAATCATACAGGGTGCGAATTGTCCTGATGGGGAATCGTTCATGTTTTGACGGGGAATTGACATGATGGCGAATTGTCTTGGAACCCACCGATCGTGTGTAATCTATAACTGGTTACAAGGCTTTATTTAATGCTTTAACTTTGTTTAAGTGCTTTAACTTACAGGTACATACCAGAATAGTAAATATTTAACTTACAAATACAGTACTGTGGAAAAGCAGTACAGCAAATATTTAACAAACAAATAAAAAAGGTAATATTCTGATGCCTCTCAGAAAACTGGTTATAAGACTTTATTTCTTGCTTGAACGTTATTTAATAATACTTTAACTTGCACATAAACTTACCAGAACAGTACTGTAAATATTTAACTTACAAATACAGCACTGAGGAAAAGCAGTACAGCGAATCACATCACATGATCAAAACAAACCATGCGTGCTGAGCTGATGTTCGAGGATTTGGCCTATCAAAGGCCTCTCTTGCGTAAATATATAGTTTTCGTAATGGTTCTTTAATCTTACGTTATCTTATACATATCCCAGCACTAATCGTGTATAATTGCGAGCGCGTTTGGCAAGAACGTGTTCCGGGCGAGTTTGCTGTATATATATATATATATATATATATATATATAAGAGATTTGTCTATCTGTCTATTGCCAGACGCCTCAATCGCGTTTGGGGTGGCCACAATCAAATCACCTCCACGTCGCCCTGTCCCCTGCCATTTCACTGCCCTGCTTCCAACTCACATGAAAGGATTGAACTTGCTGGTGAATCTCTTGAGTTTGTGGAAGAGTTTTGTTATTTGGGAGACATTTTGTGTGCTGGAGGTGGGGCTGGAGCTAGCTCTGTGGCTAGGGTGAGAAGTGGTTGGAAGAAGTTCAGGGAGCTCTTGCCTCTCCTGACATTGAGAGGGCTCTCCCTACGTGCTAAGGGGTCTTTGTATGCAGCATGTGTTAGGAGTGTAATGCTGTATGGCAATGAGACCTGGGCAGTGAAGGAGGAAGATATTCGCCGGCTCAGATGTACAGAAATGACAATGATTAGGTGGATGTGCAGTGCGTCCCTGCGTCCAAGGCCTGGAGGGGCTGGGTTTACGATGGAAGAGTTGAGAGGTAGGATGGGACTGGAGTGTATTGGTGTTGTGATAAGGAGGGGTAGATTGAGATGGTTTGGACATGCGGAGAGGATGAGGGATGATAGTTGGGTGAGGAAAGTGAGAAGTGTTAATATTGGGGGTGGGGTTATGAGGGGTAGACTGAGAAAGACATGGGACGAGGTCATTAAGTGTGACCTTAGGATTAAGGGACTGAACAGGGAGGCTGCAATGGATCGTGCAGCGTGGAGAGCCACCATTAGGTGACCAAAGCCGACACATGCAAGCATGTTGGAGCCTTTAAAAACAAAAACGAAAATGAAACCCCATCTCTCCATCTCATTCTCGGCTTCTCCCTCCCTCTCCCCCCCTCCACCTCACTCACATACACTCTCTTCGTCAATCTTTCACCCTCCATCCTCTCCACATGGCCAAACCACCTCAGTGTATTCCTCCTAACGCTTCCTGTTTCATCCTCACCCACACCACAATGCTTCTTTATATCCTCATTTGTCAGCCTGTCTCTCCATGTGACTCCACAGGCTCCTCTTAACCCTTTAACCGCAGGCATTGTTTTGCCCTGACTGGCCTCTCCCGCGGGGGTTCCAGCCAAATGTAAACAAACCTTTAAACCTTAATAACTCTGCACAGAATAAAGCTAGAGCAAAAAATAAGGTACCATTAGAAAGTACTAACCTTCAGCTTTGCAGTGATGTAGGTTTTATGACACTGTGGACTTTCACTGGACGGGCAATGCCGTTAGAAGTGAGTGATGTAAAATCACTATTTTTCGCCCCACACACCAGTACCAAATGCCAACCACTCTCTGATAATAGTACTATTATCATATATGAACACTGCATATATGATAAACACCCACTCTGTGTTCACTGAGGTAGGTAAAAGGCACTGTAATTGCCCGCACGTCACTGCGGCATCACACGCTCACTGACGTTTGGTTAGCGGCGATGTTTTCATTATTTCTAAGTTCTATTACTATTTTACATATAATCTGGGCAATATACATTATATTTACACTTCACTATATTGCGTCACTGTCACATCACAGAATTACAGCAGTGCCGCAGATTTTCTTATTACCATATCACTTATATACTGGCCATATTTACATAATTTTCTAGGTAAAATATCTCTTATTACTATATTATACAATTATTGGTAAAGCACGTCACTGTCGCATCACAGAATCACAGCAGTGCCGCAGATTTTCCTGTTACCATATCACTTATATACTGGCCATATTTACATAATTTTCTAGGTAAAATATCTCTTATTACTATATTATACAATTACTGGTAAAGCACGTCACTGTCGCATCACAGAATCACAGCAGTGCCGCAGATTTTCTTATTACCATATCACTTATTATACTGGTCAATATTTACATTGTTTTCTAGGCAAAATATCCCTTATTACTACATTATCACTTATACATTTATTGGTAAAGCACGTCACTGTCGCATCACTGTATATCACTGTCACTGTCAGTATTTACTCAGAGAGTGGTACTCGGCAAAGCACGGAGTCACACAGAGAGCGACTTGGCATTCCCAGCACTGGTGTGTGCTCATTTTTCTCACCCGAGGCCTCCGTGTGGTGTTATGACACACTCTGCAGCGGCCCTGTGACAACCTGCCGCCTGCGGTGAGAGGTAATTTCACAAGCTGGTGCCGGCTCATGTAATTGCGGCTCTCAAGACGGTCAGGTTGTGTGTCAGAGTGTCGCCGCGGGACCAATGCTGTCACCTGACCAAATCTTGCAAGCAGCTGCTGCACGACAGTCTTGGAGAACTGTCTCAGGGTTGGTTGCCTTATGTCCCCGACTTGTGTCTTGTAGAGAAGGAAGACGTTGAGCATGCACATATCGAGCATGTGGAAGCAAGCCTTCCTGTACCATCGGGTGTTTCTCCTGAGACAGTCTATCTCGCCAGTCATCATGTCTGACTTATCAACAAGTCTCATGTTTATATTATAGTCATTGACGGCATCTGGCTTAATGATTGGCTCTCTTGTGCTGTAGCTGACCTTACCAGTTCTCTGCAATTCCCCCTTGAGGATGGTGCTGAGCATATTCATGACCTTCTTGTCGTGCCACGTGATCGCCAGAAGATTGTCAGACTTCTTCAGGTGCACATCTCCCTTGGATGAGGATGATGCTTCAGGGAAACTTGGCCACTCTTTCCTGTGGCTCCGTACAGTGCCAACAGTGCCGATGCCGTGTTCAGCCAGGTATTTGGTGAGTTTCGGTGCTGTGTAGTAATTGTCCGTGTACAGCACATGATTCCCACCAAAATACCTCTCCATCAGCAATTTTACTACGGAGCCAGAGAAGCCAAGGGGGTCGTTCCTGTCCACGTCCATTGTGCTTGCAGAGTAGATAACGAAATCAAGGATATACCCCGTCTCACAGTCACACAGCACAAAGAACTTTATCCCAAAGCGGTGGTGTTTGCTGGGGATGTACTGCATGAATTTGAGACGTCCTCTGAACAATACCAGGGATTCATCTATGACGACTTTTTGCATAGGACGGAAAAATCGCATAAATCGATCCCTAATCCTGTTGAGGAAATCCCTCACTTTCCACAAAGGGTCAGTTTGGGACGGGTTTTTATTGTCAGCAAAGTGCAGGTATCCTAGCAGCTGTCGGAACCGATCTCGTGACATGTACTTGCCGAATGTTGGGATAGAAGTAATGTCATCAACCAGCCAGTACTCCTCCAACTCATGTCTCTTGATATGGGGCATCAAGAACATGAGAGCAAAGAACACATACAGCTCTCTGATCCCTACAGGCAACCACGATACTTGCTTTGGTGAGCCAATAGGTCCCAGCCCTTCTGTTGCACACTGAGCTGCATACCTATTGGTCTCAATCGCTGACAAATTGCACGATTTCGTCATCCATGAAGGCCAAGAAGTAGTCCACAAAGTCATCTCTTTCATTGCATGGGAAGGCAGGCTGTATTCCGGCGTTTGTCATGTCAAACGGCAGATTGTGTGGCTGAAAATCAGCACCGTCAGACCACACAAATGCATCCACTTTCCCGGTGCGTGGTTCAGTGGCAGTGGCAGGTCGCATTGCACTCTTTTCCCGGTGAGAAGGAGTTGAGGTGGAGGCAATGGGTGAGGCAGGAGGTGAGCGGGTGGGGGGTGAGTAGGGGGGTGGTGAGGGGGAGGGAGCTGGGCGGGGGGCAGGCGGGTGGGTTACTGACCTGGTGTGTGGTGAAACCTGACCTCTCGTTCTTCCCCACTTATCACCCTGCTTATCACCCCGCTTTGCCCTCCGGCTGCCACGTATCCCCTTTGTTCTAGCCCGGCCTGCCCTGCTTACCCTGCCTGCCCGGCCTGCACGGCCTGCCTTCCCTCGCTGTGCAGGCTTTGGGGAATTCATATTCCTCAGATGATGTTGACTGAGGAGAGGGCACGGCAGAAGATGAATATGATGTGAGGGCAATAGGGCTAGGGGAACGGGAAAGTGGTGGGAAATGCTTGCGAGGGCCAGGTGTAGGAGACGTAATTTTCCGCTTCACTTCCTTCCCACGTGCTACACCCATTTTCCCCATGGGCGCCTTCCCTTTTCCAGAGTAAATTGTAGGCGGTGGGGGGGAGACAACATGTTCAATTTCATCACTGTCACTGCCCAATTGTTCAACCATAAACGGTTCCCCAGCAATAAGTGCATAATCATCACTACTTGCGGTAAGTGTATCACTCTCACTGCCACAATCCATAGTTGTACTTACAGTTTTATCCAGCTATGTCCTAATTTCTGGGGTGCTCAACCCCTTCTGCCTCGCCGTCGGGAGTTCCTTCTTCGGTGTAGAGGTCGAAGGCACACTAGCACTAGGAATTTCCGAGGAGGAAGTGAGTGATGATGACTCGGGACGGAGCGCCATTGTCACGCACAGAGCTGGACAGATACTGACTGATGCGTGTCTGGCCAGGGGTGGGGGGGCCCCCGGGGGGTGAGAGGAGGGAGGTGTGGGAGGGCTGGCGTGAAAGAACTTGACAGCTACTCTTGTGAGAAACAATTTGCGCTCAGAAAAAACGCGCAGTGTTCAAAATATTCACGAGCGTTCCAGAATGACACCCGCGGTTTGGTCCAGTTTTTTCAATATCATTCTGGAATGACACCCACGGTTAAAGTGTTAAATAACTCCCACTGCTCTCACTCTTGACTTGTGTCCTTCCAACAACGTCCAAGCTTCACTTCCATACGGTAGAGTTGGTATCACAATACTGTCATGTAGTAACTTTTTCACTTCCATGCTCACTTCCCTGTTTCTTATCACTGCTTTCAAGGAACCAGAAATCTTTTTTCCCTGCTGTCACATAGCCGTGATTTCTAGTATGGTAGAATTAAACCCACAAGTCGAAACGGGTCTTTATCGGGGAGATACAACGTTTCGACCCGACTTGGGCCCTTTTCAGGTATGACTATGAGTAAGAACATAATGCATTTATATATGGGGTGCTGGGGGGAGGAGAGGGAGGAGGAGGGTGGGGGACTGAATTAGGAAGAGGAAGGGGGAGGCAAGGGGGGAGGGGGAGCAGCAGTATTAGTGTTATATAGTAGCCAGTTTTTTTTTCCTGTAACTGGTACTGTTGCCTTTAAAGTTATTATTATTATTATTATTATTGTTTCTTTTACAATTATTATGACTTCTTTATGGCTATCTATGTTGGTATCCTGTTTTCCTCTAACTGGTACTGCTGTTCTTATTATCATCAGTTTTCATTACTTGTATTATCATTATTTTTTATTCCTTTGTTATTTTGTCTATTTCCACCATTTTCTATTATTCTTTTCATCAATGTTCCCAGCTTTTTCCCTGTAACTTGTTCTGACATTGTTACAACTATTAGTATTATTGTTTTCGTCATCATAATGAATACTATCTATCTATCTATATACCTAGGCTGCTTCCCCCAAGGAAAGGGAGGTAGCCGAGACAGGACGACACACTCCCCATTTACTCATCCATTCAAACACATTCATTCGCATCTTAGCCCCAAAGGGGAGAACAGACAGATCCTCACCGCACCACACCGAACAAGGGTCAACTGCGCAGTGCAATCAGTGACATCCGCAGCAGGGCCCGACAGCAGAGCTGGTTTACCCCTGCCACATCATAACAGACTCATCCCGTTACCAGCACCTGACCTGAAATATCTGATCAGAATACCATCATTATTATTATTATTTGTATCCTCCAGTGTTTATAGCCTGTCTTTCCTGTCTGCAGCCTGTCTGAGTCCGTTGCTGCTTGCTTTCCTTTCCTTTGAGTCCGACCCGCTTTCTCTCTCTCTCTCTCTCTCTCTCTCTCTCTCTCTCCATCCATTTTACCTTTCTATCTCTTTTTATATACTTTTAGTAATAAAACACTCAGCAATTCTTCAGAATTAAACAAAAAAATGTACTTTATCATTCTCGCATATTTGCAGTTCTCACTATTTCACCATTGCCCTTATTGTCCACCCACATTCCCCCCCACCCCAAAAAAAAAAAATCAGTATGTTGATACATGCCCTTTCCTTCCTGGCATGTTTTAGTATTTTCCTCGTACTCCATTGGCTCATTGCTCTTCTTTTTTCGTTATTACCTCTTCCGTCTCTCATACAGATCCACCTCACCCTCTGATCTGATTATCCCCTCACACCTAATCTTCTTTACCCTCCTAGCACCTACTTATCATCCCCTCCCTCTCTCGCTTTCTTTTCTTCCCCCTTCCCCCCCTCTTTCTCTCTCTCTCTTTCTCTCGCGGGTTCAGATACTTCATATTATATATTACTTCACAGTACAGAAATTTTTGCTTTTGTTTTTTACATATAATACCGGGTATTTTACTCAGATACCAGCTATTCTTCAACTGTCTATATCATTACATATCAAAGTACATCATACTTCGTTTTCCCAAAGCGCTATTTTGATATGAAAACAATACACAAAGTACGTATTGTTAGAGATACTATAGAGAGCGGAGTGGGAGAAGGGGTGGCAGGTAATGACTGGGAACTGTGTGAGTGTGTGAGAGAGATATTTTCATCTTACAATGATCCAACCGAATTTTTCAACATTATCAGTACAGCTATAGGCACAGTACAGGTTATTATGCATGTACACATGTGTAGGTACTAAATTGTCTGACATTCAATTGTCCCCCCTCTGGACCTATACATTCTCTTCCACTCCAAAACTAATCCCTTGATTGCCTGACCTCTTCTTCACACGTTCACACCATCTCCAGGTTAGGTTTGTAAAAATAACTTTTTTTTTAAATTTTGTATAAGATTGATGGTGTAATCTTTATATATTTTGATTCTTTATGGAGATGCTTGTTTTATGTGCAGAAAACAGTCACTAGCAGAAGTCACTTCTCAAAAATGGCTTTTGTGTATCAGATACGTATTGTACTATAGGTTAAAAAAAGAAGAAAAAAGTGTAAGTGCAAGGGGTGATTGATGTTCACCGAAATGTTAAGTCTGGCATCCATTTGGTGCCACGCATATATCAGCGTCTTCGTGCGTGGTTTCATATTGCTTCGCCCCAAGTATACACTGATACTTTATTTACTCAAATTACAGTGTAACTTTTATATCATTATATTATTCTACATAATGAGTGAGGCCTTTGATGTGACTCCCCAAATGTTGCATTAGTTATTTTTTAAGTCTTCAGTACTCTTATATCCATTATATTTTATAAACCATTTATTTTAGAGAGAAAATAAATTCAAGTGTAATACTCACCAGGGCGGCTTCGCTCGATCCTCTTCTGGCCTTTCCCTTTCCTTCCGGCCCAATTACGTGTTGAAGTGTCGTCGGTGGGATGGTACAGGGGAGGAGGCTCATTCACAAAATCCAAACACCACACAGCATGCTTCTTTTTTTATCCTTTTCAAGAGAGGCAAGGCCTCCTCTGGAATTACTGTGCCCCCTGTGGGCAGAGACCTGTCAACACTTCCACCTCTCGTGGTGGTCGCTGGGTCACTGAACACGATAGGTTAGTACTGGGTCATTATCAGGTAGTGTGGAGTTGCCAGGTGTCACCGACCAAATATTTAGCTCACTTTGACAAGACAGGTAGCGACCCAATTGGGCATAGTCGATGTCGCCTACTGATTGACCAACTGGGCATAGTCGCGGTTTACGGGTTAAGGACAAAAGCTCCCGGATGGGAGTAGGCACCAACAACAACAAGCCATGTGCAAGGTGATGTTCTGATGTCGGCAGCCATCTTGTGACTGCCCTGCCAGCAGCCAGCCCTCTCCAGCCAAGTGCCGCACTTTCAGCGTGTGCCTTCCACATGTAGGCATGCATTTCACTGCAATTTAGTTGTAGGTATTTTCTTTGTATTTTTGTCGCATCTTACCTGTTTCAAGATGACAAGCAAGAGTGGTTCTTTGGGTAGTAGTGGTAATGGACAAGAGCAGCCTGGCTCCTCTACATCTTTGCAGCGAGAAGTGGCAACACAGGAAAGGGCAGAAATACACCAAGTATACACTTGCTGACAGTATGGTAATACAATGCAGAACTACAGTTACTTAACCACAATTATAGTTCATAAAGTTTACAGGGGATGTGGGCAAAAAATCATGATTTTACGTAGTTAGGTTTGGAGTATGTACGAGGGAGCTAGGGCTACGGTGTGAGTGGATGGTGAGCTGAGTGAGTTCTTTCATCTCAATGTTGGAGTGAAACAGGGTTGTGTGATGTCTCCATGGCTGTTTTATATATACATGGATGGGGTTGTAAAGGAGGTGCAGGGTAGGGCAGTGGATGTGGGGGTGGCTCTAATGAATGAGGGTGAGATTTGGAAGCTTCCGGTGTTGCTGTTTGCTGATGATACAGTACTGTTGAGTTAAGATGAATGGGAGTTGCAAGGTTTGTTGAATGAATTTGGGACAGTGTGTAGGAGGAGGAATCTGAAAGTTAATGTAAACAAAAGTAAAGTTACAGTGTTTGAGAGGAATGAAGTCACAGAGTGTGCAGTGAGGTTGGATGGTGAGGATATGGAGAATGTGAGTGCATTCAAGTACTTGGGTAGTGTGATGAGTAAGGATGGAACTTTAGGGGATGAAGTGCGTGAAAGGGTACAGCAGGGAAGGAAGGTTGTTGGTACACTGAAAGCAGTGATGAGAAATAGGGAGATGAGTATGGAAGTTAAGAAGTCACTGCATGATAGTATTGTGATCCCTACCCTGACGTATGGAAGCGAGGCATGGACCTTGCAAGAGGGGAACAAGTCAAGAGTGAGAGCAGTGGAAATGAGTTACTTGAGAGGAGCACGTGGAGTGACATGGAGGGACAGGTTGACGAATGAAGAAGTGAAGGAACGCTGTGGGGTGGATGTGGTTGAAAAGATTAGGAGAAGTACACTGAGGTGGTTTGGACATGTGAAGAGAAAGGAGAATGAAAGACTGACTAAGAGGGTGTATGTAGGTGAGGTGGAGGGAGGGAGAGGGAGGGGTAGACCGAGGATGAGGTGGAGGGATGGAGTTGAGAGGTATATGAGGGAGGGGGGGGGTGAGTTGGGGGGAGGGTAGTCAAATGGTGGGTGACAGAGCGACTTGGAGGCGTTTTGTCTGCGGCCACCCTTTGCGGGATTAGGGCGTCAAACTATAGATAGATAGATAGGTTTGGGACCTCCAGACCCAAACTAATTTTTCCCATAAGAAGTTCAGTTTAAATTACGATGGTTTGAATTTCGAGGTAATTTTTAGGTACTCATGCCCATTGAAATTCGAGAAACCACTGTACATCATTGCCTGATTTGAGATGATATATTACTTTAGACCATACTGGGTCCTGTCTTTGTGCCTGTGAAATTTCTTGATTTGTGGGAATTGTTTCATCATTGGTGGTGAGTGATTCCCATGGACTTACTGTAGCAACAGTGGCTATCGGATTTCGTGATAAGGCATCCGCCGCTAAATTTACCTTACCTTTTATGTAGTGAATGTTTACATTGTAATTCAGGATTTTACATTTCCATCGTGCTCTCCTCCCAGAGAGGAGTTTTTCTTGGAACATGCCCACGAGAGGCTTGTGGTCTGTGTATAGGTGAATTTCGTATCCATACATGAGGTCACAAAATTTCTGTTGAGCAAATACTACTGCTAGGGCTTCTAAGTCTGTTGTACAGTAATTTTTTTCTGCTTCTTTTATTTGTCTACTGGCAGAAGCAATGGGTTGGTATTTTCCTCGTTTATCCTCTTGCATCAATACAGCATAAGCCTTTGTGGGCACCATCTGTGCAAATTATGAATGGTTTTGTGAAATTAGGATAGGCAAGGCATGGTGCGCATGTAAGTTTGTCTTATGATTCATGAAGTGCTAATTTTTGTTCCTCTTCCCACTGGAATACAGCATCCTTTTTTAATAGAACGAATAGCAGTTGTGCTATACAAGAGAACTGGTTACTAAAGGAGCTGTAATATCCCGCTAGCCCCCAAAATTGTCTTACTTCATCTGTATTTGTGGGGTCTGGGAAATTCCTTACCGCCTGTATTTTGTCCTCCTACGTGTGAATACCTTGGGCATCTAGTCTGTGGCCTAAGAATTTTATTTCCTTAAAGCAAAATTTGCATTTAGACAGCTTAATATTTAAGCCAGTATTAGCAAGTTTTTGTTGGAGCTGGTCTAGTTTCTGTAGATGTTCATCTATACTTGGAGTAGCTATAATAACATCATCTAGGTAGACAAATATTCCTTTTCCCAGCATTCCAGACAATACGTGATTCATCAGTCTCTGGAAAGTGCGTGGTGCTGTCTTTAATCTCATAGGCATTCGTTTGTATTGATAGTGCCCTGTATTTGTGGAGAAAGCAGTGTATTTGCGTGATTCTTGCTCGAGGCTAATTTGGTAATAGCCATTGAGCAAATCGATTGTGGAAAATACATTATATTCTGGTCCAATATTTTGTAAGACGTCACTTAACAATGGCATAAGAAACTGGTCAGGGATTGTGTGGTGATTTAATTTACGGTAATCTACAACCGCATGCATTTCTCCATTTCGTTTGGGCATGGAAAATAATGGGGCATTCCACATGGAGACAGATGGTTCAATAACACCTAATTTTAACATTTCCTCAACATACTGATTTGCCAGGGTGTGTTGAGAATGTGCGACCCTATAAGCTGGTATACAGTATATACTGGTTGTGTGTCCAGATGTACACCCTATAAAAAAAGAATCGGGACCCTTACTGCACGATACAATATGCCACACCGCACGAAGGAATTTGAAGCCCCATCTGAGTTCTGGTGCATGGTTGGTATCCCTGGTCTACTGAGCTGCCAGTTATCTGTGATAACAACCTTGTGCGATTTAAACTGTTTTATAATGTCTCAGTATGGAGACTGTGCGTCATGAAATAAGTTATGTTTCACGATACACAGCAAGAATTATAGCAGAGTTGCGAGTAACAGCACATTAGCAACTTATCTTTGTCTCCTGGGGTAGATCTGAGGTGTAGACGATGATAAAATATTTTGTTATAAAAGCCTGACCGATCATATGCTAGAGTCCTAGGTGTCATATGGGAAAGCCAAAGACAAGAGCATGGTTTATTGGTTGATATTAAAAGAAAACACGTCCGTGTAATGCGACGATAGCTGCAAGTGTCTTCTCTGAAGTTTTCATCACATTTTTCATATCTGGTGGGATTAAAAGCACCAATACACCTCCTACTGCTTCATTGCATGCTTTGCTCATTGCAGATGAACCACTCCCGATACCAGCATTTTTGATACATTGTCTGCAAATCTTGCACCTGTTTTTTTAATTGTTTATATCTCACATGAATGGCCCCGTACCCTTCACCCTTCCTCCACGATGAACCAATCTTATCGTGTTTATCATACTAGTGATATGTGAATAATTCTCCATTTCATGACACATTCCCTACGTCATACCGATCACAACACTGAACTATATAATAATACTACTGTAATCACATACAATCTGCGATTATATGTGGCCTTATACTTTTTTACTTAACATTAACTTATTCATCCAACTGTTGTAATGGTGTATAATACAGTAGTGAGTTTATTTCCTTCCACTGTAAAATTTTATCATGTCCAGAGTGGTAACCCAGATTCGTTGGTTGCCAAGCACATATTGACTACCAGTTATATTATTATTTAACCCGTGCCGTCCCAGCGACGTGAATTAACATGGCAACATTGCAAGGTCCCTAATTTGCACAATTTTCAATTTTCACGAGTGATTTCGCGAGTGATTTTTGGCACGTATACACGGGACACCTTCCTCTATTCCTCTACAAGATGCCAAGCAGGAACAATGCCTTACACCGCATTACCTCCCCCCCCCCCCCCGCATGCCATTATCTCGACAATTCACCTGTTACCAGTGACCTGGCCAATAAAGACATTCAGGGCCAGAGTGATTCCCCAATCGATGACAGTGTGGAGGACAAAGTTTAGAGGAAGAAATAGTCAGAAATGATGATCAGGTAATGTGGGAAAAAAAAGGTCATGAATGGTGATGAGTTAGTGAGTGAAACAATGCTTATAATGCCTATATTACTGTTTGAAAACCAATATACTCTTATACTACATATAAATTCGTATCAAGTAAATAAATAAATACTGATTATGAGTGGATAAAATAGTTACCCTCCCATAGAACTCTTTTTCTTTGGTGCCAGCCTGTTAGAAAACCCAGTCAGGTAAGGAAGTACTCGCACCTAAATCTGGTATTTTAAACCTCAGGTGGCGATTTCTCTATGAATTTTCGATGTTTCTCACCAAAAGCGGATGTTTGAGCAAAAAAAAAATAAGGTCCGAAAACGTCGGGATGGAGCGGGTTAACCTGTTGGTAATGTTATACTGTTTAGAGGTTTACAAGCAAGTTACATATTCCTTGTTATTATTACTTTAAGACGACACGGAGCTAGGAGAACATCATCCTTTAAAATGCAGACACCTGCAAAGGGAGGGAGGAGGGGGAAGGCTTCAGGGGTACCAACCCCACCACGTCTTCACAGCTTTCGTATCAGTGCGGTGGTCATTGCAAGATGCATCAGCTCGTGGGGTCCCAATTCTTTTTTTATAGGGTGTACGTTAATCTTGTGTGTAATCAGGTTAGTACACCCTAACTGTTCTTCAGGTAATGCTACCGTTTGTCTATGTTTCATTAATAGATTCCTCGTTGAACTGACCTGATTGAATCAAATTCTCTTTTATGCATCCATTGTCTGATGAGTTTACTCTGCTCAATGCCCCTGCTACTATCACTTGGCGTATAGGAGCTGGGCAAATTTCTAACTTACAAATACAGGTTCCTTTCTTATTCTTCACATCTTCATTCATGGTGTTAGCTGAAATGACATTCGTCTCACCCTTGTCATTCATCCAGCACAGGGTGCTCTCTATCAAAAAGCCATTTATTCTAACCTTCTTTTTTAATGCAATGACATTACAATTTCTCAATTTACTCTTAACTGTAACTTGCATGAATGATTTCGGTAGTAAATTTATATCATAATTAATGCTGGCTGGGTAAGTGGGTGAGTCACGTTTGCACTGTGAGTGAGTGAGTGAGAGTGAGGAATGGGGGTTGGGCTGTGATAGGTCTACGAGCCCATTTTCTTTGAGAAGTTGTACATCGGACTCCTCCATTTTGGTTTTGTGTATAATCGTTCTTGTGATGCTAGTTTTCCTATAATTGCTGGTTGTATTATCAGGAGATGAAATTTCCTGTATGAATTCACTGTCATAATAAATTCCATTGAAATGTGGCATCAGTACTGTATTATATTTTGTGTTCTCGTTGTGTTAAGTCCAAGCGGCATATCTCCTCAAACTGATAATTTTTCTACTACATGAAAGGTGGTAGTGAATGATTTTGTGGTCTCAGTGAAATTCATGTTTATCTCAGTCATTCCAATAACTGATATTTCTTTACCATCCAAATTTAAGTCTGAGTTTTCCAAAAAGTCTCTTTTCTTCTATTTCAAAAAATTCTTGTTAACTTATCTTGCATTATTAAATTCACTGGTGAGCCAGAATCCAAAAATATTGAAATCTCTTCCTCCTCACATAAAACAGAGACCAAAATGCATTCATTTCCAAAGAGACTTCCTATGTTGACTATTTGTTTAGTTGGGTGTTTTATGTGTCGTCGTCTTTTGTGCTGGTACGATCTTCCCCCGACCTATAGATGGACAACAATTTTTCCATCGTTCTACAATCTGAGGTCCAATGTCCAGTGAACCTGTGATATCTGCAAAATGCCACGAAACCTTTTGCCTTTTGCCTATCTGCTTTCGTTTTAATGTAACACTCCTATTTTGTGTGACCAGGCTTTGTGCAATAGTAACAAAGAGTGTCACTTGAGTTCGACCTATGAGGTAATACCGCCCTGTTACCTGGTGTGCAGGAATGAGGTAACGAGTCCTTGAGCTAACCTAACTGTGTGCATGTTTCTGAATTGGTCGAGATTGTCTCTGGTCCTTGCTAGGACTTGACTTATTTATCCCTGCTGTGATTTCTGGCACTTTGATCCCTGTCCTGTTTGCCTGTGATGTGTCAGTCATGCCAGCTTTACTGCAGTTTAATTCCACCTCATAAATGAAATCAAGTAAACTCATTGCTGGATTATATGGGATGGGTTTTGATAATTTTAATATCCTGTCAGGAAATTGGCATAGGGCTGATATGTAGCCAGTGATGTCAACAACATGCACTGGTGACATATTGCCATCCTCTGTGACCCAGTCTGAGTTTTCTAGGCTAGATAAAAAGGTCTTCTGAATGGTGGAAATATCTGCTGTAATCTCCCCTAGACCTGAGCCTGAGTGTGTTTGCCTAAGTAGGTCTACAATTTTGTGTAGTTCTGGGATTATACCACCTGGAAAATTCTTGCCTCCAGAAAATTTCCTAAGAAATTGTCTTAAACTGCTCAAATGTTGAAGCTCTCAACAACTTGTCTGACCGTAACAAATTTCCTACTGGGAATCGTTCATGGTTTGTTCTAGCAGAAAAAACAGCTATTTTTCCTTTCTCATCTGTAATGTGTCCCCTAATGAAATACTGCTGACATTGTTCAATAAGTGTGTTTATGTCAATCTTATCTTTTTCTGTACCAGAGAATTTTGGTAGTTCGTTGTCTTTATAACAAATATCCACTGGAAGTGGAGTATCACTGGGATTTTGTGGAGAAGGTACTGCACTAGTACTTGCTTCATCTACATTATCTATCTTTACTGTGTTTTTCTTGCAGTTGTCATTTACTGGCAATTTATATGTTTTTCCTGATCTTCATACTCTATGTCTGAGTTATAGTAAAATGGAAGCGAATTTTTATAAAGGTCACTATCAACATCTGAAATTCCTGACCATGTGTCATTATCATTTACTTTACTGTAAATTGCATCTGTTTGCTGTTCTTTATCTAGTGTATGTTTTGTTTCCCGAGTCTGGTTTTCCGCTTGTTCTTGTGTTTCTGATGGTGTTTCGGAATTTATATTTTGTTGATCGTTTTCTGGTATTTTTGTCAGGGTATTGTCACTGTTAATGTTGATCCTTTGGACGCATATTGTGGAACTTTACTTAGCATAATGGGGTTAGACAGTGAATCATATTTTACTTTTCTCTTGATTACTTATAACATTAAAATTATAAAACACATACTGGTACGTAACTGTAAATTGTGTAATTATGTTTTTGATTGGTGATATGAATGGTAAAGTTGGGAATGTGAAGGTGGATGGAATAGTTGGTGAGTGGAGTGTGCCTGCTGAGATAGATGAGAATGGGAGTGCGTTAGTGGACATTTGTGGTGGGAGGGGGTTGGTGATAGCCAATACCCTTTTCAGGCATAAAATGATCCACAGGTATACATGGCGAGTGATGAGAAGGGTGGGTGGTGAACTGAATGAAAGGAAGGCAATGATTGATTATGTGTGTGTGGATGAAAGGATGCGAAGATGTGTAATGGATGCAAGAGTTTATAGAGGTTGGGGAGGTGGACTTTCTGACCACTACTTGGTGGTGGTCAGAATTAAAATTCATGTAAGATGGAGGAATAGAAGAAGGGAAAGACGAGAGGAAGGAGTAATTGCAAGGAGAGTGGAAAGGTTACAAGAGGATGAGAAAAAGGCAGAGTATAAGAGAGAAGTGGAGGAACGATTGGGCAAATATGAATTGGAGCAGATGGTAGACGTGGAAGGTGTGTGCAGGATATTTACAGAAGAAATATGTGCAGCATGTGATGTGGTGTGTGGAAGGAAGAGAAGACGGAGGGGGGTGCAAGGAACAGCGTGGTGGACTGAAGAGGTGAAACAGGCTGTGGCACAAAAGATGAAAGCATACAATGAATGGATGAGAAATAGGGGCATGGTAGAAGTTGAGAGTCGGAAGAGAGAGTTATATGTAGAAAGAAAGAGAGAGGTGAAAAGATTAGTAAGAGAGAGTAAGAAGAGAGTGGATGAGGAATTTGGAAGGAATTTGAGTGTAAAGTGGAAGGACTGTAAGAAAATGTTCTGGAGAGAGGTGAAAAGAGTAAGACAGGGTGGAAGTGAAGTTAGCAGGGGAGTGAAAGATAAAAATGGTAGATTACTAGTGGAGAAGGGAGAAAAAGTGAGCAGATGGAGAGAACACTTTAAGGAATTGTTGAGCGTAGAGGATAATAGGAAAATAATAATAATAATAATAATCTGGCCTTTTGTTTCTCAAAAGCGCCAGTTCTTCCTTTTGGGAATTCACCAGCGCTCGACTCATATACTTTATTTTTACAGTTACAAGAATTGTGACATTTCTTGTATATAATACAAGCTACATCATATATACATGAAAGTGGCAATAATTAAACCCTATAATCATCCATCATAGTACCTCTCTCCTGGTCATAGCATTTTGAAAAAAGAAAGGCTTTCAGCTGTCTCTTAAAGGATTGAACAGTAGAGAGTTGTCTTATGGACACTGGCAATCTGTTATATTATCTAGGGGCTCTATATGCAAAAGAGTGATCAGAGAAAGATGACTGGTGAATGGCTCCTGGCTCATCAAGACGCAAGGAATCATCTTCACTGTGTAACATCACACCCGGGCGTGTCGATGGGAGTTTTAACAATTCAGCAAGATACTTCGGTTCACCAAACTTAAGAACCTTGAATGTAATAAGACACAGTTTAAATTCAATTCTAGCCTTTACTGGTAACCAATGCAACTCAATCAGAAACGGGGTAGTTGAGGTTCTCGGGGGGAGACCAAAGATAAGCCGTGCCGCCCTGTTCAACACAGACTGAACTTTTGTTAGTATATTATTTGGAAGACCAACCCACAGTGAATTACAATAATCATCACGAGACAAGACCACTGCATGGACCAGTGTTAAGAGGCACCGTCTATTTAGGAATCTTCTCACAGAGTACAGATTTCTGATATGCAAGTTACACCCTCTTACAACCTGATTAATATGTTCTTTGTAATTTAACTTAGAATTAAAATAAACACCCAGATTTCGAACAGAACTGACTGGATGCAGCTGTGACACGCCAATGTTCAAAGCCAGGGCATTGTCAGTGTCATCACCCCTTCTGTTTCCTCTGATGATGATGATCTCAGTTTTACCATCATTCAGCTTAAGTTTCCTCTTAGCCATCCAAATCTTAATATCAGACATTAGAGATTTAAACTTTGTCTTAGTATCGTTGATATCTGACATCTTAACATAGAGCTGGGTGTCATCAGCATAAAAATGATAGGACACATCATGAGCATCAAGTAGAGACGATAAACTACTTGTGTAGATAGTAAATAGAATTGGACCCAAAACTGATCCTTGAGGGACTCCAAATAGAAGAGGAGCAGAATCAGAGCTAGCACAATCAACAACCACTCTCTGAGATCTGTCCAACAGATACGACTTAAGGAGCAAAAGGGCACTATCACGAACGCCATAAAAATACAGATCATCCAACAATAGTTTATGATCTACTGTATCAAAAGCTGCAGACAGATCCAAAAGAACTAGGAGAGAGGACATCCCACTACAAGTGTTTGCCACCAAGTCACTCTGAATCCTTGTTAGTGCAGTTTCAGTTGAATGGTATTTTCTGTATGCTGATTGAACAACAGGAACAACTCTGTTGTGTTCCAGTAGTGGTAAGAGTTGATCGAGTATGGCCCACTCAATAATCTTGGATAAAAAAGACAGGTTAGAGACAGGACGATAATTTGTCATGCTCTCAACATCAAGGCCAGGTTTCTTAATTAGGGGCCTAAGCAAAGCACGTTTCTCAGACTGCACAAAATTACTTTCTAAGAAGCATCTATTTATTATGTTGCAGATAAAGTCTGCAGCATGCTCATACACATCAGGCAGTTGTGACATGTTACATGGATCGAGTGAGCAAAATGTTTTATTAAGTTCTCAGATGTAACATCTGACTTTGTTTACATCCGGTGGATGAAATGTTGAAAGCAAATGATCCCCGGTGCACCGTGGCTGGAAGTCAACTGAGTATGCTTCACTAGGAGAACTGCTGTCTAAATCACTTCTTATGCAAGATATCTTACTTGTAAAAAATGAAGCAAAATCAGAAGCCAATTGGGCATCAGATAAAGAAGTTGGTTTAACAATTATATTCCTCTGACCAACCAAATTGTTCACAACTGCAGACAGTTTTTTTTTTATCACCACCACATGAATCAACTTTATTTTGATAATACCTAGACTTTTTGGCTTTTACAGTGTGAACGACTGCTCTTCTCGCAAAAACATAACGCAAACGAGTTACTTTGGTCCGCTGCAAGCGCCACTCACGTTCTGCCCTTCTACGTTGTCTACGCAAAGAATTAATGGATGTACCATACCACGGAGAATTATCACGTACAGTGATTGTTTTTACTACCTCAGGACAATAATGGTCAAAAATTGACCTGAGATCGTTGTTGTAAATATCAACCAATTCACCAGAAGAAAGACTTGAAGAATCGATGGAGTTTAAACATTGATCAATTTCAAAACACATCAACTGGCGGTCAACATTGTTGTAATTTCTGAACCTGATGACCTTTTTATATGAAGGGGATTTCGGGACATCAAAACTAAGAGTGATCAGAGCATGATCAGAGATGAGGGGGTCAAATGAGTCAGCCTCCACATCTGATACGCACCTGCAACCAACAGGGGACAAGATCAAGTCAAGGACATGTCCTGAGACATGAGTAGGAATACTCACATGATTGAAAAAATTGTTCCGGGTGATCAACTCAAGGAATTCTGAAGAAAATGGTTTTGACTCTGGACTGTCAACCCAATAATTGAAATCACCACAAACAAGAAGTCCTCCAGGTTTAAGAGAAAACCCTTCAAGAAACTGCCCAAGCTCCTCCATAAAACCTCGATCTCTGCCCAGATGACCTGGTCAATAGACAGTTGCAATTCTAATGATATTCTGATGGAAATTTATTAATACTTCCATAAATTCAAATGATGATGGGGTCAGGTCTGAGTCAGTGAGAGAAACGTTTGCAAGTGCTGCCGAGTAGATGAGTGCTACGCCTCTTCCTGGATAGTTAGCAGCAGGCCTGGGAATACTAATAATAGAATGTGTCTTAGGCAAAGCATTACGAATAATATCAATATCAGACTCATACAACCAGGTTTCAATCAAGCACAATATGTCAAGCTCGTGCTGATTTAGGGTTTCATTAATATAGTCTATCTCATTACGGATGGAACGAATATTTAAAAGACCCATCCTTAACTGGTTCAAGAGGGACGTAGTCAGTTTTTTGAACTGTCAAAATTGGTGTTTTCAATCAGTCTATTCCTATGAGAAATCATAATTGGACATTCTCTACTTGAAGCAAAATGGGCAACCACCTGTGACTTTGATTTAGCATCTTGATGTCTTAAAGAGGAGCAGTTGATACATTTGGGAGAATTTCTGTTACTACAGTTCTTAGATTTATGGGCTCCAGCACAAAAGGCACATTTAGGTTCATCACTTTTCCTAGAACATCTCTCAGATGTATGACCAAAGCCTTGACAGTGATGACACTGTGTAACCCAGAATCTATCGAAAGCACGGCATCTTGTAAGATCCACATAGATGTAATTGCCCTGTTCTACAATGGAGGATCTCACCTCTGGCGACATCTTCAAGACAGCAGTTTTGGTGTCATTCCTTGTCCTTGTGAAGAGAAGGTTGAGGGTACAACCTCGATCAACGAGCATCTTAATTTTATTGTTTTTTCTCAATATTTGAGATGATGTCAGAGTCATCCAAGGAAGAGGAAGGGCCTGTCGCGGTCATTTTAGGCAACATTTTCTTTGGCTCTGATATGCAAAAAGTGCCCTCAGAGCTAAAATGATCAGTCAGCACCCCAGTTGCTTCACCCTTGGCCTCAGCTGACAGAAACTTCATTACCAGCCCACCTGCCTTGGTCTTAAGGCAGCTGTCAACCGGTACCAAGTTAAGTACGCCTCTGATGTCTTCTGGTCCCATCTGATTTGTCAGGGCACTAGCGCCACTCTCTGGTTTCACAATCAGTACATGCTGACTATGAATGGCTTTTTTCTGGCCATGAGTGTTAGGACTCCATATTATAATTACAAATCATAATAGATAGATAGATAGATAAATAGATAGATAGAGAGAGAGATAGATGCAGGAAGTCAGATCATGAGAAGGTACTGTGTCTGCGAGAATTGAGCAATGCTAAACATGCTTACACACTCTTAACTCAAGGAATGCTTTATAGGCACACGACAGCGCCTCGTGACCATACACACACATATACACATACTCACACACAGGCTTCTGGAACTTTCCAACCACAGTGAACACACGTGACACGACTCCTGTTTCACCAGAATTTAGGAAAGAGAGCTCAGAAGAAGAGAGGCCATAGAATCGGCAGGTAGTGGGGAGAAAGGGTTAGCAACTTGGAAGAGAGAGAGAGAGAGAGAGCGAGACAGGGAGACAGGGACTCTACTTATACTCACTCGTGTGCAAGAGACTTGTTAATATTTCCAAGACAAATAAAAAATAGTCCCATACTCTTCTTTATCTCTCCTGTCATTGCATGACAAATGGGAACCAAGATTATCAACATACAAACAACTCAAGTATAAGAACCGCTCGTCCACAAGTCTAATATATATAACTTCTCTACAAGTAACAACAAAGTCTTTCTATGACATTTGGTAGCAGCGAACGTATACGAACCTCGTCTACGAATCAACAGTGAATTCCTACAAAATATCAAGATTGAAAACAAAAAAATACCTCTCACAACCAACAACTCACAACCAGCTCCTTACAGTATTCTTTCCAACCAGCCCCCTCCGTTTCCACGATCATCACGCTGATTTAGAGGTGAAGAGGTCACAGGACGCCTTGCAAGTAGTTTAACAATATATTGATACAAACAATCTTGTAATTTCTACGACAAACCAACGAACTACAACCATCTACAATCAACTACAAGTAACAGCTCCACGAGTCGTCTGTATAATCTACACGCACCTACAAGTAACGACAGTCTTCATCCCACAACGAGTAAATCACAAGAGAAAAGGACCTAGAAAACATCGAGAAAGAAAAACAAAAACAAACGAAGAATGAGACAACTCACACCTCACAACCACCAGACCTCACCCTTCTCTCTCTGCTACATCCACCCAACCTCCACCGCTGACGCAGGGGTGAAGAGGTCAAGACGACGAAGCAAATACCAAGTCCATATTCACAACTCATCCTACTCACTCATCTTCACTCAAGTTACTCATCGCTACTCATTTACTCACCACAGCTACCAGTGTGGGAAGTCGACGTCATCATGCGTGCTTGCTGAAAAGACGCCACGTCAGTCAACTCACCACCTGCACCATCACTAACACCATTCCCACCACGGTAAAAATTAGTGAGTTACATAGTTACTTCATTTATACAACACACAGTGAGAGACAGAAAGCTTCTGCACAAACATATAAAACGTGCTGTATAGTTACAGCTTAAATACACATACTTACTTCAATTATCTCCATAACTCAAACACTAAATAATCACCAACAATAAATATTCTACTCTGTATATATTCATTCATTTATTATAACATTTATTTACTACCACGAGTGTTACCATTTATACCTACATAAAATACGTGTTTCATACATACAGCTATACATTATTATATCTACAAAGTGATAAAGAAAATATACCATCACAGTTACTCAGTGAGCGATTAAAAGAACTGTATTAAACATTTATTAATTAAAGCTACCTAGTGGAAACATATAAATTAAGTTACAAGGTAAACTAGAGAAAAAAAATGGCCAACACAAATGACGTTAGCAAGCGTGAACATCTTCAACACAATCGTGAAGACGATGATTTCCACACAGTGCTGACACACATATTACGCACGATAGATACAAGTGAACAACAAGTCAGTGTATATAGTTAATACTGTATATAGTGTATATATATTTTATTTTTATAAAATAACAAAATATGGGACTATATAATATCATTTTCAGTAATATCTGTGCAATATAAACTAAACCTTAAAAAAGGGTCCCAAGGGATTTAACTAGCAATTATGCAACCATGAACAACACAGAAAAAGTGTAGACAAATGAAGACAAACAAACTATAGAAAATCAATTAAGAAAAAAAAAAGAAAGAAAAAGTAATAGAGTAAGATCACATATGTCAGGACTGCAATTATTACAATTATGTAACTACAAACGATATGTAACAATTATGTAACGACAAATGATTGCATTATGTTACACTTGCTACAATTATGTAACTACAAACAATATACAGTAATCACTCCAATATCCGGATCAATAGAGCCATCGGTAGGTTCGGATATTGGTTTTGTCCGGATATTGGGCCCCAGCTTATGGACTTGTACTTACGGACCCTAACACAGAGAAACACCTATACAACTCCCTCCGGACATGCATAGCACCTATTTAACACCCAAATCACACCAATAGGGCACATAAATGACTGAAATAAATGCAATAGACACATAAAATGTGGGTTTAGAAGTATGTTCATACATTAATAAACATTCTGGTACTTATGGACTCTAACCGAACCTAACCTAACCGAACCTAACCGAACTCTGAAAAACACATTCCTACTGCACATGCATGAGGTAAGTTTAGTATGGAAAGAAGTACAGTATGACACTTTCTGGTAAAAGTATAGTATGGGAAAAAATACAATATGAAACATTCTGGTAAATATAGTATGGAAAATAGTACAACATGAAACATTTTGGCTACGGCACAGCAAGTCCCTGGCCACCTCGATGAATAACCGCCTCCTCTCGGACTCTGACAGTAAGAACGATTTCCTGAAGCACTTGCACTACACTCTTCCTGAAGTCTTGCACTGAACTTAGTCACTAACACACAGAAGTCCGTTCTTTTCACAGTGTTCACTTTAGTCCAAATAATGTTCCATTAAATTTAAGTGTTGCACATTAACTTTTCCCAAGTTTTTTAAGTTTCCAAAGCCAAAACAAAGAAAGGTTAGTTACGTTAAATTTCTTTTCTACTTAGTCTTTTCTCCCAACTTGAAAACCTTAACACAACACACCGTTTTTTTCACTGCACAACACTCAAAATTCCCGTGTGGTCTAGTGGAGAAGTTCTTGCTGTTTATTCACTGTCAGAGCCCGAGAGTATCACTGGCAGGCGTCCAAGGGGTGCATCGGTGGGTAGTGGTGATGGCGTACCGACTACAGAAGACTCTGAAGACAGCCGCAAACTCACGTCGAGCGGTGACTCTTGTCGCGGTGAGAGACAGGCGGGAAGTGGGGAGGATGGAGCGGCGCTCTATCGGACGTCAGAGGAATGACGAACCAAAACAATGCTCTCACGCGGCGCGCGCGGCAAGTTCAAATTACGGACGGCAAAAAATCGATTTTTTCCCCAATTTTTTTGGATTTTCGGACCATTTTGGGAATGTTTGATCCCAGGACGATAAGGTTCGGTTAGTGGGGATGTTCGGATATTGGGCGTCCGGATATTAGAGTGATTACTGTATACCATTTTTGTAACAGTTGCATTAACAAGATGTATCTTTTATGTAACTTTAACTACAATTATGTAACTACAAACGATATGTAACAATTATGTAACGACAAACGATTGCATTATGTTACACTTTGCCAATTATGTAACAGTTGCATTAACAAGATGTAACTTTTATGTAACTTTAACTATAATTATGTAACTACAAACAATATGTAACAGTTATGTAACAGTTGCATTAACAAGATGTAACTTTTATGTAACTTTAACTACAGTTATAAGGCCAAGACACTTACAGTATGTAACAGTTGCATTAACAAAATGTAACTACAGTTATAAGGCCAACACAATTATGCATTACCACAATATTTTGTAACAATTCATAAAATGTTACAACTATGTATTACCACAATGCTACTACAATGTTATAAGTCATACACCTATACCACAATTCTGTATTACCAGTATCATCATACAAGTTAGATGAAATATTAGACATTACTAAAGGGATAACTCAATATTTAATGTATAACCTAGCAGTATTGCCATTGCACAATTATATGCGTATGTCTGTTATACATACACATCTTACAAAATGTTTTACAACAACCATTGCATTTATTCAAATATGTATACAACTTGTTTAAAATGTAATATTACTGGATAATTGGTATTTACTATGAATGTTATATGTATACAATATTATAATCAATATTATATACTAATAGATCAGCATATGTCAATGATGATTGCTGTCGGAGGACCTCCAGTGGCGTGTGCCGAGCATATGTTAGGACTCCATATTATAATTACAAATCATAATAGATGGATAGATAAATAGATAGATAGAGAGACAGATAGAAGCAGGAAGTCAGATGATGAGAAGGTACTGTGTCTGCGAGAATCGAGCAATGCTAAACATGCTTACACACTCTTAACTCAAGGAATGCTTTATAGGCACACAACAGCGCCTCGTGACCATACACACACATACACACATACTCACACACAGGCTTCTAGAACTTTCCAACCACAGTGAACACACGTGACACGACTCCTGTTTCACCAGAATTTAGGAAAGAGAGCTCGGAAGAAGAGAGGCCATAGAATCGGCAGGTAGTGGGGAGAAAGGGTTAGCAACTTGGAAGAGAGAGAGAGAGAGAGAGAGCGAGACAGGGAGACAGGGACTCTACTTATACTCACTCGTGTGCAAGAGACTTGTTAATATTTCCAAGACAAATAAAAATAGTCCCATACTCTTCTTTATCTCTTCTGTCATTGCATGACAAATGGGAACCAAGATTATCAACATACAAACAACTCAAGTATAAGAACCGCTCATCCACAAGTCTAATATATATAACTTCTCTACAAGTAACTACAAAGTCTTTTTATGACATGAGCACTGATCTCAATCACACCCCCAGGCAGATCCTTCACTCCCCCCACGAGAGACCGGTGAACAGCATCCGCAAATGACTTGGCCTGATCTTGTGTGACTGCCATGGGTGATGAGATCTTGGTCTCTAGTGCCTCCAGTCTATTTGATACGTCTCTGATTGTTTGAAAGATTGGCCCTGTAACTTTATCTTCATACTCATTCTTGGTACTACTTCCTCCACCAGCCAAGACCTCGTCTGCTGGTGCAACACACTGGCTACACAGCCAGCGAAAGCCCAGCTGGTGGCTCCTCTTCATGAATGGATAGTCGCCTGCATCCAAATTTTCACAAGCTATATGAATCCACTCGCTGCAGTAGGTGCACTTCAGTGCTTGTGCACTTTTTGCTACAGATCTACTGCAGTGAGGGCACTAGTATTGTGTACTCATGATAAGGGAGAAAAAAACAAAAAACAAAATGACAACAACAGCAAAACGTATATACAATACTACCCGGGAAAAACCCGGGTAGCGCCGCCCCCGAGTATAAGTGGCTGGGGAATGGCTGGGAGAAGGAGGGAGGTGAGAAGACAGGAAGAAATCAGTAGGATAGAAGTTGTGGAAGCAATGAAGAAAGTTAAATTGGGGAAAGCCCCAGGAATTGATGGAGTGTGCGGTGAAATGCTGAAGCATGGGGGAGAGATAGTAGTAGAATGGATGTGGAAGATGTGCAGATTGGCCTGGGAGGAAGGTAGAGTCCCGGAGGATTGGAAGTCAGGTATAATTATTCCCTTGTACAAAGGAAAAGGGGAAAAAGAAGTGTGTGGTAATCATAGGGGCATTTGTCTTCTTAGTATAATAAGAAAAGTGTATGGTATGATACTTATTGACAGAGTTAGAGAAAGAACAGAGAAATTAGTTGGAGAAGAACAGGGAGGCTTTAGGAAGGGAAGAGGTTGTGTAGATCAGATATTCATTCTTAGATCTTTAGTGGAAAAGTTTCTAGAGAAGGGAAAGAAGTTGTATGCGGCTTTCATGGATTTGGAGAAAGCATATGACAGGGTGGATAGACAAGGATTGTGGAAAGTGTTAAGAATATATGGAGTAGATGGGAAGTTGTTGAATGCTGTGAAGAGTATGTACGATGGTGCGAAGGCTGCAGTGCGTGTGGATGGTGAACTAAGTGAATTTTTCTCTTTGAAAGTTGGTTTGAAACAGGGATGTGTCATGTCTCCATGGTTGTTCAATCTGTACATGGATGAGGTGATAAAAGAGGTACAAGGTAGGGTAGTGGATGTTGGAGTGGCCATGGTGAGAGAGGATAGTGTTTGGAAACTCTCTGTACTGTTGTTTGCAGATGATACTGTGTTGTTGAGTGAAGACGAAGGGGAGCTGCAAGGCTTGGTGGATGAGTTTGAGAGAGTGTGTAAGAAGCGGAATCTAAAGGTGAATGTAGGGAAGAGTAAAGTGATGGTCTTTGAGAGAGGTGAAGTCAGTGAATGTACAGCGAGGTTGGATGGTGAGGAATTGGAAAATGTGAGTACGTTTAAGTACTTGGGTAGTGTGATGAGTAAGGATGGAGGTTTGGAGGGTGAAGTGCTTGAAAGGGTACAGCAGGGAAGAAAAGTTGCTGGTTCTTTGAAAACAGTGATAAGAAACAGGGAAGTGAGCATGGAAGTGAAAAAGTTACTACTTGACAGTATTGTGATACCAACTCTAACGTACGGAAGTGAAGTTTGGACGTTGTTGGAAGGACACAAGTCAAGAGTGAGAGCAGTGGAAATGAGTTATTTAAGAGTAGCCTGTGGAGTCACATGGAGAGACAGGCTGACGAATGAGGATATAAAGGAGCGTTGTGGTGTTCATGTGGATGTGATAGGAAGCGTTATGAGGAACACACTGAGGTGGTTTGGCCATGTGGAGAGGATGGAGGGTGAAAGACTGACGAAGAGAGTGTATGTGAGTGAGGTGGAGGGGGGAAGAGGGAGGGGGAGGCGGAGGATGAGATGGAGGGATGGGGTGGAGAGGTATATGAGAGAGGGGGGTGTGAGTTGGGAGCAGGGCAGTGAAATGGCGGGGGACAGGGCGACTTGGAGGCGATTTGTTTGTGGCCACCCCAAACGGGATTGAGGCGTCTGGCAATAGATAGATAGATAGATCTTTCACTTTGTAGTTTGTAATATTTATGATGATGGAGGTTCAAGGAGGGGGAAAATGTGCTGATGTTACATCACCAGTTTGGATCAACACACAGATGCACTTCCTTCTTTCACAGTTTCCGTGTTCACTTGTTATGTTTGATTTTCCTTACTCGTTGAGATTAACTTGTAGGCTTGTAGAGTTGTTGACCGATGTAGTTTGTCGTTGATATTGTTTCTCGTAATTGAGGAGTTGTGGTTTAGGAGCAATTAGGGACGAAGTTAAACTGTGTTGATGCGACGCCGGCTCTCGTTCTCTGCTTTGCTTGTTTGTTTTTTGTTTGATTGCATGAAGTCGCCATATAGAGCGTAATGTTAGATTGCTGTGATTGAGACTTTAATCAGCTTCGTTTACAGCTTCCACCACTCCCAGTGAACGTAGTGAGGTAGATGTCGTAGTTCACTGTTGTAGCGGTTGTGTAAACTCATGAGGCGTAACTTGATTGTGGTTCGTTTTCACCGCTCACCACGTCGAGTGGCGTAGTTTATCGTAGTTGGTTCGTTATTACTGCTGTTCACCAGTGTAAGTATTTCTATAGAGAAGGTTATTTGGTTGAATCATCGATGGGAGAGTCGCTAGGAGAGAGTAATGGTGAGGCGTGTAGGAGATAATCAGTGTAGGCCTTCTCTGTTCCATTATTCTCTTCGTATTTTAAGTGGGATGATGAAACAGGCAGATTTGAGTCGACAGAGTTTATTGTGAGACAGTTACTTGCATAAAAGTTAAGAGCTTAGCGTGACATGAGTAGCCTATGGTTAGTAGCAGTTTGTGCTAGCTGCTGTCCTCCTACTTTACTCTCACTCTCCTACTCCCTATCGCTCTACCCTAGTCTAACTCTTGTTCTCTCCTGCCCTACTCTATCTCACTCTGTCTTCTCCTACCTTCTGACCTTCTTGCATGTGATATCGGACTTATATCTCCCTCTAGCTTCCGGCTAAAGTGTGTGGGCGTACATTTGTCCGTGTGTATGACTTTACATTTCCGACACATGATCAGAGGTGTTTAACATTCTTGCTTAGTCTTGGGTAAGGGGATGTGTTCTCTAACTCTTCCTGGAGGACTCAGACATAACTACGTGTTCTACATATTGTTACCAATAGCTATAAGCAGTATTTATACATAGTACTGTGTACAAGGTAGCTACTTACAACACGTCCGTGGCCGTTGCAAAGATTAATCTGACAGTACGAGGGTACTTTTGAAGCACGTACAGTAATCCAGTGTTGCACTGCCCCTAATCCTTGGCGCTCTGAATTCTAATTTCTTAACACTGCATATTCTTTTCTTACTAGCACAGCACTTGAAACTCACCAGTGTTGCACTCTGCACTTAACCCCTTAAACGCGGATCGTCGCATTTGCGACGGTCGGCCCAAAGGACATAACGGCAGATCGTCGCGTTTGCGATTTGAGTAAATTTTGAATAACCGCGGGCAAGCAGGCTCCAGCTGGTATTGTCTATCAGTACCACCACCCTCTAGCTACAACTAGTATACTTTACCTTTGTACTACTGACCTCAGTTGTTGCCAAATATCACGTTTTCCCCCTGTCCACCCCCCCCCACCACGGCCCGGCCAGCCTGGCTGTGATACATGGCAGCGCTCTGAGCGCTCAGAACTGTAAAACTGCGCTCTGCTCTCACAAGCAGTTTATGCTACTAGGAAATGCTTGTTTCCCCAGTTGTAACGCTAGCTTTTTTTCTCACGGTTTGCCCCTGTTTAGCGTCAGTTTACTGCAGGCTTTCAAAGTGAGATTATGGCGAGTTCTAGCTCTTCCCAGTCAGTGCAAGCGACCGACAGGAACGAGAATAAAGTGGCGGACGTAAGGCAGAATAAAAAGCGCGCCGTGGCGATCTTTTGGGAAGTAATATGATTGAAAATAATGTAGTATACATGTTTTTAGCTGTGAAAATGGAAATGTTTGTTGAGTGACGGGAAGACCGCCGCCACAGTGCATGTCGGCCGTACGCTCCGTTGATTTTAGCCTTATTTTCAGTGCTTATTGTACAAATACGGATTCCTAACTACCTTTACGTTGTAGTATAAAGTTTACTGTGACAGAATGAGGCTGTGGTAGAGGGGAAACCGGGTTGCTGGAGGTGTGAAAGTGAAGATTTGGTTACCCAACTTTGCAAGTCTCCACAAGTCCTTGGGTAGTCCACGAAGGCTCAACACCTGTCTCTGAAGAAAGCTGAATGTAAGTACTATCTGCCATACCAAGTATAAAGTTCTAGGGTTAATCTCTGATTTTTGGCGAATATTTTCCTACAGGTACTCAGACCGCGATACAACCCCGCCACTCGGGGGGGAACGACTGTACACAGCCGCGTTTAAGGGGTTAATCCTTGGCACTTTGAATTCTAATTTCTTAACACTGCACATTCTGATCTTAACACTGCACAACACTGTAAATTCCCATGTGGTCTAGTGGCGAGTTTTTGCTGTTTATTCACTGTCGAAGTCCAAGAGTAGGTGTTGCAGGTGGCCGAGGGGTGTGTCGCTGGGACGTGATGATGGGCTACCCACTGCAGACAACTCTGAAGATAGCCGCAAACTCATGTCCAGTGGCGATTCCACCGCGGCTGGTGTGCTGGGCTGTGGCTCGAAGGTGGAAGGCATGTCTTGGTGAGACTGGTGTGGAAGGCATGTGTTGGTGAGACTGGGCACGGCAGGAGTCACAAGCCTGAAGAAAATGTCAATGGTTGATTGACCTTAGAAACCGTGATTCTGGCAAGTGATGATGTACTGTCTAAAAGCGCGCACTTCCTGCACTAATCCCAGGGATCCCATCTCCTGGTTGCAGTCCGGGTGTTCAAGGTAGTCCAGAACGAACTCGACATGCTCCTGAAGTGCGCTCAGCTTGGGGATGGCTGGAGTAGTGACGCGCTGAGAGGAGTCCACATCATTCTCGCTGTCCTCATCGGAATCTTCCAGCTGGGTACTTGTACCTGCAACTGAAGATGCGATCTCGATATTAGACATGATATGATACCCAGGATCGCCCTTGTTGTCATCCAACCACTCACACACTTCGTCTACATCCACCTCATCCCCAGCCGCACAAAGACGCGCATGGAAGTCATCCATGTCAAAATCTAGAAAGTCGTGCACCACATCGGCTCCGAGAAGCAGACGAGACCAACCACTTTCCAGAGTCTTGACAAAGACTTCCCTCCATGCACCGGCCCAGTTGTAGATGGCCGACTTGAGGTTGTATCGGCGAAGGTTTTCCACATTTTGCTGGCCTCGAGTGTCCCATCCCTCCCTGCACTCATCCTTGTCCTCGAGAACAACCATCACCTCGTCCAGAAACTTCCAACGGTACAGCCTCCTCGTTGCCATGATCACTCCTTGGTCCATTTGTTGGATGAGAGCAGTCGTATTAGGTGGCAGAAACAAGCACCTAATGTGGCCATTCTCAGCCACCAACTCCCTGTCGGACGGATGCGCAGGTGCATTGTCCAAGAGAAGGAGAGCCTTTACCTGGTTGTGTGGGATTTCCAGTGTGTTCGTCTGCTAATGGATGACCTCCTTGACGAAGTGCTGGTGAAACCAGTCTTTGAAGATCTTAGCTGTGAACCAAGCCTTCACAGAATGGTACCAAACAACAGGAAGGACATCCATAAATGCATGAAGGCACCGAGACTGCTTTGCACAGCCAACAGTAACGGGCAGGAGCCAGTGCATGCCGTTAGCATTGGCGCAGCGCAAAGCAGATATCCGTTGCTTGAGAGCTTCCATCCAGGCACACGCGTTTCCGTCTCATCTGCTGGAGTGTTCGTTGGCAACGAGCAATAGAATAGTCCAGTTTCGTCATCGTTGTAGACTTGACTGAGAGTGAGGCCCTCCCTGTCAATCAAGCCCTTCACCTTCTTCTGAAGCTCTTGTACTCCCTCCTCATTGGTGTCCAAAGCTTCACCATGGGTCTTACGGTTAGCAAGTCCATGTCGTAACTTGAAAGCGAAGAGCCAACTCTTGGTTGCCTTGAAGTCTGGGGTGTCGTGTAACCTTGTGAACTTCTCAGCATCAGCCTTCATCTCCGTACCACACACCAGCACATCAGCAGCATGTTGTTGACGATACCAAATCAGCGTGGAGTGGTCGATTTTTGCAAACCTTGGAGGGTACATTTTCTTCCTTTGCACATTGCGTTTGGTCTTCGATGTGAAGTCAGCTGTGTACTGGGTGAGTTTGTCCCGGGATTTCTTGGTATCGAACAAGGTAGAGCAGGCCACGTTGAATTCTTGGAGGATGTGAGACGTTGACCACCCTGCGTCCACCTTCTCCAATATCTCTCTCTTCTTCTCCAGAGACAAATCCACTTGTTTCCTCATCTTGGGCGACAGTGCCATCATCACACACACGAGTAAGAGGCAGCAGAGGAAGAGCAGGGCCTGCAGCAGGTGGGGCACCACCACAAAAGCGAGCACATGGGTGGCCATGGTGATGAGCGTGCACTCACGACAATGGGTAGGCAGGAGACGGGGAGGAGGCAGAGGTGCTGTGCCAGACGTCGGCGGAACTACACACCCAAACACAGCTGTTCGTCACCATGCGGCAAGTTCAATTTACAGATGAAAACATGTTGGATTTTTTTTTTTTTTTTTTTTTTTTCCTTTTTTAAATACGTTTTTGGGCCATTTTTGGTTTCTGAAGGCCTGAACCCGAAATGTCCAGGACTTGGGGTGTCCGAGACTTGGGCATCTGGGTCTTACAGGGATTACTGTACTGCACAACCTGGGGGATGTCCTGGCAACTGGTAAAAATTTACTAAGTTTACCATTTCATTGATATGGGGCAGACTGACGCGTCCAGTTGGAGCGAGAACAGTGTCTTGTAGGGTCCATGAACTTGGTTACACAAGTCACAGGCCTGTGAGAAAGCCTCTTCTCACAAAAAAACAGCGACTTCATAGGCTTGCCTTTGCTAACAAATATCTTAACTGGGATGAGGAGCAATGGTTGTCAGTGTTGTGGTCTGATGAGGCAACATTTAGTGTCACCTGTAACAGGGGAGCACGTGTGTACCGACGTAAAGGTAGTGACCCACTTGACCAACGGTATGTAGAAAGCACAGTTAAACATCCTGATTCACTCATGGTATGGGGTTGTTTCTCGGGGAAGGGTTTGGGGAAGCTTGTTGTACTTCCCAAGAACCTTAGAGTGAATCAGGATGTTTACCTGGAGCTTCTGTGTGATCATTTACCAGACTCCTTCGAGCTAACAGGTGCACTAGTGTTTCAGCAGGACAGTGCACCTGCTCACAAGGCCAAATCGGTCACCAATTGGCTTCGTGACTGTGAGGTATCATTCATGAAAGACTGGCCAGGAAATAGCCCAGACCTCAACTCGATTGAAAACCTCTGGTACCTCGTAAAGAAGAGTCTCCAAGGGAAGGACGTGAGCTCTCTGCCTAAGCTGGAAGCCATGTTATTATTCATTGGGACAAAATACCCCTCCAGCACCTCAGGTGCCTTGCCATTTCACTTCCAAGACGCCGTCCGTATTCAGGTCAATTGAAAGCGTAGTAAAGCTACCCTACGAAGCCCTAAAGGTAAATAAAATGCACGTATTTATTTATATGTTTTTTCAATGTTGAAAGGTTTGTTTCTTAGAGAGGGACGCGAGGGCAGCCTCGATACTTCTGGACGAGCACTGTATATATATATATATATATATATATATATATATATATATATATATGTAATCTATATATATATATATATATATATATATATATATATATATATATATATGTATCTATATATCTATATATTATATATATATATATATATATATATATATATATATATATATATATATATATATATATATATATATATATATATATATATATATATTACAGTATATACGTATATATATATATATATATATATATATATATATATATATATATATATATATATACGATATGTATATATATATATATATATATATATATATATATATATATATATATATATATTATATATATATATATGTATATATACATATATATATATATATATATATATATATATATATATATATATACATTATATATATATATATATATATATATATATATATATATATATATATATATATATATATATATATATATACAATATACAACACATATATATTTTATATATATATATATATATATATTTCTGTATGTATATATATATATATATATATATATATATATATATATATATATATATATATATATATATATATATATGTATATATATGTATATATATATATATATATATATATATATATATATATATATATATTGTATATATATATATATATATATATATATATATATATATATATATATATATATATATATATATATACAATATACAAATACATATGTATATTTTATATATATATATATATATATATATATATATATATATATATATATATATATAGTATATATGTATGTATACATGTGGTGCTTCCCAAAAGTTCCAGTAATTCAAACAGAGGAGGAGCCAACCGTTTGCAGTTTTGCCTTTTGCCGCTAGGAGGAGTCAGCAGCATGCCTTGTGCATCAGTGTGGCTCCCAGCCATGTACTCTGTGAGTGGTTGCATGGTGTTGTTGAGCTACACTGACTATTGTAAATGTGGTGTGTAGGTGACATGTTTTGGCGGACATTGGCGAAGGACCAATGGCGCAGACCATAATTTGTCAATTCGATGATGATTGTTTTCTTTCGATATCCAAAGGGATTGTTCAAGCAAGAATTCATGGTCCCCACCCAGTCAATCTGTCAGTGTGAAAGTTTTACTGTGAAGTTTTGTAGCATCTGAGGGAGAACATCCACCTCAAATGTCCAGGAATGGTGGAAAGAACAAGTGGACTGGGTCCTGCATCATGACAACGCCCCCGCCCACACATGAATTGTTGTCCGGCAGTTCCTGGTTAAGCTACTAACACAGTAGTCATTCCCCACCCACCCTTGTTCACCTGACCTTTCCCCTGCGACTCTTTTCCCAAGTTTCCTGCCAGCTAAAATTACAACTGAAAGGGGCATTGATTTGACTCGATGGAGGTAGATCCATACAGAATCACAGGAGGTGCCTTCAAGACCATTAAAGTCTGGAAACCTTCCAGGGATGCATGGACTTGTGGAAGGTGGAAAATGCTGGGACTACTGTATACATGCCCAAGGGGACTACTTCAAAGGCAACAGTGAGAACTTAGGAGGTAAAGGTAACTTAGTTTCCTACAATATTCAAATTACTGGAACTTTTTGGGTAGCACCTGCCAGAGCATATATCTTACCTCCCCCCATCCTTTCTTTCCTTCCATCTCTCTTCTGTCTTTCTTTCCTTCATTCTTTCCTTTTTGTCTACTTCTGCCTACGGGTGACTGGTACACTCCCTCTTCTGTCTTTTCTTTCCATTCCTTCTGCCTGTGGGTGACGCCACACTGAGTAACAAGCCAAGTGGTTTCTTGTACACCATTGCGGTGTTCAAACCATATACTATGCTACTAGGCTATGGTAACCATATAACCAGATATTGGATCCTGGTCGTTCAGTGGGTAATTACAGCAACTCCAGTTGGATTGACCTGGTGAAGGTCTATATCCAAGGGATGGTTGGAGTTTATTGGTCATGTAATTCCACTCAGGCATGAGTGAGGCTGGTCACTTTCATCTTAAATGTCAGAACTGGTCAGTTTAGCTCAGCCCTGAGCTAAATTACCTCCTTATGGAGAACGCGTAGCATTGGATGATGGATAAACATATATATATATATATATATATATATATATATATATACATTCATTATATATGGAGCCTCTGTGGTACAGTGGTAGAGTGTGCGTTTCGTACTCTGGTGAACTAGGTTCGCATGAAGTAATAAACTTTGGGAGTGTTCATCTGGCCATGTACTGTATTGGCAGACGCAAGGGGTGGTATGGTTGAACCACTGTCACTTACTGTAAAGTATGCTTGCACCCAGTCAGCTTGCTCAGGCTGATTACACTTGGCAGACTACACACCGTTCCAAAGCCACTACAACACTACAGTTATACTTACAAGCACTTCTCACCCAACATACAATCTCTTCCAGACAGCCCAAACCACTTGGTAGAGTTACTTTGACTGTATTGTCCCAACTTCGGTCAGGATAGGCCGGTCCTGCAGTGGATACTCAAAGTGGCTGATGATAATGATGATATATATATATATATATATATATATATATATATATATATATTGTGGATAATATATATATATATATATATATATAATATATATATATATATATAGTGAAGTGGTCAGAGTGTCTGCACAGGTGAAGGGGTCAGATAATATGGGAGGTGTCAGTCCAGTCATACTGCTTTGCATCAGATGCAACATAACCAGATTCACTTACTAACCTTTGCTCACCACACACACATACTCCTGGTCAGACACCGCCACTTCAGAGTGATACATGGATGGTGGTAAATGGCCCCTGTCCTGTCGGATACTCAAACGCTGATGATGATGATATATATATATATATATATATATATATATATTTATATATTTTGCTATCGCGTTTCATGGCTATCAACAGGTGAAATGCAACACGATTACCTTTATATCATATATATAAAAAAAAAAAAAAAAAAAATTAAAATTTACATTATTTCAAGGTTCAAAAAAAATTTTTTTTTTTTAAAAAAAAAATTTAATAATTATTTATTTTAAAAAAAAAAAAAAAAAAAAAAAATTTAAAAATTAAAATAAAAAAAAATTTAATAATTTATAATTTTTATTATTTTATT